>NC_138903.1:134093379-134498390 GCF_965194825.1 Balaenoptera physalus | reverse complement strand
TTGTTGAGAAAGTCACAGTTTAATAGGCAGCATATTTGTAATACTACATACAGTATGTCTGTTTTATAAACATTGACATCCTACACTAATGAAATATGTAAGTATATCAAATTTTGTTATTAAAATCAGAAGCTGTTAAAGGTCACTTAACACTCAGCTATTAACTGTGAACCCAAATGGCCCAGGGTTCAACTCTGTGCTTTCTGTTTGGTACATTTTTTAAAAATATTTTCTGTCTTTTTGTTTAAATTCTCACTTTGTCATGCATTGTTCTCTTAACCTGGTGTGAATCTTTTGACCATTATTTTGAACTCTTTATCAGGTAAATCATTTAATCTCAGTTTCATTAAGGTCTGTTTCTGGAGTTTTATCTGTTCTTTTGTTTATAACATATTCCTCTGTTTCTTCATTTTCCTTGATTCTCTGTGGTTTTTCACACTTCTCTCAGTTTTGACAGAGTGGTCTCATGTAGGAGATGAACCTTATTGTTCAGCCCAGCTCTACCTCTTGATTGTCTCTCAAACCTTTGTGATTGTCTAAGGTGCCTTCTTTGTTCTTAGTGGCTCCCAGTAGTCGAGGGTATGTCAAGACCTGTCAGTGTCCCAAAGGGAAGGATCTCAGTCAGCACCAGATGCAGGCTGATTGGAAGCCTCAGACAGCAGTTTTTAAAGTATACAAGTAGACCTCTTTCAGGGAAAGACTGGGAGCTGAGGGCTTCTGCTTGGCCTCTTTGCACTAAGCCATGAAGAGATAGATAGCCAGTTAAGAAGTGTTTCTTTGTTTGCTACAGTCCTGTGGATTCTGTAACTCAAACCCCACTGACTACCAGAGCCATGTGATCAAGGGGGGTGTCCCCTGTGCAGCAGTCACAAAAACCAGGTTACCAAACATGTATACAAGCTCATTCCAGGGAGACACTGGTGACCTGGAGTGGGCCAGAGGAAGAATGTGAAGATGGTGCCCACTGGCCTTTCCCATCTCCAGGGAGGGTCACAGTCTGTCCATAGATGTGTGCTAAATTAGAAGCCTGACTCTCAGGCAGCAGCTTTTAAGGTATGCAAATAGACCTCTTTTAGGGAAAGTTTGGGATATGAGTTTATGTCTGCTGTCTCTGTGGTAGGCCTGGGGGGGATAGCCACAATAAGTCCTCACAAATCTATTAAGAAGTGTTTCTTTGTTTGGCATAGTCTGTTGGGTCTCATGATTGCAAGCCCCATTGTCTTTCAAAGCTATGTGTTTTGGGGGCCCATCCCTCAGGTGGAAGTCTTAAAAGTTGGGACACTAGATGTTGGGTTCAAACCCTTCAGTCCTCAAGGAGAAGCTGGGAGTTGTGAGTTTCTACATGATTATATGTTTATATGTCACTGAATCAGGGGTAGGGTCATGGCAAGATTGTCTCAGCCTTTCTTATACATTCTCATTCACCCAATGTGTAGGAGTCACTCAGTTTCTAGATTTCTTCATAGGGAATTGTTCCCTGTGTAACTGTAGATTTGCTGTGTCCATGGGAGGAGGTGAGTTCAGGAGCCTCCTATATTTCCATCATGGACCAGAACCTCCAGCACTATTTGTAATAGTTACAAACCAGAAATGACTCAAATGTCCATCAACAGAATGGATGAATAAATTGTGGTGGTATAGTCCCACAATAAAATTCTATTCAACATGAAGTATGAATGAACTATTGCCATATAACACAATGATGATAAATCTCCTAAATATAATGTTAAATGAAAGAAGCCAGGCACAAAAGAGTACATACTGTAGTATTCCATTTATATAAAGTTTTATAAATAAGCAAAACTAATCTTTGCTGAAAGAAGTCATGATGGTAGTTATCCTTGGGTGAGGGGAGAGACAATATGGGAAAGGGGGACAGGGAATGTTCTGGGGTTCAGGTAATTATCTATGCATTGACCTGGGTGCTAGTGAAATGGATGTGTTCACATCATGAAAATTCATCAAGCTTATGATTTGTGTACTTTTCTGTATATATAGTGTACTTCAGTAAAAAAATTAATTTGCCTTAGGTAAAAAAGAAATCCAATATCTTAGCAAAGCTTTTTCAGTGGCTTCCCACAGTACTTAGAATAAAATCCAAAGTCCTTACCATAGCCTACAGAGCTATACATGATCTGGCCCATGGCTACCCTCCTCCACTTCACTTCTTACCATTATTCCCCTTGGTTACTCAGCTCCAGCCACATGGCCTTCTCACTTGTCTGCAAACATAAAACTACTTTCCACCCTAAGACTTTGTACTTGCTGTTCTCTGCCTGGAACACGCTTCTCTCAGCTTGTCATATTGCTAGTTTCTTATCATACAAGTACCAGCTCAAATGTCACTTCTTTAAAAAAAAAAAAAAAAGTCCTTCTCTCAACAATCCTTCTGAAATAGACTTCCCAATATTTTTTTTTATCATTTAACACTATTTTTTTCTACATAACATCTGTAACTAGTTATGTATTTGTTACTTGTTCATCATCTATCTTTCTCAATAGAATGTAAAATCCCCAAAGGCTGGGATCATGTCTGCTGTGTTCACCATTATATCTTTAATGACTGACACACCACCTAGCACATAGCAAGTGCTCATGTAAATGTTAGGGTTGAATGAATGAATCAATGAAGATTCCTGGGTAAACTCTCTACTAGGCTGTAGCTAGGATTTCTCCCACAAAGGAAAACACCTGAAAAGTTGTAAGTCATCCTATTAAAAAGAAAACTTTGTTAGTACAAACTCTTGCCAACCTAAGCTTGGTGAGGAGAAAGCTCAGATCTTTCCCCAATGTTTCTATGAAATTTGGCCAAGGGAATGTTCTTTAGATAAAACATAATATTCTAAGATAGTAGAAACCAGCTAAAACTTTCTTCTATCCCCTATCCTCAGATTTTCCAAAAGAAAACAAAATATGGTCAACAGGCAGTGGAGCTCTTCTCTAAAATCCTATAGTCATGAGAGAACATTATTATTGTTACCTCATCATGGGACAAGTAATAAGTATAGGGAAAGCTTATATAAAATTGCTTAATAAGCAACAGATGTCTTTAACATGTATTTGAGGAGATCTTTCTTTCTCACAATTTCACCTTAGGTACAACAACTATGACCGGGCTGTCATCAATACCGTACCTTATGATGTTGTCCATCGTTGGTATACAGCACACCGGACTCTAACAATAGAGTTGAGGAAACCTGAGAATGAGTTTTGGGTCAAACTAAAGCCTGGCAGGGTGGGTGCCAAACTTGAAAGATGTCAAGTAAGCTCGTTATACTGAAGCAGTGTAGAATGAGTACTTATTGAATATGTGAGTCAAAATGTCTCAAAGGAAAAAGAGAAAAGAGTCCTGGGTGTTGGCCCTGGACCTACCACTCACTCACTAAATGACCTAAAAGCAGGCTCTCCCCAGTGACTCAGTGACTCTATTTGTATGATGAGGGGGTTGAACTAGATAGTCCCTAAGGGCTAAGGGTCCTTCTGGTTTTATGATTCCTTTTTTTTTTGCTCTTGATATTTCCTCTGGATAAAGAATATCTCTAGCTTAGCATAAGACATAATGAAATAGTTTAACTCTTTGAGAACATATATAATAACAAAGAGAAAGAAAAAAAAGAAACCAATGATCTGGTTTGCTTTGTTTTGATAAGAGAATAATTACTCAAGAAATACAAGCTCCTCAAAGTTCAGGGCCTGTAACCTGCTGTTACCTTTGTTACTTCCATTTAGCCTACTACAGAGCTATGTACATCCTAGTTTCCAAATGTTTGTTTAATCTCAAAAGAAAAACACCTCATTGAATGTAACCAGAGAACAACCTAAAGCTTTTATTTTAAATGATCTCTTCTGATTTAGGGTTCCTTTGGTCTGCCCTTGTTCTGAGTGTTTTTTCTCTCTTTTTTTCCCATTCACAGGTCCTATTTATAGACAACTGGCGCGTCCTACATGGCAGGGAATCCTTCACTGGCTACCGCCAACTCTGTGGCTGCTATTTAACAAGGGATGATGTATTAAACACTGCTCGTCTCTTGGGTCTTCAGGCTTAAAATTGACAGCATTGGTATTATGAACACACCTGACAACCTGGCTACCAGAGTTCATATCAGCAGAATAATATTGTGTCAATACCGACTTCAAATTGTCTCCTTACCTCATCACACAAAACAAAAGCCTCCCCTTTCTCTAATAGGGAAAACCTTGGAGAGAGGCTTCTGAGATAGCCAATGTCAGCCATCTAGAATGGTAGCTTTCTTCCCGAAGTTATAACATGGACTCATTTGGTTTTTGGACCTTTTGATGTAATTGTGGTCAATCTGCTTCAGAAATATAATCACCACATTGATAGAGAAACAATAATAGTCACTAGGTAAAAATTTGTTTCAACAGGATCTGTTAAAAAGAAATGCATTCTAGGAATAACAAAGTCTTAATAGACCAGAGATTTGCAACATTTTTGGTCTTAAGACACCTAATCACTCTTAAAAGTTATTGAGGACCCCAAAGAATGCTTGGATGTGGGTCGTATCTATTGCTACTAATTGTATTAGATATTAAAACTTAGAAATGTTTAAAATTTAAGAACAAAAAAGCACACATCCATCAGCTATCAGAGAGATGACATCATCACATGTCATGTATCCTCTGGAAAAGTCTTCTGTACATTCATCAGATAATTCGAGTGAAAAAGGCAATATCATCTTAATGTTGTTATTAAAAATTGTTTTTAATACACAAACACACTAAATGGATCTCATGGACTGCTCCAGGTGTCTTTAGACCACACTTTGAGAACCAGTGTGCTAGAGGATACCTTGGGACAGTCCTTTACATAGGCCTATGGATTAAAGAGTTTAACTGGAACCCTAAATTTTTCTCTATGGTCTCCTAGAACTACAGATATTGTAGGAATTGCTTCATATCACAAGCTCAGTGATAAGGTAGGAACTGAATACAGAGTGTTTTATCTTGTAAGAAGAGTTATCTCTATCTAAGTCATCTCTTGAGGAGTAAAACTGAGAAGTCACAATAGCTCCTGTGAAACAAACCCATCAGTTTGGTAATTCTGTGAGGGATAATTGCAGAAAGTTTTTAGACGTTTCTGAGGTTCCATATAGTAATTCACACACATATGCACACGCTTGTGTGCATACACACAAAACACAACAAAGGGTACAGAGGGGTAGTCTCTAAGATTGTTCAGGGAATTCATCACAATCGATAATGTGCCTCCAAAGAACTGGAGATTACTATCCAAAATTGCTTTTTGGCTTTTGATGGAATTTAGGATATAATCTGTTTTCCTCCATTTCTGCTAATCTTTTTTTTCCCTATCTTAAAATATTATACATGTTAATTGCCAAGATTTGACTGGGTTAAGTATAATACCCTGTTTCTTTTATTTTTTTAATGGCTTTCCTTTATATGTGGAGAGAGAGAGAGGGAAAGAGCGACAGAAATAGACAGAGACAGAGAGATAGGTGTGAGGTTTATTTTCCCTTGGCTTTCATTGAAAGCGAAGCTGTACAATAACCACATTGACTGCTATAAAATGATGAAAGACAGTCCAGGCTAGGATGTGCACAAGAGGAAAAAAGCATTATTAGTGAGGCTAGGAGTCACAAATCAAAGAAAAGTTAGTATTCTGACTGAGAATAGAGCGTAATCTGATGCTTTCAGGAAGTTCCTAGTTCACATTTAATAGTTTATACATTATTTTATTGACCCATCCAGTGCTCCAAAATATGTTCTCAAATATTTCTGCATTTTAATTGTACTATATAGGAATCTTTAGGGGTCTTCCATGAAATGTGTTTTCCTCTTAGGTCAAAGGATTGATAATTAAGTTCACGTCTTAAAGAGTATACCCTTTAGCAATTAGAATAGAAGTAACAACATTTTAACATACCGCCTTTTCTCTGTACTATTATGTACTCTTAAAATATGTTACCATTCATTAGTCTTCATCAGGATATTTACCTTTTTTGAAGTTTTGCCTAAATTAGCCTTGAAAATTACACTATAACTGAGGTCAGCATTGCTTTATGACAAGGAAAGAACATATTCATGGCCCTGGGGTGATAAGGACACAGATCAATCTTCTCCCTTACTGAAGGACTCCCTTTACCTTCTGTCTTCCCTGGGACCTTGATTCATTAATTATTTCATCCTCATGTTCCTAAATTTTCAATCAATACTTTTCTACAGTGTACTCTCCTCAGAGGAAGAAAGAGGAAAAGGAATTATTTGAGTGTTGATCATGGTCATTGACAACTTTCTACGTGAGAGATTTCTTTTTCACATCTCTTTCTGGTGTCCCTGAAAATGTAAGCATGGGTGTGTGTCAACCAAGCTCACTGTAGAGTCACTTTTACCTTTTGCTATAGTGGGATGGGATCAGTAGAGAGTCAAGAGCACAGCACCTAATATGGTGTCATAGCACCTAACATAATCATTTCATAATATGGATTTGTTGTAATGAGAATAAATTAATGAATTATTTTCAAACAAACTCACCAGAAAATATCACATTCTCTGTGTGTCTTTTTGTGTTTGGCAGTTAACTGGCGTTGAATTTTGTTCATCTTCATCTAGAGAGACCAAGCATTCAAGTGTGTGCAAACTGAGAGGGGTTTCCTGGGCTGCAGAACTTATAGTTTTAAAACTGGGAAAGTCCCATGCAAATCATGACTGTTGATCCTACCTTCTTGCTGCTAGCTGCATTTTGCTTTTCAGTTTTCTCTTCTTCAGTTTAAAATGAAGGCCTTGGACTAAGTAGAATCTAAAGGCTGTGCCATTCTGTAATTTTGTTTGGCCTCTCATCGCTTAAGTTTTCTTATATGGGTACAGTAAGGAAAATACCTACCTTACAGGGTTTTGTGACAAATTTCTGATTATTAACTAAGATGTTTATGGCACATAATAACGACCAATAATAATAGCTAACTCTTACATAGTGCTTGCTATGTGCCAGACACAGTTCTAAGTGCTTTTAATCCCCACAGCAACCCTATCCCCATTTTAGAAATAAACAAATACAGGCAATGAGAGATTAAGTGGCTTACCCAAGATCACATAGCTAAATAAGTGTCAGAGTTTGGATTAGAACCTTCACAGTCTGGCCACAGAGACAATGCTTTAAAGTAATTTGCCATATTGCTCAATAAATGTTAATTCCTACCCCCCTTTCCCATACTTACACAGTCTAGCTGACCAATCATAGATAACAATCATCTCCACTTTCACAGTCTTTCCCAAAATATCTTAAAAGAACCATGAGAATATCTACATTTGTTTTGCAAATAGTCTGCAAACATCCACAAACACCCCCCCAACTTTCTAAAAACTGTTCTTCACTTTCTCTAATTTTACCTCTTTCAAAGGTGGAACCTTGATGATAGAAGGAAATCAATCAACCTATTCAGCATATTTCCTTCTTACCACAATCGCAAAATACCAGTCAGTTGTTAAGATCAAAAGCACCTTACAGGACCTATTCACATCACTGCCCCAGGAATCTCTTGGGCATATTGGAGATCCACTCACAGAGCCAGCTGATGACTTGGCTCCGCTCCTAGTTGTGAGGTCAGCCTGTGTCCGTGTCCTCACCTCTTCAAGATTGCAGCTCACCAGAGCCAAAGATGCTGGGAGATTTGGTCGTAGCTCTTTTTTTCCTGATTTACATTCAGGGGTTGGTGGGTTTGTGGGTAATTCCATCCTGGTTCTTGGCTTTAAGCAGTGAGCTTCCATCCTGCTCATAGTTAAGCAGGAGCTTAACTTTTAGACACCATTGTTTGCTTTCAGTGCAGCAAAAGCCTGCTGCTTCAGCACAGAGACAATTATCCTTTTTGTGTGTATGTTGACCATTCCTTTTTTATTTTACCTTTTTATATTTTGCCATCATTGCTGTGTGTTTGGAGCACAAGGTGAGCCACAGCATGAACTCACTGTAACATCTTGAATGGAAATCTTTTCCATATTGATATTCTTCTTCCCTGATTCCCTAAATTGAGTTTGCAAAATATGACTGCACACTTTCTTGGTGGATCACACTCATCGCTATCATGTCTGTTTTTGTGCCAGACTATGAAACAGTATAAAGTCTTAGCTTGATTAACGGAATCCAAGCTTCCTTTCTCGAAAACACTAATCAAACATCTCTTACAATTGTGATACATTGTCTTAAGCCATGTAGGTGTGTATTATATTGATTAATAGTGGTGTTCTAACTTACTTCCTATGTGGTGGATAAGCATGATAATTTATCGTGTGCACAAGTGAAGATCACAAGGGTCAATGCTGTGCAAACCTGTGAAGTCAGTGAAGGCTTTTCTCTATTAGCCCCATCATTACCTATGGGCTACCCTTTGCCCCATTGATGGTGGTTAACTCCCTCCAGTTCAGGTACTCAGTGTCCTCTCACCTTCTGCTTTCTAGCTCCCTCTCTCATACCTTGACTGAGGCAGCACAGTGTTGTAAGAAGAGCATGGACTTGAACCAACCTTGGCTTGAATTCCACCTCTGTCTCTTACTAGCCTGGAGAATTTTGGGAAGCCACTTTCTCTCCTTGAGCCTCTGTTTCTTAACCTGCAAAGTGGGGTAAAAAATGACATCTATCTGATAAACCTGTGGTAAAGAATGAAATGAGGTCATATGTATAAAGTGTCTACCATAGTGAGCAGCACATAATAAACACTCAGTAGTTTATCAATCATTGTCACCAATATCATTATTTGAACAAACAGCAGAGACCAGGGTTAGCCTGTGTGTTTGATAGAAATCAGCATTCTACTTAGAGAGAAAGAGCAAAGTTATGGGAGTCAGAGCTGGAAAAGTATTTGGAATGCTAAGGGTCAGAGAGAGTAGACAGGTCGTGAATTGCAGAAGTACTGGCAAGGCATCTGAACATCAAGCATGGCCTTTATGGATAGGAAGTTGGTTTGGGGTAGGTGGTCTGAGGGCTGAGAGCTGAAAGAGCAGAAAGGTCATAGAAGAGATCAGAGAGCCTGATGAGAAAAGCTGAGTCTGGAGTGTTTTAGGGAGAGTGGCTTGATAACAAAGATGTGTAGGGTGAATGAGGCAGGCAGGGAGACATCCATGCCTGCAATGATACTTCCACATCTAACTTCACCTTCCAAAACCCCACTGAAACTACTATAAAGCAATATTTGAAAAGATTAGAGGACCAGGAAAAGAGACAACTAAGAAGTCCACAAACTAGGAATTCTAAGCCCTTAGTGGGAAAAGCCAGAAAACAACCTGATTTACTAACCCTCCTTCACTCCTCACAAGAATCTTCAAAGGTTGCAACAGGTAACTCTGGAAGGGGAGGTGAAAGGGGAGTGGGTACCAAACTAATGAGGGTTTTTGAAAAGTAAGAAGTAGATTCTTTTCAAAATCCCTTTCTGTAGTTGATGCCTGCCTGCGCTGAGTGTCTGGCCCTTCCCTGCCCTGACAGAAGTCTGAAGTGTTATTCTCTGGAGAGGGTAAAGCAGAGACAATCTGGATTGGGAGTTCCCAAACATAGCCAACAGTTGGAGTCTCATATTGAAAACAGAGGGCTTAAGTGGAGGTATGCACCCTGAAAGCTATAAACCCCCAGTCTTCTCCAACTCTGACCCTAAAATTCTGGCAGCTGGAGGAGTATTCTGTGGGCCATCTGACCAACGAAAGAGAAAAATATCTAAGGATATTGATACTGAAGTGTCCCCAAAAAGGGCCCAGCTGGATTACTCTACAGTGAAGCACATAGTTTGACATTGTGAGGAAGATGAGGAAGAGGAGACCCATCCATTTGAGGATATTTATTTTCAGAAAGGGAGAGTGGACCGGAGCATGTTTCTTACTGAAAGGAAAGGAGCTAGTCAAAGAGGGAGAGATTAGAGGATTCTGGAAAAAGATATGAAAGGAATCCAAATCGGAAAAGAAGAAGTAAAAGTGTCACTGTTGGCAGATAACATGATACTATACATAGAGAATCCTAAAGATGCCACCAGAAAACTAGAGCTAATCAATGAATTTGGTAAAGTAGCAGGATACAAAATCAATGTACACAGTCTTCAAAATCCAAAGAGACACACCAATTATTGTGCCTCTTTCTTAATCATAAGTAGTGTGAGGTGCAGCAACTTGCTCTCACTTAAGAAGTAATATCCTGACTTTCCATAGAACTTCCACAGAGTTTAATCTCCCTCCTTATGGCAGACATTATATATATATATATCACAACTCACAACAAAGAACAAGGGATCTGGCATTGCCCTGAGGGATGGACAGTAAAATTAATACTCCTTGTAAATGCAAACTTATTCTGATTTTGTTTATCGTGGGGAACCGGAGAAAAGAAACTTTGTGGGTTGTCGATTTGCTCCAGAGCTCACAACACATCTGAAATCTCAGCTGCAATTGATATTGCCACCGAATTAAATCTGTGATGATCTGCTGTCATTTTCCACGACCCATCCGTCTTTTGTAGGAGTGAAACAAATGAGTTAAGTTGGGATATAATAGAAATCCCACCATTTGGTATATAATAGAAATCCCACCATTTGGTATATAATAGAAACTTTCTGTGATGATGGAGAGGTTTCTTATTTGTGCTGTCCTATATGGTAGCCCTTAGTCACATGTGGCTTTTGAGCACTTGAAATGTGGCTAGTGGAACTGAGAAACTGATTTTTAAATTTCATTCAATTTGCATTTAAATGTAAAAAGCCACATGTGGCCAAATAGCTACCCTATTTGACAGCACATCTCTAGACACATAAGAAGCCTAGTGACTTCACCATCTTTCTAATCACTGCACAGGTAGTAAATGCTACTTGACATCCCAATGTCTTGACTTCCTAGTAAACATCATCCTGCCACAACTGATAACAATTTGCATCATCATGATTACCCAAGTGGACATATTCCCCAAACATAAGATTAAGTGAACACTGCAACCTGCACAAAGATATGTACAATATATTACCAATTACATGAAGTTTTTTAAAAGGCAGAACAGCACTCTGATATTTTTATGCAATCCATGAATATGTAACAAAAGAATAAAAATCTGTGTGTGGATGATAAGTTACAAATTCAGGTGATGATGACCTCTGGGGAATAAGGACTGGAGGAATAAAGGGCAATGAGATCAAGGAAGAATACACAGGGGCTTCAGCTATCGTTGTGATGCTTTAGAGCTAAAACTTGGTGGTAAGTAGATTGTTATTTGTTATATTATCATCTACACTCTTGTATGTCTGAAATATTTTTTAAAAAGAAAACATGTGGAAATAAACACACACTTCTTGCAATTATTGTGAGCTGGACTTAAAAAGAAATTGTGCTTCACACTTTCAGACATGAGTGAAAAAGACAATAAATAAAGATATAGAAAGAATTCAGGCTTATAGGAGGGAAGGTGAGAAGCATATTTGGGGTAGATTCCCTTAGATTTTTAGTATGCATTGTTAAGATGTGGAGAAGTGAGCATTCATACACTCTTTGGTGTGTGTCTATCTTATGGGAGTAAATTTTGTGGGCAATTTGTCAATATCAATACAAGTTTACAGGTTAAAATGTATTTATATATATTTTAGCTAAACATTTCTAAAAGGTTTAAAAATATTCTTTCTAACATGTTCCTGCCTTCACTCTTGTCCTTGTTCCTAATTGAATCTCCATACTGAACCCAGAGTGGCCCTTAAAAACTGCACACTATTCTACACATTATCTTATATATAATTATTTGCAGTTCCCCCAATGTGCCATGCCTGCCCCTGCCTCTGTGCCTTTTCACATGCTTTTTCCTTTTCCTTGAATGCCATGTTCCCACCATCTAGTGTGCCTAGCAAACTTTTAGTCATCCTACAAGATTCAATCGTAGCCTCACCTCTTTTTACCCTGTATGTTTTAGTTATTAATATTCTTTATTATTTTGCCTTTTCCCTGACCTCAGCCCTTTGCACATTAGCACCTTATGCTTCCCCCATATTCTGTTTAAGAGCCAGTTTCCCCTGACTAATTTGTGAACTCCTTGAGAGCAGGGGCTGTCTTATTCATTTCTATATCCCCAATACCCAGCATTTGGAGATGTTAAATGAATGAATTATTTAAAAAGGACATTTAATGGGCAGTATTTAACACGTGACAATCCACAAATAAATAATCTACTGTACCACATAAGGTTAGTGTTTTTGCTGGTTTGCCTTTGAATATAGATAGATTCTAAAGTGCCAACAATTGGAACATAGTAACTCCTGCCACCCTAAATTACATTTTATATAACACCTTTACATACAATAATCCATTTGATTTTCTAAACAATCACAATTTAAGTATATTTTTTAGATCATAAAATGGAGAAATTGAGTGACCTCTTGAAGTTCATGTGTCCTGTTACTACTCCTTGTCAAGTGCTTGTTCCACCTCATCTCTGAGCCTTTGTAAAATCCTAAATATATGCTTAAAAGTATCTTTTCATCAGGTGAACTCATTGATATAGGTAGTATCCTAGGCTTATATGTTGTAATTTCTTTCCTTATCTACCAAAAATTCCAGGGCTTACTCCCCTGCTTATTAACAAACTTTCACACTAATGACCTCATTTCTATTTTCCTTTTTGTAGACCTTTCTAAAAAATTTAGTATGGTCATATAGCTTATGGGGCCTTACTGTAACCTGAAAGCTCATGGTCTCAATCAGACCTTTGAAAACTGATACATTAACAATAGTACTTTTCCATCCCTATTACCCAGTATTTTGTGGCATTTCTGTATTTAAAACATACGATCATCTGTCTTTACACTTGGTACTCAGGTAAATAGCATATTCTGGGTCATTTTATTTTGTGGCAGATTTGACTTTGTAAATGGCGTAGGGACTAGGTTCTTTGGCTATCCAGATTTCATCTCTTTCTCGGTTTCTTTCCTTAGCTGCACGCTCTAAAACTGCAGTCAGTTCAGGGCAAAACAGGCTATTTGAGGCTGGATAGGTGTGAGTAAAATGATGGAAAGAGGAGCCAGAAGAACTGTCATCGTTGTGGTTATCTTCTTCTTCTTCCTCTTGGTCCTGTAGCTTTCTCTTGCCCAACTTGGAATTTTTACACCAGAAAACTTCTTTCAAGTCCTGGATAAAGGTCACTTTGGGAGTAAAGATGCATAATAGAAAGATAAGACCTCCGGAGACACCACACAGGAAATACAGGCCCATTTTCTCAGGGACGCCTGTGAGGAAAACAATAAACCAGTGACCCATAAGGATCATGGGCATCGTTCAAGGAGACAAGTATTTATTGATCTCATCGCTTAGCCAAGGTAGATCCTTCTGAGAATACTCTATAATGGGGCAGATATGAGAAATACTAAAACAAACAAAGAATACATGACAAATGACAAACCAGTTCTTTAGTCTCTTGATGGTTTTGTATTCCTGAATGCTATAGATTAAATTGCGTAGCTACCCCCAAATTCACGTTTTGAAGCCCTAACCTCAATGTGATGGTATTTGGAGATGAAACCTTTGGAAAATAAGTTTAGATAAGGTCATGATGGTAGGGCCCTCATGATGGGATTAGTGCCCTTATAACAAGAGACAACATAAGGATCTCTCTCTCTCTCTGTTTGTCTCTGTCTCTCTGTCTCTCTCTCTCTGTCCCTCCCTCTCTGTCCCTCTCTCTCTTTCCCATTTAAGGACATCTAGTGAGAAGGCAGATGTCTACAGTATAGGAAGAGAGTTCCCACCAGAAACCGACCATGCTGGCACCTTGATCTGAAACTTCTAGTCTCCAGATCTGTGAGAAAATTAATTTCTGTTGTTTAAACCAACTAGTCTATGGTATTTTCTTATGGAAGCCTGAGCAGACTAAGACATTGAATAAGAATTGGACTGGGCCTTCGTGTTTATTTAATCTTTATAAATGTAGAGCCCAAGCATGGTTTAGTGGGGGTTTTTCCTAATGTCTCAAACAAAAGATAGTAGTTGGATACGCATTTTTCATTTGTCAAAGTTCAAATTACAGAGAATAAAATGGTACACTTCCTATTCCTACCTTCAAAGAAGGTGCTTATTTCACACCAGTTCCATATTAAATGCAACACAGTGCACCAGAGAGACACATATTTCTCCCCTTGCTATCAATTCAGAAAGAAGAATTTATCTTTCTATGACCTTTACCTATAATTAGTTGTCTTTTTGGATATCTAAAAATTATTTATTATGACAGGAGAAACTGCTACTGAGAGTTTACTTGGAAAAAAGCAGATAACATTATATATGCAGTATTATCTTTTTTCTTTTGTTTTTTTTAAAAGGACTTTATTTTTTAGAGCAGTATTATGTTCACAATATTATGATCTTTTCATGAAATGACCAGATAGCCTTTCTTTCCCACTGAGAGATGGATTAACTTTTTATCTTTGTCTTTTTTTTATTATAAACATGAGATATATTATGATAAAACTTAGAAAATACAGAAAATGGAAAAAACCACCGGCAATATCATCACTTAGGAATGCTGACTGTTAACTTTTTGATGTAGATCTTTCAGGTATTTTTCTAAATTTGTTTTAATGACTTTATATTCTATAGGATCTAACCGTGTTATGGAAAAACCCAAACGAACTTTTTGGCCAACTCAGTAACATTTTTCATTTGTGTAATACATTTGTTACAATTGATGAATCAATAGTGATATATTATTATTAACTAAATCTACAGTTTATATTAGGATTCACTCTTTATGTTGTACAGTTCTATGGATTTTGATAAATGCATAATGTTATGTGTCTACCATTACAGTGCCCCACCTATTCATCCCTATCTCCACTCTCAAAAAAGAAACTCCCTCATCTTCCTTAATCTGAACTAATCCATACCTATACCTATTTTATCATTCCTATTTCAACTTGCTTTCTTTAGAGAATCTGTCCCTCCTATTTCAATTGGCCTATCTTTAATTTCACTGATTCTTTCTTCTGCCATCTCAAATATGCTGTGAGCTCTCTAGTGAACTTTTCATTTTAGTTATACTTTTCAGCTCCAGAATTTATATCAAGTTGAATTTTTATAATTTCTCTTTATTGAAATTCTCTATTTGGTGAGACATCATTTTCATACTTTCCTTTAGTTCTTTGAAGTTATGCAGTCTGAGAAACAGAAAGAAAAAGTAATGAAGATAAATTAACATAGCCTCAGAGACCTGTGGGACACCATTAGACATACCAACATACGCATAATAGGAGTCCCAGAAAGAGAGGAGAGAGTTGAATAGGCAGAAAGAGTAGTTGAAGAAATAATGACAGAAAACTCCCCAAATTTGATGAATAACATAACACTACACATCCAAGAAACTCACCAAACTCTAAGTTAGAAAACTCAGAGATTCATACCTAGACATATCATAACAAAACTGTTGAAAGTTTTTAAGATGAAAAGAATTTTGAAACCTGCAAAAGAAAAGTGACTCATAATGTACATAGGATCCTCAATAATTTTAACAGCTGATTTCCCATCAATAAACCATTGAGGCTAGAAGGCAGTGGGATGACATTTAAAGTGCTAGAAGAAAAAGACTTTTAACAATGAGTTCTATGTCCAGAAAAAAATGTCTTTCATAAATGAAGGAGAAATTTTAAACTTTGAATCAAATAATTTGGTACCTATTAAATCCTTTCATGGTGTATAAAATAAAAAATGGTGCAGGGAAAAGAAATTAAGGTTGTAGTTCTCCTACAGAAATCTGGAAGATTTAATTTAATTAAGTGTAGAGAGAGAACATGTTTTAAAAATATTGTGGGTACACAGAATGGGAGAAAATATTTGCAAATGAAGTGACCGACAAGGGATTAAAATCCAAAATACACAAACAGCTCATGCAGCTCAGTATCAAAAAACAAACAACCCAATGAAAAAATGGGCAGAAGATCTAAATAGACATTTCTCCAAAGAAGACATACAGATGGCCAAAAAGCACATGAAAAGATGCTCAACATCACTAACTATCAGAGAAATGCAAATTAAAACTGCAATGAAGTATCACCTCACAGGGGTCAGAATGACCATCACCAAAGTTTACAAAAAACAAATGCTGGAGAGGGTGTGGAGAAAAGGGAACCCTCCTACACTATTGGTGGGACTGTAAATTGGTACAGCCACTATGGAGAACAGTATGGAGGTTCCTTAAAAAACTCAAAATAGAACTACCATATGATCTAGCAATCCCACTCCTGGGCATATAATCTGTGGAAAACCATAATTTGAAAGGATACATGCACCCCAATGTTCATTGCAGCACTATTTACAATAGCTAAGACATAGAAGCAACCTAAATGTCCAATGCCAGAGGAATGGATAAAGATGATGTGGTATATATATACAATGGAATACTACTCAGCCATAAAAAAAGAATGAAATAATGCCATTTGCAGCAACATGGATGGACCTAGAGATTATCATACTAAGTGAAATGTCAGACAAAGACAAATATCATGATATCACATGTGGAATCTAATTTTTTAAAAAATGAAACAAATGAACTTATTTACAAAATGGAAATAGACTTACAGATATGGAAAACAAACTTATGGTTACCAAAGGGGAAATGTGGGTGGAGGAGGGATAAATTAGGAGTTTGGGATAAACATATACACACTACTATATATAAGATAGATAATCAACAAGGACCTACTGTATAGCACATGGAACTCTACTCAATATTCTGGGATAACCTATATGAGACAAAAATCTAAAAAGAATGAATATATGTATACATATAACTGAATCACTTTGTTGTATACCTGAAACTAACACAAGATTGTAAATCAACTATACTCCAATAAAATTAACATTAAAAAATATTGTGGGTACAGCTATTGGTACATGGATCTGACTGAAACAAAATAGCTAAAAAGTTGAATAAATTTTAGAAAATGTACTGCTAAAATAAAAATAAGTCTTAACTAATGGAAAATATGATGGTTGTGGATTTTAAAATAACCCTTTCATGGATAAGAAGTATTCCCAGAGAGCTTCTCAGCCCCTAACTACAGCCTCATATTTCAAATATTACCAAAAAGAATAAAAGAAAAAGAAAGATTTTTCTAAAGGAAAATGCCAAGATTCATAGATAAGGACACAGTGGGAGAATTACTCCCAAGGAACAGAACAAAGGCCTAATCAAACAATACTTTCCACCTCCGGTCACTTTTAGTTCAGGTGTTTCTGGATCAAGGGGAGTCATATCTGGACTTAATGTAGAGACTACCACATACCACCTAGAGATCCCAAACTTTGAGCTCAATACAGTCAGTGATTGGGACTTTCTGAGTGATTTATTGTTTGATAGATAATAGGTAATTGTATTGTCCATACTGAATATTTGGTGACCAGAAGGATAACTCATGCTAGATGGTTTTATTGTTCACCCGTGGTGTAAGTGCCTGACTATTAGCTTTTGATTTCTTATGTTCAAAGACATCCATTGCAAACAAATACATTGCCAGCTACTAGATAAAGAGTCAGGGCACCCCCAACCCCAAGTTTCCTTTTGTTTAGAAAGCTCTGGCTTTTCCCTTCCTGCACTTTAATTCCTATTCTTATGTTTTAAATTCACCAATAAAGAGTGAACCTGTGAAACCCTAGGCACCCTACCTTCAATCCCAATAAAGGCAGAACCCCATATCCTCTCTCTCACTCTCTACCTGGGACCTCACTGTGTGGCCCCAGGCATGCTGTGTACCCTCCAGGACCTATGAATAATAAAACTTGCTTTGATTTTTTTCAACGTTCCCTGATGTTTGTTGTTGAGGTGTGTCTTGAAATCATAATAACCACAAGGGCTGGTCCGGCCACAACATTGGCTCTGAAAGGGGAAATGTCTTTAGGAGCTCACTATGAGTATTACGGGTCCAAGTGAGTGCTTCTAGACATTTCTAGCTGATGACATCACTATCAATAGTCTGAGACCAGCACAAAACATCACCAGATATTCCAGTTTTTTACCATGAAGTGCTGCTTCCCATAGAAGCATTATACATCCCTTTCCTATTGAACCCAGCATGGCCATGTGACTTGCTTTGATCAATGAAATGTTCAACAAATATTTATTACCCGCCTCTGATTGCTAGGTACTTTACTGCTGGTGACACAATAAAGATGAATGAAGTCTTTGCCCTCAGAAAGCATAGTCTCCTCAATAGATGGACATATGAAACTCAGCCTTCTTGCCACCCCATCCCCGAAGATTCTCAGTAAGATGTGTAAAAGAAACACAAATATGTTTCCAAAAAAAGCTATGAAAAGTTAATCTTTAACAAAGTCCTACAGAAGCTTGAAAAGGAGTTTTAAAGAAACGTTGCTATGGTCTACATATACCCTTTCAAGATTTTAAGAAATGAAAGTAAAGAACTTTATCTCTTTTAAAAATATATTCAGTTATTGAACTGTGCTTCTTAGCCATGACACTGTTCACAGACTAAAGCACATCAGCTTTATGTGTTACACACCACACAGAACAAAATTTGTTTTAAATCCACTTATGTATCTCTCAGTCTAAAGCTCTAATCATTTCAACAGCTGCTCCCTCAAGTAACCTTATGCCTTATCTTAGAAGGTGATTGTGATGAAAACTTTACCTTAAATTTTTTGCCACTGAGCACAAAAAATTAGAATACACTATAAAAACAGATACTAGAATAGGAATTTTCCTGCCACAGAATTGCTGTTGAGAACAATAGCTCCAAGTACCTCCACATTAAAGAGAGGTAGTTGACAATTCATCTGAGCAGGACTTATAAAGGGCTGACTCCGAAACAGTTTTGTGTCTTCTAGCTCGTAATCATCCATCTCCAGGCTATATAAAAGAATGAGAGAGTGCTTGTGGAAAGAGGCTGGTAGCACAAATTTCTTTGAAGCATCTTCCATCAGGTGATAGTGTGTGGAGTGCTGTTTCCCCTCCCTGGTTAAGTGCTTTTCATACACTATCCGTTTTCACATGAGGAAATTTTTACCCTCATAAAGTATGGATGTGTCACCTCCAACCCCACATCATCCCTGCTGGATGTGCTGAGATTAAAAAGTTTACAGTCCTACCTTGTACTACTACTGAAGTAAAACATGTAAGAGAATTTTGGAGCAAGCTTTATCTGTATCCCCTGGAGTTTGAAGGACACATAACTTGGTAACGGGCTCTTTTTTAAAAAGTCCAGAAACAAGAGGCTAGCTGGAGTTGTTTGAAATAACAAAGCAGAGATACAGTTGGTGAGGAGCAGCCTTCACTGCCCAAGTTTTGGTTGAAAGATAAAGTGTATTGCTTCCCTTGGGCCAGAGTGGACATCAGAGAATGTGACTAGGACATAAACAGATGGAGAGATATACCATGTTCTTGGATTGGAAGAATCAACATTGTGAAAATGACTATACTACCCAAGGCAATCTACAGATTCAATGCAATTCTTATCAAATTACCAATGGCATTTTTCACAGAACTAGAACAAAAAATTTTACAAGTTGTATGGAAACACAAAAGACCCCAAATAACCAAAGCAATATTGAGAAAGAAAAACGGAGCTGGAGGAATCAGGCTCCCTGACTTCAGACTATACTACAAAGCTACAGTAATCCAGACAGTATGGTACTGGCACAAAAACAGAAATATAGATCAATGGAACAAGATAGAAAGCCCAGAGATAAACCCACGCACCTATGGTCAACTAATCTATGACAAAAGAGGCAAGGATATACAATGGAGAAAAGACAGGCTCTTCCATCAGTGGTGTTGGGAAAACTGGACAGCTACATGTAAAAGAATGAAATTAGAACACTACCTAACACCATACACAAAAATAAACTCAAAATGGATTAAAGAACTAAATGTAAGGCCAGACACTATAAAACTCTTAGAGGAAAACATAGGCAGAACACTCTTTGACATAAATCACAGCAAGATCTTTTTTGACCCACCTCCTACAGTAATGAGAATAAAAAGAAAAGTAAACAAATGGGACCTAATGAAACTTAAAAGCTGTGTAGGTTCATGAGAGGTAAGACAAAGAGTGCATCATTATGTCCAGAAGGAGTGCAGTATTGAACGTCCCAAAAGGATCCCCAAAGGGAAACAACCAACATTAGGGCACCTGCCACCTACAGGACACTAATACCATATTACAACAGCACTATTCAGTTAAAACCATTTTGTCTCCTTACTTCTCTCTCGTACTCCAACCTACTCCAAATTCCTGAAGGATCCAGAAGCAGTATAGTGATTTGGAGCATAAGGAATTATCAAGAACACTATATAAAATAACATTGTTTAATATATTTTATGTAAATAAGAGATTGAAAATATGCATATAGAGCAAAAACCATAAAAATGACCCAGTAGATTTGAAGAAGAACCAAAAGGAATTCTGTAAATAAAAATATAATAATTTTAATTAAAATTAATCTGATAGGTTTAATGGCAGATCAGATACAGCTGAATTTAGAGCACTGGAAGATAGACCAGAAGAAATTATTTGGAATGCAGCATAGAGATAAAAAATAAATACAAGAGATAAAAAACATGAAGGATAGAGTATGAAATTTTACTATATGGTTAATCAGAGGCTTAGAAGGAGAGGAGAGGAAAACTGAGCAGAGGTAATATATGAAGTTATAAAGGCTTATATTTTCTAGAACTGATGAAATCCACAGGTTCAGTAATTCCAATGAATACCAATCAGGGTGAATAAAAAGAAATCCACATCTAGACACTGCATTTAAAAACCAATGAAAGTATCTTAAAAAATGAGGAGAAAGGAAACCTCTTTTTAAAAATGAATTACAACAAATAAATGTAGAAGAAATGAGAATTGGAAAATCACTATTTTGCAACCAAAATAATAATTCTTTCAGGCAAAAATCACTGATAGTGAGTGAAAGTTTGTTGAGGAACAAGACATTCATATAAAGCATCTCCCTACAAGATATGTACTACTTACAAAGGGAAAATTTATTTACAGTAAAGAAAACTGGGACCCATGACCTTAACCAAGTTTTCAAAGATAACATGATCAGTAATGGGACAAATACGTCACTTCTATGGTATTTCTGCCAAAAGTGCATAACATGAATCTAATCATGAGGAAACACTAGACAAATCTGAACTTATGGACATTCTACAAAACAGTGGGTCTATGCCTCTTCAAAAATGTCAAGATCATGAGAGAAAAGACCAAGGAACTGTTACAGATTGTAAGAGACTACACTGAAACTAAAAACATGAAATGCAAATGCAACATATGATCATGTATTGAATCCTAGATCAGAAAAAAATATAGTTATAAAGAGCATTATTGAAACAACTGGAAATTTTTGAAAAGGGTATCTGGATTTAATGGTGGTTTTTGTCAGTGTTAATTCCCAGATTTCAAGGGTTTTATGGACGTACAATGGTTTCTATGTATGTCTTTGTACGGATTGTACGGATATACAATGGTTATGGTTTTTGCTCCATGCTTATGAATGAGAGATGCTTGTAGTTTTAAAGATATACACTGAACTACTTTAGAATACTGGGGCATCAAATCTACAACATATCCTCAATGTGTTCAGAAAAATAGTATTATGGATATATACCCAGAGATAGATGGTTAGGTGATATAATAAGAAAGCATATGTGATAAAAAAATTTTTTTTGGCCACACAGCATGTGGGATCTTAGTCCCCTGACCAGGGATTGAACTCATGCCCCCTGCAGTGGAAGCCCAGAGTCTTAACCACTGGACTGTCAGGGAAGTCCCTGCATGATGTACAAAAAATATTTTTAAATGGAGAACCTAGGTGAGTTCTTTGTACTATTCTTAAAAGTTTTCTATATGTTTGAAGTTATTTCAAAATTAAAAGTTTAAAAGTTCTATGTGAGTCTACTTTGCTCAACTCTATGCAAATAAATTTGCAAATCAGAATAAAATGAAAATACGCCAATCCTGAAATGTAGAAAGCAATAGGAACTTTAAAGCTATAACAGGAAAATGCAAACCACAAAATGTTGGTGCAACTATATTAACATCAAACACAATAGACGTTAGGGTAATAAAACTTACTGAAGACTTAAAAGGTCACTACATACAAATAAAAGGTCAATACACCAGGATGATGTAATATCTTAGGCAAGTGATAACATAGCCTCAACATCCATAATCAAAAACTTACAGGAGTAAAGGAAGGATGTGAAAACTCAACACAATTAATAATATTGATCTAATAGTCACAAACAGAACACTTCACTCATTACTACAGAAAAGAAAATTGTCATCCATGTGCCAGAGATCTCAAGGAATGAAGATGCATGCATGTTTGTGAGAGTAATTTGTATAAGATGGAGCAGGGATACTTCTTTTCCTGACGACCATATAGGAAGTGAGTCAACCCTACGGGAAATGTGTCTCAAGGGAATGGTAACCTATTCTGTCTCCCCAGTTTGTTGGCCAGCTTTGGGTATGTTGGAGTGGCAGAGTCATCTAGGAGCATCTATAAGGGACCTGCTCAAAAATTCACCTTTCTACATATACTTTCACCAAAAAGGTCTATAGCATTTGACATCATTTGAAAACTGCATTGGACTGATAATATATCAGTATTCTTAACTATTTTTGAGCCAATAGGTCTCTTGGGAATCCAATATAAGCTGCTACTGGGTAAAGGATTTCTTTTAGGGGTGATAAAATGTTCTAAAATGTGACCGTGGTAATGGTTACACAACTCTGTGCATATACTAAAAATCACTAATTGTATGCTTAATATGGGTGAATTTTATGGTATGTAAATTATACCTACAAAAATCTGCAAAAAATGAAATAAAAGAAAACTTTTTGGAGGAAGTATGCCATTTGAAAATGAGTCAAATATTAATGAAGTTTGGACTAATCACCTTAGACTCTGCTATTATATATTAACTCTATAATTTAACTCTATAATTTAAATATCTAATTATGATATAACATCTGAGTCCCAGAGATTGTTTGTATGGAAGGGATCTACTGTATGGAAGAAGCTTTCCACCGTCAGACATTCTAGGCAAGATTTCCAATAGAGTTAGACAACAAAGTACCGTTTCAAATATTAAATTCCATTTTTATGAGGCTTTATTTTTGCACTTAAGACTCTCTAGATTAGATTAAATTCCCATGACTGTGTCAGAATGGAAGAGATATTTTATAGGAAGGCATTCTGCAAGAGATCAGTTTGGATCCAAGTTTTTTAAGGGGGGAAAGGATAAAGAAAAGAAAATTTAGTATTAAATAAAACTATTTAGCTATTCCATTTCTAATCATTCACTTGTAGGCAGTCCTACTATGCAGAATGTCTTCTGATACTTACCATATATATAATCAGACAGTGTAAACGGGTCCAGTGAGCTATGGTCCATTTGTTGCAGCAGCTTTATAGGCACTGAAATGCAAAACATCAAGGAGTAGAAAATTTGGCATGGGAATTGCAGTTACTGTTCATATAGTGGGGATGGATAGAAAGTTGATATTTGGCGGACATTCATTAAAAAAATAATATATTGTGAGAGACTAAATTAGTGTTAAACCTGAATTTTAAAGTGACAGCATTATCATACCTATTTATTTCCATGGAATAAATTCTAAGTATTGAATCAGGTAATGGTCTAGGCATTGTCACAGAACAGAGGAAGAAATAAATGAACTAATGAAATTTCAAAGCACAGAAGTAAGGAGTGTACACTAAGTACTAAGGACTCTTGAACTGGAAAGTACTGAAGACTTTGGACTGAAGCAATTTCAAAATAAGGATTTGCCAAAAACCAAAGAAGATGAGGCCATTGTTTTAATGTATGGAATGGCTCCTTCCTCTCAGTTTAGAAAAGTGTTGACATATTTTAAATCAAAAATAAAAATTTCTCTGTGATCTCACATCCCCTTGGAGCTATCTCTAAGTTTTCATCTCACTGTCCCTCTTAACATTATAGGCACAGTTGATTACTTCTTCCTTTCCATCAGTCTTCTCCCTTTATGCGTTCACATCACATTCTTCTCATCTTCTTCATACTTTACTTATCTCTTCTTAGTCCCCTTTGAAATCTCTTTTTCTCTGCAAGTATCTTAAGGCTAATATTCCTTTGGACTTTGTTCTAGCCCCTCTTCTCTTCAAACTATACACAACAGTTATCATGCTAGGTCACCTTATTGTTTGGAGATTTCCCCGTTCTATAAATATGAGTAGGATAAATATCATTAACCTTTTAAGGAGAATGTAAGCATATTTTAAGATATATGAGTGATAGCTATGTTAACCGCTTTGGCTACTCAAAGCCTTAACCCCTTTCTATGACTGCAGTATTAACTCACATTATGGGTTTTTGTGCAGAGAAAAATCTACCTCCTATCACAGGAGATGAAAATTCTAGATACTGACTTTTCCAATCTCCCTTACAACTAGGGATTTGTAACATGACCTAGGCTCCCCCAATCAGATGTGTCTATGCCAGATTGACTTGGAAGCTAGAGACATAAGTTTTCTCTCTTTGGTGGCAGCAGCTGTTTAGTGGAATAAGCATTTTTCTTACCAGAAAGTTCCAAAGTACAGTTTGGGGCATTTTTCTTTGGTGTATAGCTGAGACAGGTTATACATCCTTCTCAATAACTGCTTTGAGACATCCACTGCCCTTTTAATAAACTCTTTTTCTGCTCAATCAGCTTACGTTGACCTCTACCGCTTGTACCTAAGCATCCCCAAAAGATACATCTCCTAATACCTTCACTACTGGCCTCACCTTCAGATCCATACGCATATATATACCTGCTTACTTATAATTTTCTCCTGAATATCTCACAGGTATGGAACCAAAGTCACTTAATAACTGTATAAACTTGAACATGTTACTTCTTCTTTCTGAACTTCTGTTTGCTTTTCTATAGAATGGGAATAATACATACCTACCTCACAGGATTATTGTAATGATCAAGTGAGAAACATGGGTGTCAAAAAAATTTTAAACTGAAAAGTGCTATACAGATTTTAGCTATTATTGTAATTGTAAAATATAATTTATAATATTGTAGCTTTCTCACAGTAATTTATTAAGTGATAGAGATACCCTGTTTTTCTTACCACATATGTAGGAAACTTGCAGCTGTTTCTTCACTCCTGGGAAACAAGGTTCACCAAAAGTAGCTGTATCTGCAAACAATGTACAGTTTTCTCTCTTTTGACACTGTCTCAAGACTCTTTGTAGAGCATCAGGAGCTAAGCACTCTGTTGGTTATGATTCAAACAAACAAATAATTTGAGAGTTGGGAAGAAAAAAAGAGGTAGAATGCATAGGAGAACAAGAATAGGTATTTCTGCAATGCAGGCTTGAGAGTGTTTTTTTTTTTTAACATGCAAAATATTTTGAGGTCGCAAGGAAACAGAACTAAAAGGATGGTCTTGCGGTCAAAACAGTCTATTCAGGTACCACCACTGGGGTAAATGAATCTGGATACTGTTATCTTCTTTGTCACTTTACTTGAGATACAAATGATCATGGAAAGAATATCTACTGGATTGGCCTGACTTGGTTAGCATGCCCACTCCTTGGCTAGTGAATAGTATTGTCCCATTAGACTATAGTCGATGTTAATAATTTCCTAATAGGAAATTCAGGATGTTGGTAGGACAGAAAATAGATGCTGGGCAACAGCAACAAATGCACATTATTCTTGGATGGAAAGAGTAATCTTGATTTTTTTTTTTTCTGTCACATCATACTGCCAGGCTTCAACACAACACCAGGTCCAGAATTGTCTTTTGGCTTAGAGAGAAGCCAGCATCTTGGCTTATCTTCCCCAGGAAGCAAAACCATAGGACCTCCCAGGTTCTTGGCCAATATCAAATAATGCCTAGTCTTAGGTTTTCTCTCCTCTGAAATGCATGAAAGAAACTCTTGTGATTTTTGTACTTGAAAAAGTGCAATACAATTTTTGTTTGCCAAGGGTTTTAAAGATTCTAATTTTCTCCAAGCTCCTACCAGCTCAAATTCTTTTTACTGCTCTGAATATAGAGTTTGCAGTGTGTTATTTTAGATTTTCAGTATCTATATGTATTTAGCAATTAAAGATATTAGTACTGACTAGTGACTTGGAAAATGCTTATGGCTAAAATTTTTAAATATTAATTTTCTTCTGTCTCTTACGGAAGAAGGAATTGAAGTGTGGATGAGGGAGCCAGGTCAGAGGTATCTTACGCTCTATCACTAGAGCAGAGTTTCTCAACCTTGGGACTATTGACTTTTAGGGCTGGATAATTCTTAGTTGTAGGGGGCTGTCTTGTGCATTGTACAATGTTTAACAGCATTCTTGACCTCTACCCACTAGATGTCAGTAACAACTGCCCCCGGTTGTGAGAACCAAACATGTTTCCAGACACAGTGTCTTTGGGAAAGAGGTTAAAGTCACCTCTGATTGAGAATCACTGGACCAGAGGTAAACTAAATAATCCTGTGCATAATCCTGTGTAATAGGAAAAACGTTTATGAAGATTTTGCCCTGAACTATGCCAAGGTTTATGCAAATCAACAAAGGTTATTCAAAGTCTTTTAACCTGAAGCATTCAAGAAACATGTCTTCTACAGAACCATGAATATACCAGGAAGCAACACAATGCAACAGTAATCACAGAGCAGCATCACTGAAAATGAGAGCAGTATAGGCCAAAGAGAGAAATTATGGCCCTGGAAATTGCACACAGACCCTATTTATTGATACTAAAGTTTCAGCACACTTCAGCAATAACGTGATACAATGTTGCATTATTAACTGAGAATGTCAATGTAACTGGGTTTTCCAATTAAATTCTTAGGAATGTTAATTTCTTCTGTGGCATACACTTGAGGATAAATTGGAGTAGGCAGAGGCTACTGAGTTTGCACATTTTAAAACTAAGCATTGTCTTACACCCACACTGTCTCTGCAAAACATATAAGGCATAGCTTTCAAAACCAACATTTCTGTGGCCCTGAACTAGCTGATCAAGATTATACTCTTGCTCATAATATAGTTTTGAACCAGCTGAGAATGTACATATTATGTATTCAATGCTAGTCTCATAACATTGCTTATATGTTGGATATCATAGTGATCTGGAATATATTAGTCCATTATTTAAAGTTCAGTAAATCACTAATGTTGAACAGAGAATTTGGAAAAGTCTGTTGTAGATTTGTGTGTCTTCTATTTCCAACATACCTATGACAGGTCCATTTTTATTCATTACATCACATTCTTGTTTTCCTTCCATGAATTTGCCATAATTTGCAGAGAAAATTGTCAAGACAGATTTATTTCTGCACCGAAGCCTCAGCATACCATTCTCACATACTGTCTTTATTCGGTAGTTCACTAGGAAACAAGGTTGATACTTTAGATTCCCTTTCAAATTCAATATTACATTCCAACATTTATATTTTTAAACTGTTTTGAAGCACTGATAGTTTAAGCCTCCTTAAAATGAGGAGAAATATATAATAGAGTCATCTGAACTTGTAGAAATCAGCTATCAGAAGGATTACAACCCAAATTTGGGATTCCATGAAAAAATTTTAAATAAGAGGAGGGTTAAAGCTCTTACTTTTAGGTAAATTTCAAATCTTTCTTTAATTATAGAATAGAAGTAAGCCACTGTCACCAAGAAGTATTTTGTGTTTCTGGGTTATACAGCTTAAGGTATTATGCAGTGCTTTTCAAATTGCTAAGCATGAAAACAGAAACTGCACTTAGAAATGAGCCCACAAACTATGTAGGTCCCATCCTTTTTGGTAAATTCCCTCTTGATTTTAAATACCGCTGTGAAACTTGCCTGGTCTACATTTATAAGATACTACAAGATACTTGTATGTGCCAGGACATGGATCTTGTCCAAACATTTGACTATTCACAGATATCTGACACCAGCGTTGGTCTTTGCACTCATCCAGGAGTTTCTTGTGAAGAAGGAAAAGGGAGAGAAATTACTGAATAAAAGTTCACATCAATGTGTTATTTCCACTAATGAATTTTACAAAATTTAAAAAAGTTAAATTCTTTAACTTTCCAATAAAATGTTTCTTTTTCCCCTGACATCTAGACATTCTATTTACTGAACTCTGAGAAGAGAATGTATATATAGTGATGGATTAGACATAAACACTAAGGCCTTGAATTACAGCTCTGTTACTTACTTGCTATGTGATTATCAACAAATTGCCTCTGTGAAATTGTATTTCTTTGTATGTTAAATAGAGATACGAATTCCTGGCACAAGTTAAGCAAAAGGCTATTTTCAAATCTAATTTATACAGAAATGAAAGCTTTTAATATATGGACAAGTTGAATACTCTCTGGTTCTAGAAATGGTTAAAAACACCAGGTGGCCGAACAATTATTGTGGTTAATTAAAATGGGAATGAGAGAGGCAGCACTTAAAGGTGAGAAAAAAAACAAGAGAGCATGGTATCATGAGAACCAGAGGAACTGAGTGTTTAAAGAAAGGTGGAATGGTAGACTGTGTCAAATGACACCAAGAAGTCACATTAGATAAAAACATAAAAGTATCCATCAAATGTAACTTCATGAGGATCAATAGTGACCTCAGTGGAGTTAGTGGTGGCAGGAATAAGATTAAGTGAATTGCTACCAAGAAAGTAAAGATGGAGAGTGTATTCTCTCAAGCAGATAAGGATTAAATGATGTCAGTCAGGAAGCTGCTTATATATTAGCCTCTAGGGAGAACTATAATGTTCTCAATTGATTCCAGGTATATTTTAGCTTCTATTAGATACTGAGCTCTAGGAAGCTTCCCAAATGATAGATACCTTAATCCAGCTCCATCTAGGTCACCAATAACCTCTATCACTGAATAGCTGTGTAACCTTGGGAGAATCAGTTCACCTATCTGATCGTTAGTTTCCTCATCTATAAAATGATATTTAAAGATAGGACCTACTTCACGTGGTTATGTGTATTAAAGGAGAGAATTCATGTATTGTGCCAAACAACATGCCTAGCACATAGTTAGTACTCAAAAAATGTTAGCTATTATTATATGAGAGAGGAAGGGAAATGGTCAAATTAAGATTATGTAACTAAAATCAAAACTCTTCTAATCTAAATGGTGTAGTCAAGTCATCTATGATTAATTTCTTTCTTTTCCATTTTACTCACATTTCCCTGGTAATTACATATCTAATCTACTATTTTCTCAACTAAAATTAGATAGGTTTCCTTTTGAATGCAAAGTTACCTGGGCCCTTGCTTTCTGAGAAGTTGGATCTTACCTGTCTAGCTGTGATTGACACACAGGTGGCATTTTCACTGGTCTTACCAGTTAGAGTTGGACAAAAGTTTTCATCAGGGACTTTACGACCATAAAAAGCAGAAAGGATGCTGATAGATGTCTTTTGTGGGCAAGTGATTCCAAGTTTCTCTCCTTCACAGGCGTGAGCTGTATGGTTCTTCAGGACTTTCTTTAGGTAGCCTGAGGAAACTTTAGAGATAGACAATGGAGCAAAATACTGTATAACTCCCAAAGGATTTTGTGTAGGGTGAAGGACCTCCAATTTCATCTTGGCTAGCCCGCCACACAGTCCCTGAATATCTTTTACAGAATCCCAGCAATTGGTCATCTGGCATCTGCTTAAACACCTTTTAGTAACAGGGGATTTGAAACATGGTTGTTGAATAGTTCTGTTAAAGTGTTTTCTCAAGTTGACTGAAACCCTGGCCTCCCTGCTGCAACTTCTATTTAATGATCCTACTTCTATTACGTGGAGTTACATAGAACAGGACTGAGCTCACTTTCCCGTGATGCTTCCTTAGATGTTTAAGCACAGTGACTTTCTTGGACTTTCTTGGATCACAAACCAAATTTTCTCAACTTTTCTTCCTTCTAAATGGTTTTCAAACTCCTCACCATACGTGGAAATCTCTTATGAATCCTGTCTAGTTTGACAATAAACTTCTTATGGTGCTGGAAACAATATCAGATGAGTCTGAACAAAATAGAGTACAATGTAGTTTCTGGCAGCTACTGTCTTCTTCTATTTTGAAACCCAGGATACTATTCCATGGTCTCAAGTCTTATCAGCCTGCATCAGACACTTTTAATGAAATACACAGTATTTATTTCTCCCTTTATTTACTAACAGAAGCCCCATTTTTTTGTGTGTGAGTGGCAGCAATTTTCCCAACCCCAAGTGAGATATTTCCATTTCTTTGAATCATCTTCAATTTCCTTTATCAATGTTTTATACTTCTCAGTGTAAAGGTCTTTCACCGCCTTGGTTAGGTTTATTCGTAAGTATTTTATTTTCTTGTATGTGTTTTTAAACGAAATTGTTTTTTTACTTTTTATTTCTGATATTTCATTATTAAAAAAATGCAAGAGATTTTTGTACATTAATCTTGTATCCTGCTACCTTGTTGAATTCATTTATTAGTTCTAACAGTTTTTGTGCAGATACTTTAGGGTTCTCTATATGCAGTAGCATGTCATTTGCAAATAATGACATTTTTACTTCTTCCCTTCCAATTTGGATAACTTTAATTTCTTTTTCTTGTCTGATTGCTTGTCTAAGGCTTCAAATGCTATGTTGAATAGAAGTGGTGAGAGTGGGCATCCTTGTCTTATTCCTGAATTTAGCGGGAAGGCTTTCGGCTTTTCCCCATGGAGTATTATGTGGGGTTGTCATAAATGCCTTTTGTTATGTTGAGATATGTTCCCTCTATACCCAACTTTGGTGAGAGTTTTTTATCATGAATGGATGTTGAATTTTGTCAAAAGCTTTTTCTGGGTCTATTGAGTTGATCGTGTGGCTTTTGTCTTCCCTTTTGTTAATGTGGTGTATCATACTACCTGATTTCTATATGTTGAACCATCCTTGTGACCATGGAATGAATCCAACTTGATCATGCTGTATGATCCTTATATATCTTCTTGGATTCAGTTTGCTAATACTTTGTTGAGGATTTTTGCATCTATATTCATCAAAGATATTTGTCTGTAATTTTCTTATTTGGTAATGTCTTTGTCTGATTTTGGTATCAGGATGATGGTGGCTTCATAGAATGAATTTGGGAGTGGGCCCTACTCTTACATTTTTTGGAATAGTTTGAGAAGGATGTGTGTAAGTTCTTTGTATGTTTGGTAGAATTCTCCAGTGAAGACATTCGGTCCTGGACTTTTGTCCAGGATAAAGCAGTCATATCAGTAGTGTAGAGTAATGTGAACTGAAAACTGTTAGAATTCTAGTCAAGCTAAAATATCACTGTAGATATCAAAAGTAGAGTAGACTAAGATGCAAGAAGACATAGAGCAGAACTAAAGGTAGTTAACTCACTCTAGCTAAAGACAATTAATCAGGACAAATCTCAATATTTCCTGAAATTGAACAAAGAAAAAAGCAACTAATGTGAAGTTTAAGTTAAAAATTAATAAAGAACAAGAGAAAGGAAGAGCAGCTAGTTAATTCAGAAAAAGAGCATATCTTTCAAAATAATCTACAAAATACAGAATAAACTTTCTGAGTTTTTTTTTTCTAAAAAAGAGTCCTGTTTACAATAGTAGTAGGACATCACAAGGAGAGAACAAAGTTGGGTGGAAAGGAGAGTCATAAAATAAGGCTGGTATAATATCTACTTTATGGATGAAAAAAATGAGTCTTAAATAATTCAAGAACAATGCATTGGTGTATAAAATCAAATTTTTGATAAAGATGAACTAGATAATCTTTTGCAGACAATGGCAAGCTAATATGTTGATATTTGATGTTTTTTGAGGAATAGCCTACTATTGAACAAGCAGAAGAAATAATCAAATTTAAAGCTAGAAGAAAAATGTTCCTGAGCTGATGAAAGATGTGCACATGAGAATGCACAAATTAAAAATGGAGCAAAATAAATTAACAGACTGAATAGAAATGTAAAAAAATAAAATAAAAAAAATAAAAATGGAGCAAATAAGAAAGTTAAGAAACTAAGAAGTAAATGGATTAGGGAGTGAAGGTAAGGAAAGAAGATGATTACAGATTAAACTAACATAAGCAGCAAAGATAAGTCATCATTACAGAAAATCACATATATTACAAGAAGGACTAGTATGAGAAATACTTTCAGAATACAGAGAGAATCAACAGGTGAAATTGATAAGAAATAAACAAATATGTTATGGAGCTAGAACTCAAATCTAGGCTTTTGACTTTACACTGTTGCCTTCTGCTCTTGGATTCATGCACAACCACTCATCTTCAACTTTTATTGGTACATTTAGCTTTTTTTAATTTCCTGTTACACTCTACACACCTATATCCATTCAAATGACCAGAACATATATACTCTGATGAGTATCAGATCATATAATGTAGGGATCTTAGAATCACTTGTCATTAAAGCCAATTCTGATATATGATCTAATAGGAAAGGTATCAGCCTATGACTTAATGGGAAAGGTATACAAGTTCACAGAATCTCATACCCTACCTAAAATCTGTTCCAGATTACAGTGTAGACTTTTACTGAGAAAATATGGAAAATAGTTCATCTATGACCTGCCCAACAGGGAAGGCCTGAGGGGAGAAGGTGGAGTCCCACACAGGCATGGAATCTAGCAATCCTGCCCTTGTAAAATGTAAACAACTCCCCAGTCAGAAGAGACAGAAGCTTTCAATTCCTCACATCCTCTTTGCTGAACTGGTACCCTCCATCCTTTGTGCTCTCTACCTCTTGCCAATTTCTGAACTTCTCAGGTGCAGAAACCTCAACTCATCTCTTATTTATACCCTGATGCCCCCTCCTCACATCTGCTACTTGGTACTAGATCTTGAGCACTGACCTCCTCTTTCCTTTCTCCCTCAATCACTTAATCTCTCTGTGTCTGAAGTTACTCTTCTACAAAAAGGTAATAATAAGAGTATGAGTTTGGCTCTGGACCCTAGTGGCTTTGAGTTATGATCGTATTTTCTAGAGTTGGAACAAGAACCTTATTATACTTTCAACAACAACAAAAATACAATCCTCAAAAATGAAACAAATTAAAAAAGATAGTAGCATCAAATGTGGCATTTAAACTATTGACTCAACTAAATAACAGTAACAATAAGTTTCCAACATTAAATCATGAGCCACCATCTTGCTTCAGAATAAACTGAAGAACAGTTAACAATTTAGTTATCTCACAAGCTCTAGTGATGCTGTGAATAATACAAATCATCATATTGTTTAAAAGAGTGGATTTGGCTTTCCCACTTACTTGTTCCCAGAGTCAACCACAGTTTCCCTATCTATATAGCAAGGAAAGAATACATTTTCCTGACACTTAGGCCAGGGCTGATGTTCACCAATGTCACTTTATGTAATGTCCCCAAGAGTCCTCTGGAGGGAAGCAGAGGGAAGGACTGTCAAGAGCTGTGGCTACATAAACCAAATGGAAAGATATATTTGTAGTGAATTTTGTTAATATAGGCATAAAATCCTCCAAATCTGATACAGTCTGTCCCCCGCTGACAAGACATCTGGCCTAAATCATTAAGGTAATTGTGTTGAGGACCTACTTTGCTCTGCTGGTGAAGACTCCATTTTTCTGTTCTCCAGGAAAGTATTTAATCTTGAACCCATTTCTTTCTCTGAAATAATTTTTCTATAACCTGGGCTCTGGGGATAGTTTCAGTACCAACAGGAAGAAGCCTAACTCTGAAACATTCACAAAAGCCAAACAATATTCAGACCTCTGCAGAAAAGAGGTATTTGGTATCTCTCTCAGAAGACTTCATAGGCCATTTATTCTTGACTTCCTCTTCTTGCTTTAGCAGTTCCCTGACAGAATACAATTTCCTTCTGCATATAAACACAAGACTCTCATGTCCACAGAACAGCAAGAAATGCTTGGGAAAGTGTTTTTTTTTTCAAGTTCATCTCTTGGGTTTATAACGAGGAAAATCTCATCTTCTATCTTCTCACATCAATTTTCTTATTCTCCCTTACATTTCACTCCAAAATCAGCTTCATTCTCTGTGCTCTAAGAATACTTGGGCTCAGTGCAGCTCCCTTCCTCTTCACTGGTGCTGATCAGATGATATCAGGATGTATCAACTCACAGATGTCTTCTATACTCATTCCACAACAGTAATGAGTAATACCAAAATAACTAAATGTAATAACTAGTAACAGTAATAACTAAATGTGTGGTGGGTAGGGATGGAGACTGTCCTAGTATCAAAAGAAAAGACAGCATCAGAAATTATCAACTCACCTGAAAATTCTGGGACTGCTTCCAGCACAACTGCCAAATAGAGACAACTCAGCACTGATCGAAAATGCAAGCCTGTGCATCTCAGAAATTGTCCTAGAATAGCCATTTGGTGCCGTGTTTCCTCACTTGCCCGCATCTAGCTCACGATGGCACTGGGATTCAGAATCACTAGCCTCAAACTTCTAAAAGACCCTCATTGTCTATAAACAGAGTCCACTCTTTGTCTCTTGTGTGTGTGTGTGTGTGAGAGAGAGAGAGAGAGAGAGAGATCCATACCCAGAGAGAAAAAAGGAAAGATAAGAAGAAAAAGCAAAAAGAAAGACTATTTCTCACAGTTATGCAAAATGCATCATTTTAACTGATCATCTGAAGGGCCAACAGAGCCTAAGTAGGTATTATGCATTGAACTAGTTTATGGTTTTGGCTTTCACAAGAAAAATGAGGTCAGTTAAGAATATTGTAGGGACTTCCCTGGTGGCGCACTGGTTAAGAATCCGCCTGCCAATGCAGGGGCCATGGGTTCGAGCCCTGGTCCGGGAAGACCCCACGTGCCACGGAGCAACTAAGCCTGTGCGCCACAACTACTGAGCCTGTGCTCTAGAGCCCACGAGCCACAACTACTGAGCCCGCGTGCCACAACTACTGAAGCCCATGTGCCTAGAGCCCGTGCTCCGCAACAAGAGAGGCCACCACAACGAAGAGTAGCCTCCGCTCGCAGCAACTAGAGAAAGCCCGCACACAGCAACAAAGACCCAATGCAGCCAAAAATAAATAAATTTATATTAAAAGTGAATTAATATTGTAGTGTCAAAAAAAGGGAAATAATGTACTTCTCTGCCTGCCTTAACCCCATCCACTTAATGTACTATGAGGTAGGTTTGATATGTAATGCAAAATTCTTGTCTATAGCCTAATGTTGTAGTACTGCAGCCGATGAGGTCAAACCATTATCTGTAGAGGGAACATATACACAAAGAATATCCAAGAACTCACGTCCAGTTCAAGGGTCCCATACAAATATTACTTGAGTTTGGATTGCTGTGTGTGAAAATCTTTTTTTATAAAATAAAAACTAGGAAGTTGTTTGTATATGTATAGATTATTAGTTCCTCGTTATAAAATGTCTAAAATGATGATAAAGAAGAGTATTAACTAAAAAATGTTAAGTACAAATTAGGGGCTGAGGAAAAGCCCTGAGTAAAAATAGTCTGTAACATTAAGTAAACATGATCAGAGAAGATAGAGATGGGAAAATATAAGATGTGACCATCTACCCTACTCAGTGAGTATTCAGCAGAAGGACTGATAGTCCAAGGCTCTATATATGACAGTACCAATCTGATGGTCTGAAAACCTTGAGAAAGTTGCTAAAAAAGGAAGCAAATTCTTGGCCTTTTACAAAGAACCCTCATCTCTATCTTTGGCTCTGGAATCCTAGGTAGGCCTGGAGAAACACTGTTAATTTTTTTAAACATTAAAGAGTTTAATTAAGATTTTTAAATTCCATAAATCATTGTACATATAAAAGAAATATATCTGGAGCAAGAAGTGGAATGGGGAATTAGATGCTGAATTCTCATTCCCAATACATGAGCATGTGGAAACCTATTATGCAAAGGCCACCAAGGAAAGAGGAGCAAAGAGTATTTTGAAACTGAATTCCAACTAAGACATGGTTCCAACATCTTTAAAATATTGATAGGACTTACTTTCAGCTCTGGCAACATAGCAGACTAATATGATGATCATACTGTGTATAAAAGCAACACCTGACTATATGCTGGCTATAAGAAATGCCCTTTAACAATACAGATGAAGCTTGAGGACATTATGCTAAGTGAAATAAGACAGTCAGAAAGACAAATATGGCATGATTACACTTATACGAGGTATCTAAAGTAGTCAAATTTGTAGAATCAAAGAGTGCAATGGTAGTTGCCAAGTACTAAGGGGAGGGGGATATGGAGAGTTACTAATCAATGGGCATTGTTTCAGATAAGCAAGATGAATTAGTTCAAGATCTGCTGTATAACATTGTATCTATAGTCAATGATAATATATTGTACAGTAAAAATGTATTGAGGATAGAGCTCATTTTAGGGGTTATCACAATAAAATAAAAATTTAAAAAGAGACGCTTTCTCCCTAGACAAGAAAAAAAAAAAAAAAAAGACGCTTTCTAAATAAGAGGACAAAGAAAGACTGAAAGTAAAAGTATAAATATGTACCGTACAAACTGAAGGCCTAAGAAAGCTGGGATGGTTATTTAGATATTAGAAAAATTACAATTATGTTGGAGATTTTAATATCTCTCTATTGGCAAATTGAAAATATGCTCAACATCTTTAGTCGTTAGGTAATTGCAAATTAAAGCCACAATGAGATATCACTATACATCCACCAGAATGGCTGAAACTAACCAGCTGACAACATCAAATTTTGGCAAGGATAAATGAATGACCGGAACCCTCATACATAGTGAGAGCATAAAATGGTACAAACACTTTGGAAAATAGTTTATCAGTTTTTCATAAAGCTAGATATACACCTAACCTATTACCCAAACACTTCCACTTTTAAGAATTACCCAAGGAAAATGAAAAGATAAGTGTACACAGTAACTTGAACACAAATGCTTATAGCAGCTTCTTTCATAATAATAAAGAACTGAAAACAGGCCAGATGTCCATCAACTGTTGAACGTATAAATCAAGTGTAGTTTACCAATATAGCTAAATAACACTAGGTGATAAAAAGGAGTGAATCGTTGATGCACACATCCAACATAAGTGGATCTCAAAAGAGGCTTCACTGAAAGTATTCACATGTACGATTCCATTATTTGAAGTCCTAAAACAGGCAAAAGCAATATGTGGTGAAAAAAATAAGAACAGTGGTTGCCCCTAGGGGATGAGGATGAGGCTAATTGGGAAGAGACCTGAGGAGCCTTTTCATATGATCCAGCAGTCCAACTCCTGGGTATTTATCCTAGAGAAATGAAAATTTAAGTTCATACAAAAACTTATCCATGAATATTCATATCGGCTTTATTAAAAATTTGCAAAACCTGGAAACAACCAAAATGTCCTACAATAGGCCAACGGGTAAACAAACTGTGGTACATCCACACAATGGAATACTACTCAACAATAGAACATAACTACTGATACACATAACAATCTAGATGAACCTCGAAAGCAGTATGTTTAGTGATAGGAGCCAGCCTCAAAAGCTGACACACTTTATGAATCCACTTGCAAGACATATGGGAAAGGCAGTTTTTTAGAGATGGAGAACAGAGCAGTGGTTGTCAAGGGTTAGGTCTGAAGAAAGAGTTTGACAACTGTTGAGAGTTTAGTTAAACTACTCCATAATACTGCAGCCTCTGCATTCTTTTTGTGTGGCTAAGGGGCCTGCAGGGGCCTTGGGTGGACAGACACCTAACCTCAAGTGCATGCCCTGGATGACAGCCAGCAAAGTCACAAGAAAGTGTAACTGATATGAGTTCCCCAAAGCCCCTGGTGATAAAACAGTCTCTTCCGCCTCCCAGCTCCTTCCCCTTGTGGGTCCCTTAGATAGGACTCCCACAGAGCTTACCAAAACCCTGCTCTTTTTTTGGTTTTGAATTGCCAATCTGGCCCTATCCAGGGAACCTCAGAAACACGTCACCTATGGACCCTAATAAAGGCATAAGCCGCAGGTCCTGCTGCTTGCCCACTGCCTGTACCCTGCCTTGACCTCCTGTGTGGCCCTCCAGGCGTGCTGTGTACCTCATCCAGGACCTATGAGTACAGCAATAAACTTCTCTATTTCACTTTCCCTTGTGGTCTTTGTTGAATCTTGGCTCACCATCCAACTCCCCACCCAGGACTCTACTGAACAAACGTTAGTTTAGCAAAAATCAAGCACTTAAACAGGGCCAGCAGTACCAGACCAGGGACTTTCCTGGGTTGCTGGAGCTATTCCATGGCCTGAATGTGGTGGTGGATACACACATATATACATGTGCTAAATTCATAGAACTGGGCTCCAAAAGAGGGTGATTTTATTGCATAATATATAAAACAAAAAAAAAGAAATAACAGAGTGCCATGGACTGCATGCAGTACTATCCCCACTACTTGGTAAATTCTTATTTTAGCACAACTATATTTTTATATATTTTAAAAATATATTTTATGTTATACATTATATATATTATATATCATGTATATATATATATATCATATATATGTAATTTCTCTCTAACTCTTCTAATCACTAATCTGAAATGGTGGGCAAGTATTACACTCTCATTATTAAAAGTGAAGAAATTAAATTTCATTAAAAGGCTAGTACCCTATCAGGGAAGCAGTAGGCATAAAGTTTCTTACTAATCAAAACTACGTAAGGCATAAAGAAATAGAATTAATTTAAAAACGTGGGTCTCAGACGTGGTTACTACTCTAGCTTTCTATGCTAAACTGCCATTTCCACGGTGACATGCAAATTGAGTGATCGGAGGCGGAGCCTGGTCCAGCGAAAGTCACATATGCAAATTAAGAGTTCGGGAGAAAAGCCTTTCAGGGGCAAGATTCATATGCAGGAATCTTGAGGGGAGGGGCCGTGCCTGGTGCAATCTTCGTATGCAAACCAGGGGTGCTGGGGTGGGGCCTGGCCGAGCGCCCGCCCGCTGTTGCTAGGTGACAGCTTGTTTACGCAGGTTGCCAAGCAGGGCATCTCTTGGCATCTCTAGGGGAACACAGCCAAAAACTCTTGACCCCGCGTGACCCTAATTCCGACTTTGCCTTTGTGTTGATCGTGTCCCGCCCACCCCAATCCCCATCACGCCTCCATCTTCCCGTCAAAGCCCCTGCCCCATGGGAGTCCATGCCAAGCGCTCTGTCCACCCACCCCTGCATCCCGCACCCAGGGCGGTCGGTCGCCTTGGCACCTTCACCCTATCACGACGCTGCCCTCACGGTGTCGAGCGCCGCCGCAAGGAACCCCGTCCCTCCGGGGACTTTGGCCTGGCTCCGACTTGCTCAGAGCCAGCGGGGGAGCCTTCCGTTGTCCGGCCTCACCCGAGGCCCCAGTCCGCCCCCACCCCCGCCGCAGCCAGCCTCTCCCACCCAGGGCCACCCCATGCACTGTCACCGTGAGAGACCGCTCCTCTCTGTCTGTCACCCCCGACTCCACCCCCCCACCCCCCAACTCCGGCCAGACCCCCGCCCTCCATCCCTCCGACGAGGGGTGTCCCACCACCACCACCTCCCACGCCAAGTGAGTGAAGCACGCGCAGGGCGTCTCTTGAAACACTTGATTGACTCGCGATGACTGTGCCCAAGGGGGCGGGCAGGCCGGGGCTGCCCGGGCTGTGCGGTCGGTCGGTGAGCGGGCCTGGCGCCTGACGGCCGCGCCCCCCGCCCCGCCCCTCCCCCCCCCCCGGAGGCCGGGGACCCAGGTGTCGCTGGGCAGCTAGTGTAGTGCTGGGCCGGGGCCGCCTGGGAGATGGTGCTAGTGCTGAAGAAGCCGCTGAGCAGCGCGTTGTTGCGGGCCGCCACGTCCACCAGCTCCGGAGTGAGGCGCCTCCTGCCGCTGTTCTGGGCCTCATGGCCCGCCCGCTCCAGGACCCTGGCCGTCAGGTACTGGATGATGGCCCCTAGGGAGACGGGTGCGGATGAGCTCAGGCGCTGGGCGTAGTGGCCCTCCCGCAGGAGGCGCTCCATGTGGCTCACGGAGCAGGACCGCTCGGCTCGGGCGGTGCGGGAGCGGCGACCGGGTGACCCTCCACGGCCCCTCTTCCCCGGCATGCTGGCCGTTGGGCAGCTTTCTGCGACGGCCTCGCTCTGCGGTGCGCTGGGATGAGGGGCGGTCGGTTGTGCCTGCTGGTCCCACCATCTCAACACAACCGGTGTTCTCAGTCCCCTACTCCGTATCCTAGCGACCACAGGCCGGGCCCTCATTGGTTGGGGGGGGCGAGCACGCCCCGTAACACGTAGACCCTGTGAGGTCACTGCTTTCCCATAACCCCTCCCCCACCCCACCTCACCCCGCCCCCACCCCCACCGCCAGGGTCCTGGGCCTGCAAAGAAATGGCGTTGGCAGGACCCTGCTCGCCGTGCTCGCTGCACCCTCTCTTTGCTGGAACTCTCACTGTCCACCGGACGGGAACTTTGTACAGAGAAGGCAGCTAATGGCGGACCATCCAGGGGCACCAAGTATACACTGGCAGTGCTGGGCCACCATCACGACTATATATCTACTTCCAAGACGTTGGCACCAGCCCAAAGAGAAACCCCTGTACCCGCCAGGCAGTCACTCCCCACTGCCCCCTCCTGCAGTGTCCCCCACCCCACCCCACCCCCCATAGTCCCCAGGCAACCACTCATCTGCTTCCTGTGCACAGACATTTGCCTGCTCTGGAGACTTCCTAGAGATGGAAGCAGACAATAAATAGGTGGCCTTTTGTGTCCGGCTGCTTTCACTTATGTTTGCATTAGGGTTCATCCACACGGTAGCACCAATCAGCACTTCATGCCTTTTCCTGGCTGAATAATATTCCAATGCGTGGCTAGACCACACATGTTGTGTATCCGCTCAGCAGCTGATGTACATTTGGGTGACTTCCACCTTGTGCCTGTTGGGCATAGTGCTGTGGTGAACATTCCTGTGCAGGGTTCTGCTTGAACGCCTGTTTTCAACTCATTTGGGTTTGCAACCCATGGGATAGATCTATGGGTTTATTTCTGGACTCGTAGTTCTACTCCACTGATCTATGTGTCTATCCTTATGCTAGTGCCACATAGTTTTGAGAACTGTAGCTTTGGACTAAGTTTTGAAATAGGGAAATGTGAGTCCTCCAACTTTTTTCTTCTTTTCCAAGATTATTTTGGCTATTCAAGGTCACTTGAAATTCCGTATGCATTTAGGATTGGCTTTTACATTTCTGTAAAGCAGAGCATTGTGATTTCCATAGGGATTGCATTAAATCTCTAGACAACTTTGGGTGGGATTGCCATCTTAAAAATATTAAGTCTTCCAGTCCACAAAATCTGCTATCTTTCCCCTTTTTTTTTTAAGGTCATCATTAATTTCTTTCAGCAGTGCTTTGTAGTTTTTGGTGCACAAGGCTTGCACCTCCTTGGCTAAATTTATCCCTGTGTATTTTATTCCTTTTGATGTTGTCTGAAATAGAACTGTTGTCAATTTCATTTTGGATTGTTTTTTCATTGCTAGGATATGCAACACAACAGTGCTAGGGTATGCAACAATGAGATATCACATCACACTTGTCAGAATGGCTAACATCAAAAAGTCTACAGGTAACAAAATTATTGCTACTATGGAAAACAGTATGAAGTTCCTCAAAAAACTACAAATAGAACCATCGTATAATCCAACAATTCCACTCCAGGGTATATATCCATAAAATATGCAAACACTAATTCAAAAAGATACATGCACCCCAATGTTTGTAGCAGCACTATTAACAATACCCAAGGTATGGAAGCAACCCAAACGCCCATCAACAGACAAATGGATTAAGAAGATATTAGGCATAAAAAAGAATGAAATTCTGCCATTTGCAGTTACGTGGATGGACCTAGAGAATATTATACTTAATGAAATGAGTCAAACAGAGAAAGACAAATACTGCATGATGTCACTTATATGTGGAACCTAGAAAATAATACAAATGAGTGCATATGCAAAACCAGAACAGACTCAGACACAGAAAACAGACCAGTGGTTACCAAAGGGGAGATGGAAGTGGGAGGGGCAAATTAAGGGTATGGGGTTGAGATACACACTACTATGTATAAAATAGATAAGCAACAAGGGTATGTTGTATAGCACAGGTTATTATAGCTATTTCTTGTAGTAATTTTTTTCTTTGCAATCTTGATGTACATAACAGCTGTGTAAGCAGATCAGAAAAACCAGATTTCATAAAGGAAAACAATATAAGATTTTATGTAAAATTTTAATTTTACATAAGACATTGTTTAAAAATTACATGTAACATTATCAGAAAGAGTTAGTGTCTGGTCTTCAAAGCCAAATGCTCTGGGGTCTTGTCTTCCTGGCACAGGACCCTCGGGCTAAGGAGCCTGATGTGGGGCTCAGACCCCCTCAGTCTTTGGCGAGAAGCTGTGTAATTGTAATTATCCTCCCACTTGTGGGTTGCCTAACACGAGGGTATGGGTTTTGATTATACCACATCTTCACCCCTTCTACCCATGTCGTTGTGGTTCCTTCTTTCAGATCTTCTCTGCTAGTCTTCATGTCATTCTCATCAATAGTTGCTCTGTGAATAGTTGTAATTTTGGTGTGCTCAAATAATTTATGTAGTTAGAACTCCCTTCAGTAGGTAAATCTTTAACCTCCCTTCCCCAGCATTGAGTGTGGGCTGGATTTAGTGACTTGTTTCCAAAGAATAGAGTATGGAGGGCTTCCCTGGTGGCGCAGTGGTTAAGAATCCACCTGCCAATGCGGGAGACACGGGTTCGAGCCCTGGTCCGGGAAGATCCCACGTGCCGCAGAGCAACTAAGCCCGTGCACCACAACTACTGAGCTTGCGCTCTAGAGCCCGCGAGCCACAACTACTGATCCCACGAGCCACAACTACTGAAGCCCGTGCGCCTAGAGCCTGTGCTCCACAACAAGAGAAACCACCGCAATGAGAAACCCGTGCACTGCAACAAAGAGTAGCCTCCGCTCAACGCAACTAGAGAAAGCCCGCACGCAGCAATGAAGACCCAACGCAGCCAAAAATAAATAAATAAATACATTTATTAAAAAAAAAAAAAAGAATAGAGTATGGAAAAGGCGGGGATAGTAACTTTACATAAAGTAACCTAGCAAACACTACCTTGGCCAGATGATGAAGTTTAACCTTACCAGTGAGAAGTCATGTTGATACCATGTACCCCGTGATGATGTGATGAGAAGAGCATTTCATCTTTAGAGTATTCTTCCCCAAACCAATAACTTCAGTCTAATCATGATAAAAACATCAAACCCAAATAGAGGAGCATTCTACAAAATACTTGGCCAGTACTTGAAAACTTCCAATATGACAAGAAAAAAGGAAAGAGTGAGAACTGTCACACATGAGAGGAGACTATAGAGAAATGGTGACGAAATGTGATGTCATTTCTTGGAAGGGATCCTGGAACAGAAATGGGACATTAGTGGGAATATGGTGAACTCCAAATATGGAATTTAGTTAATAATGTAATAATGTAGGTTTCTTATTGTTTTCAACTGTACCATATCCATATAAGATGTTAATGGTAAGAAAAACTGAGTGAGGAAAATATGAGAACTCTCTGTACTATCTTTGCAACTTTTGTGTAAACCTGAAGTTATTTCAGAACAAAAATTTCTTTTTAAAAAATCAGTTATATTTCTATATACTAATGTGACCATTCCAAAAATGAAATTAAAATATTTTCATTCATAACAGCATCAAAAAATAAAATGCCTAGGAATAAATTTATCAAAAGGAGTGCAAGGGGGCTTCCCTGGTGGTGCAGTGGTTGAGAATCTGCCTGCCAATGCAGGGGACATGGGTTCGAGTCCTGGTCTGGGAAGATCCCACATGCCGTGGAGCAACTAGGCCCATGAGCCACAACTACTGAGTCTGTGCGTCTGGAGCCTGTGCCCTGCAACAAGAGAGGCCGCGACAGTGAAAGGCCCGCGCACCGCGATGAAGAGTGGCCCCCGCTCGCCACAACTAGAGAAAGCCCTCACACAGAAACGAAGACCCAACACAGCCAAAAATAAATAAATAAATAAATAAATAAATAAATTTATTTTTTTAAAAAAAGGAGTGCAAGACTTGTACAGTGAAAACTATAAAATACTGTTGAGGAAAGATAAAAAATCTAAATAAATGGATAGTCATTTCACGTTCACGGATATTAAAACTCAATACTGTTAAGATTAAATACTCTTCAAATCGATGTATATATTCAACACATTCCTTAAAATGTCAGCAGACTTTTTTTGCAGAAATTTATAAGCTGATCCTAAAATTTATCTGGAAATGCAAAGACCCCAGAATAACCAAAACAACATTGAAAAGAAAGAAAAAAAGTGGAAAGACTTTTACTTCCTGATTTTAAAACCAACTATAAAGCAGTTATTAAGTATGGTACCTGCATAAGGATAAACATATAAATCAGTGAAACAGAACAGAGAATCTAGAAATTAACCCTTATATTTATGGTCAATTTATTGTTGACAAAGATGCCAAGGACATTCAATGGGGGAAAGGATAGTCTTTTCAACAAATGGTGCTGGAACAATTGGATAGCCACATACAAAAAGAGGAATTTAGACCCTTACCTCACACCATACACAAAGATTAACTCAAAATGAATGAGACCTAAATATAAGAGATATAAAGATTTTTGATCTGCAGTTGGTTGAATCCACAGCTTCTGCATCTGCAGATGTGGAGGGCCGACTGTACTATGCTATTTTATATAAGGGGCATGAGCATCCTCAGATTTTGGCATCCATGGGGACCCTAATCCCATGGATAATCCCATGGATACTGAGAGACAACTGTATTAAAGTCTCAGAAGACAATAGAGGAAAAAAATTTTCATGACCTTGGGTTAGGTAAAGAGTTCTTAAATACAACACCAAAGAACACAATTCATAAGAGAAAAGAACTGATAAATTAGACCTTATAAAAATTCTAAACCTTGGCTGTTCAAAAGATACTGTTAAGAAAATTGAAAGACAAGCCATAGACCAGGACAAAATGTTTGCAAATCATATATCTGATAAGGGTCTAGTCTCCAGAAGAACTCTTCCAACTCAATAACAAAAAGACAAAGAATCGAATTTAAAAATAGCAAAGGACATGAGTAGATATTTAGCAAAATAGATATACAAATGGCCAATAAGCACATGAAAATATGCTCAATATCATTAATCATTAGGGAGATGCAAATCAAAACCACAATGAGATACCACTTCCACACCCACTAGGCTGGCTACAATAAAAAAATAAATAAAAACAGAAAATAACAAGTATTGGCTAGGATGTGGAAAAACTGGAATTTTCATATGCTGCAGGTGGGAATGTAAAATGGTGCAGCCACTGTGAAAAATAGTTTGGCAGTTACTCAAAGAGTTCAACATAGAGTTACCATATGACCAGCAATTCCACTCCTAGGTACCTACCCAAGAGAATCGAAAACATACATACACCCAAAATCTTGTGCGTGAATGTCCATACCAGCTTATTCACAATAGCCAAAAGGTGGAAATAACCTAAATGTCCATAAACAAAATGTGGTATATACATATATTATATACCATTATTCGGCCATCAAAAGTAATGAAGTACTGATTCACATTACAACGTGGATGAAACTTGAAAACGTCACACTAAGTAAAAGAAGCAAGTCACAAAAGATTGCAAACTGCGTGATTCCATTTATATGAAATGTCCAGAATAGGCAAATCCATAGAGACAAGAAGCAGATTAGTGGTTCCCAGGGGCTAGGGTGGTAATGGGGACTAAGTGCACATGGGCAAGAGAGAGGTGCCATTGAGGTGATGGAAATATCTAATATTGGATTATAGTGATGGTTGCACCACTCGATAAGTTTACTAAAAATCCTTGAATGTACACGTAAAATGAGTCAAATTTATGGTGTGTAAATTATATCTCGATACAAAATTTTAAAAACACTTTGGGAAGTAGAGAAAATAAAGTTTGTGTCAATTGACACAATTTATTAGGGGTCATACAGAGCTCATTGGGCTGTTGTATGTTGTTGATGCTGTCATTGTTGCCATTGTTATGGTGGCTTTCCCATGAGGGCTGAGGGTCAAGCAGTGATTTGGGTCTTTTACAATATAAATTTAAAAAATTAACAGAAAAAGAATGTTGCTGGGTTGAAATTCTGAGTAGCAGTGGGGGCAAAGAGAAGTGGATGGGTTTAAAAACATATTCAGGATGCGGAAGTGACACGATTTTGTACTGATTAGATACTGGGAATGGGGAAGAGTGAGGACGCCTCAGACTTCACATGCTTCAAGTTGAACTCCTGTTGTCCTCTCAAACCTACTGTCCTCCTGTGCTGCTAACCTCTGGGAGTGGAGCAGCACCCTGGCACGGAGTAAGCGTTCATTGATTGTCTTTGGAGTGGAAGGATGAACGAACAGAGTAAACATACGGCCAGCGCATCCACCAGGTCCTCCAAACAACCAGCCCTATACTCACCCACAAGGTCAGCTCAGCAGACGTCTATCAGAATTTCCCTCTCACTCTATTGACCATTTGGGAAATCAACAGGTCCCACGCCTTGAACAACACTCACATTCATACCGGTGGCCACTCCTTGCCTAAACCCTGCAGCTGTGGCAGAGACCGGGTTTTGCCCAAAGCCTCTCATCCTGTAAATTCTTTACACGTGGGCAATGGCAGGTACATGTACAGCCCATATGAGCATGGGGGACGTTTGGTGTTGTAGAAAGAGGGTCATAATGGTGCCCAACTGGTGGGTCTATGTTCACTTTGGCTCCAAGCAGAAAGAGACGTTTCCCATCCGAGGGGGTTTATTAATCCAGGGCCCACAGCTCCACCCACCCACCATCCTGGCAGGCAGAAAACACAGCTGCCAGAAACACTGCAGACAGTGAGTGATCAATTTGGATATTTTACTGCTGTTCCCAGGGTTGACAAGCAGAGATACAGAACCACTTGCGGTTCCTGATACAGATACCAAAACCAGGAAGTGATCCCTCCCAATCCACCCTTCCCAGAAATAGAGAATGAGGTGGGACACGCAAAAGACGCCCCCAGACTCAACCGACCCATCAGACATTCCCTGATTATAGAAGAGAAGTGAAATTTGCAACCCAGAAGGGAAATCTGGCTGTGTCAGCAGTAGAATTGAGGGTGTAGACATTTGATGAAGTGTACTTCTTTTTTTTTTTTTAATTTATTTTTGGCTGCATTGGGTCTTCGTTGCTGTGCGTGGGCTTTCTCTAGTTGCAGCGAGGGTGGCTACTCTTTGTTGTGGTGCGTGGGCTTCTCATTGCGGTGGCTTCTCTCGTTGCGGAGCACGGGCTCTAGGTGCGCGGGCTTCAGTAGTTGTGGCACGTGGGCTCAGTAGTTGTGGCTTGCGGGCTCTAGAGTGCAGGCTCAGTAGTTGTGGCACACGGGCTTAGCTGCTTCACGGCATGTGGGATCTTCCCAGACCAGGGCTTGAACCCGTGTCCCCTCTGCATTTGCAGGTGGATTCTTAACCACTGTGCCACCAGGGAAGCCCACTTCTTTTTAAACCAATGTTTAGACAGTGTCATTAGATAAACATCCTTTTCAATGCTAAAACCCGAGTCATTTGTGGCCTTTTCCTGGAAGAGATTTTTGCTGCTGTCAGGTTATAAGAACAGTATAAGAGGCCATTTTCTGGGCATGGATCCCAGGATTCAAAGGGAAGCTCTAGAGAACATCTGGTCTGCTTGATATATTGAAACTTCATGTGTGTGTTTGTGTGTATGTGTTTCTCCCTGCTGACTCATAGCATTGAAGCCTCTTTGGAAACACCCCCACCCTTCTAGCCAACCAGTTTATACACACGCCATCGGCTCCTCCTTGATTCAAATGTTAGGTCAAGAGGAAGAAAGAAAACGAATTCAAGAGTTACTCTCAAGCATCTAGAATTTTCTGCACCTCTTGAAGAGAGACTAGCCCAGCTCTGACTATTACAAGCTGGACTTTCCTCTTAAAGCACAACCTTCATTTAAGCCTTTGGATAAAACTGGAGGAAAAGAATCTGTGAGTACTGTGGACTGCACAGAAGGCAGGGGGCTGAAAACTGGCAATAAAAACAGAAAGATGGCTGACCCGAGGCCCAGCAGTCAAGCAGACCCTGAAATTGAGCTTTTTGTGAAGGTAAGTTTTCTAGCTATAATGAGAGCATACAGAATGTATTATTCCTTGATACTGGACCTCAGCTTTTTTTTTTAAAAGTCAACATTTCAGCTAGAGATAGGAAATAATTTTGTAATTTTATACTTACTCTGAGTCCTAGAAGAATACCTGGGTGTTTGGCTGCTCTTATATAACAATAGAAAAACATCCTATCTGAGAAAAGCAAGAAGATATGGTGGAAAGACAACTAGACTTGCTGGTAGTTAGAACAAGTAAATTGTATTATTAGTGACTTCCTATGTAACCTTGGACAAATCCCTCCCTCCCTCTTTGTTTTTCCATCTGTACAATAAAGGAGCCTGACAAAATGATACTTAAGGGCTTTCCAGTTCTCATAATCTGTGTTTTATGAGATATGTTTTGGAAGGCCTGAATGTGGGGAGGAGAGGGCCAAGAATGGCCTGAGAGCCTCATTCCCACACATGGTCCAAATAGAGCCTTCTAAAATTCTCCCACAATGGATGAACATCACAGCAGGGTCCAATGGACACTAGAGGAGAAAAAAGCCAGGAGTCTGTGTGCCTGTTGTATGAGTAGGAGGCATTTTGCCTTGGCTTTTTTTTTTTTTTTTAATGTCTTAACATTTCAGAAAAGCCCTTTGGAAAACCCCTAAAGCAGGAGAAAGGAACATGTGTTTCTAAATTAGCTCATCAAGAAAAAGAAACAATTTTGTACCAGTTATTCCAAGTAGAAATTACATAGTTTCCTAAATCCTTGCTTATATTAACTATTTTTCTCTATATTTTCATTGACTATTGGAAGTATTCAGTATGGTAATAATAATAACAAACTCTTATATCATGCTTAACCCTCTTCTAACACTTTATGTATATTATCTCATTTAGTCCTTAGAAGATACGTTAATAGTAGTAAAGTAGTATCATCAGTAGTAGTGGTGGTAATAGTACTCAAAACTTTAGTAATATTGTCCTCATGATTTCTAGGTAAGTAAGCTAAGGAAATAAGGTTTAAGTAACTTGCCTCTAAAACTACATTGCCTCTTGATGGCCTACAAAGACAAAAATAAGGTGTGCTTACCAAATTTTAGGTTAAACATCTGTTGGCCGAAGTAATACTTTTACAATAATTTTAAAATATTTGACAACTGGTCACATATATACATCAAGGACATAATTAACCAGCCTTTTCAAAATTATAGGAGACTCTTGAATTCCTGCATAGCAAAACAATCCAAGTAAGTGTTTGCTTGACTGTGGGGCATAAGAGCTACTTCTCCTATCTCTGGATTCTAGCAAAACATGTCACTGCTCAGACGCAACATAAGTAAGCCTTAACTTCCTAACTGACTTTTTATAACTACCAAATCCAACCCAGAGGTAATAAGTCTCTTCATAGGGTAACTAGTTTCTTTTGTCTAAACTTGTTTATTCAATCCAATCAAACTCCTCTAACCAGTTGTTGGCATTGATCTGTGTGTTTATCTTCATAGACTTCCCATAATTTGGGTGGTAATCTAGACAGGGGAATTTAGGAAATCACACGTTGGATGAGCAAATGTTAAATTAAATAGTAACTTTCAGGTTAAAAACCTAATCATTTATTGAGTACTTTTGGCAGGGGCTGTGCTAAGTGGTTTATTTTTAACCCTATTTTATGGCTACAGAAACTAAAGCAAAAAGTAGCTAAGTAGCTTTGCCTAAGGTCACATAGCTAGTAAATGGCAGGGTCAAGATTCCAGTCCCTTAAAATAGCTGTGCATAATCTTAATTCATTGTTTTCAATTTGGCACACTTTTTAGAAACATTTCCCAGAATTTCATTAGATGAAATCCTCTAGATGTAAGCTTATCTAATGACATTGATACGAGTCACAGATTTTCTGGAAGAACCTTGAGTATCATCTGATCTGGGTTTTTGTTTTGCTTTGCTTTGAGATGAATTCCAAAGATCTCTAGAAGTTTCATAGAAGAGGGGGAATAGGGACTGAGGGGGTGAAAATGCTAATGAGAAAATTTTAAAAGCACTACTGTTTACCAGTTGTATCTCCCTTATAATGTGGTATCTTTCTAAAGATTAAATGAGTCTGTAATTTCCCCAGCTATGTCTGGGGACCCTACCACAATTTCCCAACTCCACTGATGGGATCCCTACAAGAAAGTAAGTCCTTTCCTGGCACAATTAAGAATTTATATCACACACCCCCATGTGTTCCATGGAGTGAGTGAAAACATTGCCTTTCAACTCTGAATGATTTGGGCAAGATTTATATCCAGCAACTAAGAACAAAGGATTTTCTAAAAGAACACATTTTGTTTTCTCTAAATGCAGAGTTTATCTTATTGGTTTGTTGTTCATTGATAAATGGAGTTTTTGTGTTCTCTACCAGTCTAAAATTAAGTTTTCATAGATTTGTACATAACATTATAGACTCTAACATTTGGGCCCAAATCCTGAATGTAATATTTTTGTCTTTATTGATAAGTGTAAAATAGAAAAAGAGATGATACTCTTCTCTGAATGTTCAGACCATTTTCAAATTATCTTAGAACTATCATAAAGACTATTATAAAGACTGATTAATAAAAGATCCAATAAAGCTATTAGATGGGAGAAATTAGTGTTTCAGGAGTGTGGATTGTGGAGTAGACAGTCCTGGATTAGCTACATGAGAAGAGTGTATGGGTCATCAACTCTTGTCTAGCTGAGTGTACTTGAGCAAGTCAGCTTCTCTGAGCTTCAGTTTCCTCATCTGTAAAACAAGAGTAATGACAGAACCTACCTCACAGGATCATCTTCATTGTAAGCATTAAATAAAATAAATGTGTAAGATACAGTAGTTGCTAACATAGTAAACATTCAATAAATGTCAGATGTTCCAGCCATTATTATTTTTCATGTTTAGAAACATAGATCACAAACGCAAAGAGAAAAAGTTGTTTTGGTGAATGACCACATCGTGGTAGTTTTCATGTCCATTTCTCTAGGAGGTGGGTCAAAAACATCTTGCTGTGATTTATGTCATAGAGTGTTCTGCCTATGTTTCCTCTAAGAGTTTGATAGTGTCTGGCCTTACATTTAGGTCTTTAATCCATTTTGAGTTTATTTTTGTGTATGGTGTTAGGGGGTGTTCTAATTTCATTCTTTTACATGTAGCTGTCCAGTTTTCCCAGCACCACTTATGGAAGAGCCTGTCTTTTCTCCATTGTATATTCATACATTTTGTGTAGTGGCACTTTAAATCAGCATTATTATAAACAGAAAAAAGTTCAGTTTTCCTGTAAAATTGTGCTGCATTTCCCCCACACCTCACTGTTTTGCCTTTCCGTTTGCCAAAGGCAACCCACCCTTCCTGCTGTATCTATTATCAGACTTCATTCCTCTTCCTGCCTAATCAAGTTTCCATTCACTAACCCCAGTTATGATTGGATCTTTAGCCTGACTTCTGTTACAAAAGAAATTCAGCTGCCAAGGTGGTTGCCTCTTCCCATACCTCTTCACTCCCTGACGCCACAAAAGAGCAACAATAAACATTATTTCCTCTGTTGTACTCACTGCCAGGAAAAGGAAAATTTACCAAAAAATAAGAATTATGTCCAAGATCAAGGTGTCAGCATGGTCAGTTTCTGGTGAGAACTCTCTTCCTGGTTTATTATAGATAGGTGCCTTCTTGCTGTGACCTTATATACACGGTTGTTGGGGGAGATGAAGAAAGAGAGAAAGAAAAAGAGAGAGAGCTCTGGTTTCTTCTTATAAGGGCATTAATCCCATCGTAAGGGTTCTACCCTCATGACCTCATCTAAACCAATCACTTCCCAAACACCTCACCTCCAGCTACCATCACATTGGGGGACAGGGATTCAACACTTTAATTTGGGGGGAACACAATTCACAAATCCAAAGTAGATAGCAGTGCAATGCACAGGATTAGGAACTCTAAAGAGTAGGTAAGTGTGTGGAGTAAAGAAAAGGGAAAGAATTCACTTTGGGACATGTTGAGATTGAGGTGTCTAAAACTTGGACCTCCCATCAGGAGACAACATCAGCTATAGCCCTCTCAAGGAGTGGCTCCCCTTTCTTCCTCATTTCTATTACCACTGAGGGTGGCGATGGGGTAAGTGTCTTTAGATATCCTTGCTCCTCATTCTTGTTTCCAGACCATTCTATCTCTCCCATCCAGAGAAATATCTAGGTTGTCTCATAAAATCAGACTAAACCAATCACTACCCCTCTTTGTTGTAGTAGTCTTCCCGATCCCAGGTCACTTTCCCTTACTTCTTAAGGATTTTATTTCCTGGATCATTGTCACACTCTTCAACACTATGCCTATCATAATTCTTGGTGATTTTAATATCTACACAAATGACCCTTCCAACACTCTGTCCTCTCACATCCTTGGCTTTCTCTCCTCCAGTGACCGTGTTCTTCATAATCTCTCAGGCACCCCCTTCCATGGTTATACCCTTACCTTTGTTATTGCAACGTCTGCAATCGCTGCATAATATCATTTATTTGAGGGGTTTTTTGTTCTTCTTTTTGAACTTTTCCACTTTAATACACTTTATTGAGGTATAATTTACATAAAGTAAGATGTGCTCATTTTTTCACTGAAGTGTCTCTGATTTACAATGTTGTGTTAATTTCTGCTGTACAGCACAGTGATTCAGTTATATATATATACACATCCTTTTTCATATTCTTTTGCATCATGGTTTATCACAGGATATTGAATATAGTTTCCTGTGCTCTACAGTAGGACCTTGTTGTTTATCCATTCTATATATAATAGTTTTCATCTACTAATCCCAAACTCCCAATCCATGCCTCTCCCATCCCCTGACCCCCTTGGCAACCACAGTCTGCTCTCTATGTCTATGAGTCTGTTTCTGTTTCATAGATAAGTTCATTTGTGTCATATTTTAGATTCCACATATAAGCCATATCTATGATATTTGTCTTTCTCTGGTTTACTTCACTTAGTATGATAATCTCTAGGTACTTCCATGTTGCTGCAAATGGCATTATTTCATTTTTTATGGCTGAGTAGTATTCCATCATATATATATATTATATATAAATAATATATATATATATTATATATATACCATTCCATTATATATGTATATTATATATACCATTCCATTGTATATATAATGGATATATATACATATATATATATACATATATATATATATCACATCTTCTTAATCCATTTGTCTGTCAATGGACACTTAAGTTGCTTCCATGTCTTGGCTATTCTAAATAGTGCTGCAACGAGCATACGGGTGCATGTATCTTTTCAAATTATAGTTTTGTCTGGATACATGCCCAGGAGTAGGATTGCTGGATCATATGGTAACTCTATTTTTATTTTTTTAAGGAGCCTCCATACTGTTCTCCATAGTGGCTGCACCAATTTACGTTCCCACCAGCAGTGTAGGAGGGTTCCCTTTTCTCCACACCCTCTCCAGCATTTATTATTTGTAGACTTTTAATGATGGCCATTCTGACCAGTATGAGGTGGTACCTCATTGTAGTTTTGATTTGCCTTTCTCTAATAATTTGCTATGTTGAGCAAAAGATGAAGTTTTAAATGAGTGGTGTTAAGACAACTATTAACTATTTGTAAAATAATAAAATAAAAATAATAAAGCTGGAGTCCCAATACATTCCTTATGCCAAAATAAATTCTAAATAGATGAAACAAATGTAAAAATGAAACCGTAAAGTTACTAGAAGAAAACATGAGAGAACATCTTTATAGTAAAACAAAATAAGAAAGTATTTTTTTTCTTTGCAATCTTGATGTACATAACAGCTGTGTAAGCAGATCAGAAAAACCAGATTTCATAAAGGAAAACAATATAAGATTTTATGTAAAATTTTAATTTTACATAAGACATTGTTTAAAAATTACATGTAACATTATCAGAAAGAGTTAGTGTCTTTAGTATACAAGTAATTTTTCCAAAGTAATAAGGAAAAGGTCATCACCTTAATAGAAAAATATAAAATTGTCATGAACAAACAAGTCACAGAATAAGGAAATCAAAGGTCCAATGAAAATACTGAATATACCTTTCAAGAAGGAAATTTGGCAGGATCTATGAAAATGGAAAATGAACATAGTCTTTAGTCAGCATTCTGTTGTTATGTAGTCATCACTCTGGTAATTTTATATACAATGAAATTATTTGCTTCATTATCTCTCTCTGCCCACAGATGGTAGAATTCATGAGATTAAGGACTTCCAACTTTGTCTCTAGCAACTAGCTTATTTCCCAGCAGGCACTCAATACATACTTGTTGAGCAAATGAATGAATGAAGCCTTTCTTTATCTTAATAGGCTGGAAGTGATGGGGAGAGTATTGGAAACTGTCCCTTTTGCCAACGCCTTTTTATGATCCTCTGGCTTAAAGGAGTTAAATTCAATGTGACTACTGTTGACATGACCAGGTAAGACAAATCAGGACATGTTTCATTCTGGGGATTAAAATCAGTAGACACCAATACAATGTTGGTGTTTGCATAATGTGTACTTTATCTAGAGGCGTAACTCTGCTTATTTTCAATAATCATAGAAAGCCTGAAGAGCTGAAGGACTTAGCCCCAGGCACCAATCCTCCCTTCCTGATATATAACAAGGAGTTGAAAACAGACTTCATTAAAATTGAGGAGTTCCTAGAGCACACACTGGCTCCTCCAAGGTACAACATTTTTACAGGATATTATTGTTCTTGAGATAATCTATTTTATTGGCTTATTTATTGCAGATTGAGGATTCTTCTAAACATCTAACTCTTTTTCAGTTTCAGACCTCTTTTTTGCTATCTTTCTAGAAAAGTTTGCAAAGATTCCCCGATCACTCCATGTATGATTAGAAAACTTTACTACATAATTATTTATTTAACATATGTAAAGCTATTAAAACTTTATGTGATGCAAGTAGTATATTAGGAATGGGCAAAGGGTAGACTTGGAAATTTAGGAAAGACAAGTAAATTTAGGCCACATTTAATTTTATCCATGTTATCTGATCCATAATGAGGTTTGGGGACATTTATACTGACAGAAATCAGACTTATTTTATTGTAGAGCCCTCAGAAGATCTACAATTTTGAAATAGCCTTTAATTCAGTCTGATCTCTTAGCTCTACAGGTTGAGAAATATTATGTCTATCACACATAAACTTCCCCCCTTCAACTTCAAATACACAAAGACAGTCAATATAATATTTCAAATTATTTTTAAAATCCATAGCTTGCTTAAAATAAGAAAGTAAATTCTCTGTAGTCTAGAAATAGAGAAGAAACCTATGGTGGGTTAGGAGCGAGAGCATGGGGTAATAGCACTGTATAGTCCATGAGGACTGGTCAGGACTAGTGTGTCATACCACTGATGGCATGAAGATAGAACATACCCAACACAAGAAAACCAGGAAATAGGTCTCTCACAGTTAGCCAGAGGCCATAACTGTACTGTCTACACTTGAATGACAGCTGTATGTCTCTGCCCACCCAGGATAGTATCTGGAAACAATAAGCCTACTGTATTCATTTTTTATTTCTGTGCAACAAACTCAGTGTCTTAAAATGTCGCTCATTTATTATCCCACAGTTTTCACTGGTCAGAAGTCTGGCTGTAAACTTAAAACTGCTCTAAAAAATAACGTCTTAATCGTTACACATACATATGATAAATAAAAGGTTCTATCGGTCCAAAATTCTTCCTACCTAAGAAATTAGGGATACTATTTTAGATTCTTTTCTGTGTGCCTATACTATGTCTCTTTCATCCATTATTGGTGGCTTCTTATATTTTAAGCACCGGCTCCAAGTATTGAGTCTTATTTTGTTCTTTTCTCCTCATCCATCCTCCTCTACTACTGCCACCCCTCAAACCATCTGCTTTCCAAACTTTTCTTGCTCCCAAAGATTAACTAGTGAAAAAATCCATTGTGTTATCTTTCCATACCCTTTTTTATGTTCATATAAGCACAATAACAAATTCCCTTCCCTTCCAGTTTTTTACCACTACAAACAGTGCTATAAATAAAATCCTTGCTCATATGTCCTTATGTACTGGTGTTTTTATTCCTGTGGAATAGATTTCCAGGAGTAAAATTCAAATGGTATATATCTTTTAAAATTTTTACTGCTTTATCCATCAGTGTATAAGTATACACTTTTCCCACATATCTGTAGTACTATGCATTATCACTCTTTTAAAATTTATGGCAACCTGACGGGTGTAGTGATATCTCATTGATACTTTAGTTTGCATTTCCGTGAATAATAGGTGAATTAGAACATCTTTACACATGTTGGTTGAGCATTTGGTTTTGTTCTGTGAATTACCTTGTCAAATTCTTCTGATTTTCTATTAGCTTATGTATCATTTAGGGATTGCATTCAACTCTGATAACTAGAGACCCAAAAAGTAGTGGCTTAGATAAACATGGGTTTTATTTTTCTTACATAATAAGACACCAAGAATGAGGCATTGTAGGGGTAGAATGACAGCTCCATAATTTCACTGGGGACCCAGGCTCTATCTAATATTTCTTCTCTGCCATCCTTCAGGTGAGTTTTCCAGTCTTAAGTTTAATTCACGGTGACAATATGTCTGCTGGAATTCCAGGCAACAGATCTAACTCCCACACAGGAAGAAGGAAAAGGGCAAAGGGCAAAAGATGCAAGTCAGCTTTAAGGAGCTTTCACAGAAGCCACATTCATCAATTTCCATTAACATCTCATTATTCAGAAGTAATTCACATAGTCATACCTAAGTACAAAGGGAAGCTAGGAAACATAGTTTTCATCCAGGTGTATTGCCATCCCTAACAAAATAAGATTCAGTTAATGAGAGACAGAGAGAGAGGGAGAGAGAGAGAGGGAGAAAGTGGTACATAACTGTGTTATCTTCCATATTCTGCCCCTCTGACCATCCAAATAAATGTGTGTATCCTTATTCCCATACATGGAACACACTTACTCCCAAGAGAGATAACTTCCAAGTCCCCTACAGTTACTGCATCCAGTTCAAAGTCCAGGATCTTTGAGTGATGCGCAACATCTCTCTTAGATATTAATGGTCGAACAATCAAATAAATTAAAAGACAAGTTCTTTCCACCTTCTGCTTGACACACGCAATAGTCAGTGGTGGAGCAGGAATTGGATAACTGGAATAAAAATAAAAATCCCTGGTTCATAATAGTTACCATTGTTGGAGAAAGAGCTGGAAGATTTTTTCCAAGTTTTGGTGTTACAAACAATGCTAAAATGAACTTTCTTTTGACAAGGTCCTCCAGAGTGGTTATTTACTCTGCCATATTGCTAAATACAAGAGCTCTTCCATATAATCTTTGTTTCATCTAAAATTTTAAAACCTGTTAGATACCCACATCAATGAAAATGGTGGAGTAGGGAACTCCAAAATGTCATCCCTCCATAATAACAATTAATAGCCCAGCAAAAGCTGTCAGAATCAACTTTGCCAGAACTCTGGAATCTAACCAAAAATTTACAAGCAGCCTGGGGTTTCTTAATGAAGAAGAAAGACGCAAAATTTCAGTAAGAGAGCCCTGTGGCATTTTAGGTTACCCTGTTACCATCCTCCACTACTCAGCTCTTTAGAAGCCTTAAAGAGAGCAGTCCACATTGCAGAAACAGGTTGCTTGTACCAGAGGACAGGATATGGACCTTATTCTCAAATAACTATGGTTGTGTGGTTTGACCTGGTGGCACCTTGAGGGATTGGCTCAAGGGTTTGCCTTTTTTTTCACCTACTTTGGAGCTTCCTCAGGGCTGAGGCAGCTTCCCTGTTGGCACTCATGGAAGGCGTTTAGAAGCAAATGTATTAGCCACTGCCACAGGGGGCAAGGAATAAAACTTGGAGAAAGCAATAGACAAACTGACAAGTCTGCGAAGAAAGAGGCTGAGACAGGACTTCCCTCGTGGTGCAGGGGTTAAGAATCTGCCTGCCAATGCAGGGGCCACAGGTTCGAGCCCTGGTCCAGGAAGATCCCACATGCCACGGAGCAACTAAGCCCATGTGCCACAACTACTGAGCCCGCGAGCCACAACTACTGAAGTCCATGCACCTAGAGCCCATGCTCCACAACAAGAGAAGCCACCACAATGAGAAGCCCACGCACTGCAATGAAGAGTAGCCCCCGCTCACTGCAAGTAGAGAAAGCCTGCGTGCAGAAATGAAGACCCAATGCAGCCAAAAATAAATAAATAAATTTATAAAAAAAAAAAGAAAGAGGCTGAGACACTTGGAGATAGTGGAATAAGGGCTTTAAATTAATGTATTCTAGGGAATCTAGAAGTCCAAGCACATGCCCAAGTCTCGACCTATGCTCAGAAAAAAAAACCTGAGAAGACTTTAAGCTTTCACTTCTGGCTAAACTTCAGGCACCACACAAGTAGAAAGTGAAGGCTAAGGCAGAATTATAAACTGCATACCTAAGCATTGAAGGAGTACCCAAACACAGAGCCAGCTTACAAACACCGGGAGAGCTTTTTTTCCCTTGGTTTGTTGTTTGTTTGTTTGTCTCTTTGTTTGTTTTGCTTCCAGGAGTTTAAGGAAATCTCTGTCAAATCAATAACTGACCAAAGATAATGAGACAAAGATTTCAGTGGCCACACACAAGAAAGAACAGACTTTACAAAAATACTTCAGAACATTCACTAAACAAATAAACAACAACACCCAAAAAAAGCAACAACAAACCCTATTTGTTGGAAGGGAAGGGAAGAATCTGTTTTCCAGAGTTTCCACATTATAATATTAAAGTGTCCTGTTTTCAAAATATATATATAAGGCATGTCAAAAAAAACAAGAATGTATGGCCCATTCACAGAAAAAAAAGAAATTAATAGAAATTGTCCCTGAGGAAACCCAGACCCTGATTTAATAGACAAAGACTTTAAATCAACTGTCTTAAATATGTTTAGATAGCTAAAGAAAACCAGGGACAAAGAATTAAAGGAAACCAAGAAAACAATGTCTCAATAAAGAGAGAATATCAATAAAAAATAAAAATAATAAAAAGGAATCAAATAGACATTCTGGAGTTGAAAAGTACAATAACTAAAATGAACAATTCACTAGAAGGTTTCAACAGCAGATTTGAACAGATAGAAGAAAGAATCAGCAAAACTGAACATAAGTTAATTGAGAGTATCCAGTCTAAGGAAAAGGAAGAAAATTAACAGAGCCTAACAGACCTGTTGGATGCCATAAAATGTACAAAGATACACATGATAAGGGAATAGATGGCAGAGAGAAAGAGGCAGAAAGAATATTTGAAGAAACAATGGCTGATAACTTCCCAAGTTTAATGAAAGAGACATAAACCTATACATCCAAGAAGGTCAACAAACTCCAAGTGGAATAAACTCAAAGAGATCAACACCAAGATACATTATTATAAAATTATCTAAAGCCAAAGCCAAAGATATAATCTTGAAAGCATCAAGAAATAAATGACTCATCATGTAGAGGGGATTCTCAATAAGATTAACAGATAATTTTTCATCAGAAATCATGGAGGCCAGAAGGCAGAGAGATGATATATTTAAAGTGCTGAGAGAAAAAAAGTCAACCAAGAATTCAATATCTGGCAAAAATATCCTTCAAAAATGAAAGAGAACTTAAGCCATTCCACATGAATGAAAACTGAGGGATTTTGTTGCTAGTAGGCCTGCTCTGCAAGAAATGCTATCAGAAGTCCTTCAGGCAGAAATGAGAGGCCATTAGAAAGTAATTCAAAGTCATATAAGAAATAAAAGAGCACCAGTAAAGGAAAAATAACACAGATGATCATCTCAGTTGGTGCAGAAAAAGCATTTGACAAAATCCAACACCATGTTATGATAATACTCAACAAACTAGGAATAAAAGGGAGCTTCCTTAACCTGATAAAGGGAATCTATGAAAAACCCACAGATAACATCATACTTAAAAGTGAAGGATTGAAAACTTTCTCCCTAAGATCAGATACAAGACAAAGATGCCATTTTTGCCACTTCTATTCAACATTGTACTGAAAGTTCTAGCCAGAGCAATTATTCAAGAAAAAGAAATAAAAGGCATCCAAATTAGAAAGGAAAAAGTAAAATGATATTGGCAGATATGATCTTTTATGTAGAAAATCCTTTAAAGTCCACTGAAATACTATTAGAACTAATAAAAATTCAGCACAGTTGCAAGATACAGATCAAAATACAAAAAATAATTTTATTTCTATATACTGTCAATGAATCATCCAAAAAGTAAATTAGGAAAACAACTCCATTTTCAGTAGCATCAAAAATAATAAACTACTTAGAAATAAATTTAACCAAGGAAGAGAAAGACTTGTACAGGAAGACTACAAACAATTGCTAAAATAACTTCCTAGCTTCTCATGGTTTTCCAGCAATCATTACCTTATAGATACATAACTCCAACCCTCCATCTTCACATAGCATTCTCCTTGTGTCTCTGTCTCTTCACAAAGTGTTCTTTTTCAAGGACACCAGTCATATTGGATTAATGGGCCCACCTTACTCCATATGGCCTCATCTTAACTATTACAGCTGTAACAATCCTATTTCAAAATAAGGTTACATTATGAAGTATTGGAGTTTATGACTTCAACATACCTTTTTGGGGGGACACAATTCAACCCATACAAATATCCCATGTTCATGGATTAGAAGACCTAATATATTAATGTAGAAATATTCCCCAAAGTGATCTATTAATTCAATGCAATACCAACCAAAATTCCAATGGTGTTTTTACAGAAATGAAAAAGCCAACCCTCAAATTCATATGGAATTGCAAGAGATCACAAATAGCTAAAATAGTCTTTGATAAAGACAAAAAAATTGGAGGACTCATGCTTCCTGATTTCAGAACTTACTACACAGCTACAGTAATCAAAACGATCAGTACTTGCATAATAATATACCATTGGAATAGAATTGAAAGTCCAAAAATAAACCCATACATCTGTGGTCAATTGATTTTCAAGAGTGCCAAAACCATTCAATGGTGAAAGAATAGTCTCTCCAACAAGTGGTGCTGGGACAACTAGATATTCACATTGGCATGCCAAAGAATAAAGTTATACCCTTACCTCACATCATATACCGAAATCAACTTAAAATATATCAAACACCTAATGTGTGGATTAAAACTATAAAACTTTTAGAAGACAATATAGAGGTAAATCTTCAAGACCTTGTATTCGGCAATGGATTCTTAGATATAACACCAAAAGCACATACAGCAAAAGAAGAAAAGAGAAAATAGAAAAATTAGATGATCTGGAAGATAGAATAATGGAAATAACCCAATCAGAACAGTAGAAAGAAAATTTTTTTTAAATGAGGAACGTTTAAGGGACCTCTGAGACAACATCAAGTGTACTAATGTTCACATTATAGGGATCCCCAAAGGAGAAAAGAGAGAAAGGGATAGAAAGGTATTTGATGAAATCATGGCTGAAAATTTCCTGAAGCTGATGAAGGAAAAAGATTTCCAGGTACAGGAATCACAGAGACTCCCAAACAAGATAAACCCAAAGAGACCCACACCAAGACATATCATATTTAAAATGGCAAAATTTAAAGATAAAGAGAGAATTCTAAAGGCAACAAGAGAAAAAGAATATTTTTTTTTCCACTTAGAGAAGACCCTTTAACACTTCTTTTAGGGTTGGTTTAGTATTGATGAGCTTTTTTAGTTTTTTCTTGTCTGAGAAGTTCTTTACCTCTCCTTCAATTCTGAATGATAACTTTGCTGGGTAGAGTATCCTAGGTTGTAGGTTTTTCCCTTTCAGAACTTTAAATATATCATGTCACTCCCTTCTGGCCTGCAAAGTTTCTGCAGAAAAATAAGCTGATAGCCTTATGGCGGTTCCCTTGTATGTGACTAGTATCCAAAATATATAAAAGAACTCTTACAATTCAACAACAGAAAGCAAACAACCTAATTTTAAAATGGAAAGAGGATTTGAGTAGACAATTCTCCAGAGAATATATACAAGTGGCTAATAAGTACTTGCAAAGATACTTAATGTCATTAGTCAATAGAGGAATGCAAATCAAAACCACAATGCCCATTTTTTTTCCACAGACACACACTGTATTTTATATTTACAAGAGGTAAATAAACTGACACCAAGCATTGTAAATGGATGACCACAACAAAAGCAACAATGATTGCAACACCAAACACGAAACACACTCATACTATGTCATAATATTGATATTCAGTCCAGTAATCCTCCACTGTAACAGCTCCTTTACTTTGCAGTGAAAATTGATTTGTATATTTTTTGCCTCTGAGTCCTTGTGTGATTTTTTTTATTCAAACAGAAAGTCACAAAAATTATAATCATCCTCATCAGTTCACTCAGTCCCATGTAATTAATTTTTTTTTCATCTTGATCTTTTGTTAGCACTTTTATGAATTCATCAGTTTTCCATTAGAGTTCTGAAAATGCTTATTCATTCAGTTCAGCAGTATAGTCAGTTACCAGAAACCTGTACTTGTCAGAGTCTTTTCCATGAATTCCTTGAAGATGAAACCCTTTTATAGGAACATTTTTGCAAAAGCATCAGAGTACACCCAGAACTGTCTGTAAATGACAAAAGACTTAAAAATGACCATGGTTAAAGATTTGATGAAAGTTCATAATAATGCAATTGACAAGGAAATTTAGTTACTTCTGAGATATACATTTTAAAGTAATAACTAGAATTATGACTTATAACACTATACCAGAACATATAAGATTTTTAGAAATTTCATGTAATGTCTGAAACATTTATGTTAACATATTTCCATACAAATAACCCAAAGAAAGTTTAATGTTAGTTGTTTTTGTTTGTTTGTTTGTTTTTTTGTACTGCAGGTTCTTATCAGTCATCAATTTTATACACGTCAGTGTTTACATGTCAATCCCAATCGTCCAATTCAGCACACCACCATCCCCACACCACTGCGGTTTTCCCCCCTTGGTGTCCATACGTTTGTTCTCTACATCTGTGTCTCAACTTCTGCCCTGCAAACCACTCCATCTGTACCATTTTTCTAGGTTCTACATACATGCGTTAATATACGATATCTGTTTTTCTCTTTCTGACTTACTTCACTCTGTATGACAGTCTCTAGATCCATCCACATCTCAACAAATGACTCAATTTCGTTCCTTTTTATGGCTGAGTAATATTCCATTGTATTACGTACCACAACTTCTTTATCCATTCGTCTGTTGATGGGCATTTAGGTTGCTTCCATGAACTGGCTATTGTAAGTAGTGCTGCAATGAACATTGGGGTGCATGTGTCTTTTTGAATTACGGTTTTCTCTGGGTATATGCCCAGTAGTGGGATTGCTTGATCATATGGTAATTCTATTTTTAGTTTTTTAAGGGACCTCCATACTGTTCTCCATAGTGGCTGTATCAATTTACATTCCCACCAACAGTGCAAGAGGGTTCCCTTTTCTCCACACCCTCTCCAGCATTTGTCATTTGTAGATTTTCTGATGATGCCCATTCTAACTGGTGTGAGGTGATACCTCATTGTAGTTTTGATTTGCATTTCTCTAATAATTAGTGATGTTGAGCAGCTTTTCATGTGCTTCTTGGCCATCTATATGTCTTCTTTGGAGAAATGTCTATTTAGGTCTTCTGCCCATTTTTGGATTAGGTTTTTGTTTCTTTAATATTGAGCTGCATGAGTTGTTTATATATTTTGGAGATTAATCCTTTGTCCATTGATTCATTTGCAAATATTTTCTCCCATTCTGAGGGTTGTCTTTTCGTCTTGTTTATGGTTTCCTTTGTTGTGCTAAAGCTTTGAAATTTCATTAGGTCCCATTTGTTTATTTTTGTTTTTATTTCCATTACTCTACGAGGTGGATCAAAAAAGATCTTGTTGTGATTTATGTCAAAGAGTGTTCTTCCTGTGTTTTCCTCTAAGAGTTTTATAGGGTCCGGTCTTACATTTAGGTCTTGAATCCATTTTGAGTTTATTTTTGTGTATGGTGTTAGAGAGTGTTCTAATTTCATTCTTTTACATGTAGCTGTCCAGTTTCGCAGCACCACTTATTGAAGAGACTGTCTTTTCTCCATTGTATATCTTTGCCTCCTTTGTCGTAGATTAGTTGACCATAGGTGCGTGGGTTTATCTCTGGGCTTTCTATCTTGTTCCATTGATCTATGTTTCTGTTTTTGTGCCAGTACCATATTGTCTTGATTACTGTAGCTTTGTAGTATAGTCTGAAGTCAGGGAGTCTGATTCCTCCAGCTCCGTTTTTTTCCCTCAAGACTGCTTTGGCTATTCGGGGTCTTTTGTGTCTCCATACAAATTTTAAGATGATTTGTTCTAGTTCTGTAAAAAATGCCATTGGTAATTTGATAGGGATTGCATTGAATCTGTAGATTGCTTTGGGTAGTAGAGTCATTTTCACAATATTGATTCTTCCAATCCAAGAACATGGTATATCTCTCCATCTGTTGGTATCATCTTTAATTTCTTTCATCAGGGTCTTATAGTTTTCTGCATACAGGTCTTTTGTCTCCCTAGGTATGTTTATTCCTAGGTATTTTATTCTTTTTGTTGTAGTGGTAAATGAGAGTGTTTCCTTAATTTCTCTTTCAGATTTTTCATCATTAGTGTATAGGAATGCAAGAGATTTCTGTGCATTAATTTTGTATCCTGCAACTTTACCAAATTCATTGATTAGCTCTAGTAGTTTTCTGGTGGCATCTTTAGGATGCTCTATGTATAGTATCACGTCATCTGCAAGCAGTGACAGTTTTACTTCTTCTTTTCCAATTTGTATTCCTTTTATTTCTTTTTCTTCTCTGACTGCTGTGGCTAGGACTTCCAAAACTATGTTGAATAATAGTGGTGAGAGTGGACATCCTTGTCTCATTCCTGATCTTAGAGGAAATGCTTTCAGTTTTTCACCATTGAGAATGATGTTTGCTGTGGGTTTGTCCTATATGGCCTTTATTATGTTGAGGCAGATTCCCTCTATGCCCACTTTCTGGAGAGTTTTTATCATAAATGGGTGTTGAATTTTGTCAAAAGCTTTTTCTGCATCTATTGAGATGATCATATGGTTTTTATTCTTCAATTTGTTAATATGGTGTATCACATTGATTGATTTGCATATATTGAAGAATCCTTGCATCCCTGGGATAAATCCCACTTGATCGTGGTGTATGATCCTTTTAATGTGTTGTTGGATTCTGTTAGCTAGTATTTTGTTGAGGATTTTTGCATCTATATTCATCAGTGATATTGGTCTGTAATTTTCTTTTTTTGTAGTATCTTTGTCTGGTTTTGGGTTCAGGGTGATGGTGGCCTCATAGAATGAGTTTGGGAGTGTTCCTTCCTCTGCAACTTTTTGGAAGAGTTTGAGAAGGATGAGTGTTAGCTCCTCTCTAAATGTTTGATAGAATTCACCTGTGAAGCCATCTGGTCCTGGACTTTGGTTTGTTGGAAGATTTTTAATCACAGTTTCAATTTCATTTCTTGTGATTGGTCTGTTCATATTTTCTGTTTCTTCCTGGTTTAGTCCTGGAAGGTTATACCTTTCTAAGAATCTGTCCATTTCTTCCAGGTTGTCCATTTTATTGGCATAGAGTTGCTTGTAGTAGTCTCTTAGGATGCTTTGTATTTCTGCGGTGTCTGTTGTAACTTCTCCTTTTTCATTTCTAATTTTATTGATTTGAGTCCTCTCCCTCTTTTTCTTGATGAGTCTGGCTAATGGTTTATCAATTTTGTTTATCTTCTCAAAGAACCAGCTTTTAGTTTTATTGATCTTTGCTATTGTTTTCTTTGTTTCTATTTCATTTATTTCTGCTCTGATCTTTATGATTTCTTTCCTTCTGCTAACTTTGGGTTTTGTTTGTTCTTCTTTCTCTAGTTCCTTTACGTGTAAGGTTAGATTGTTTACTTGAGATTTTTCTTGTTTCTTGAGGTAGGCTTGTATAGCTATAAATTTCCCTCTTAGAATTGCTTTTGCTGCATCCCATAGGTTTTGGATCGTCGTGTTTTCATTGTCATTTGTCTCTAGGTATTTTTTGATTTCCTCTTTGATTTCTTCAGTGATCTCTTGGTTATTTAGTAACGTATTGTTTAGCCTCCATGTGTTTGTGTTTTTTACATTGTTTTCCCTGTAATTCATTTCTAATCTCATAGCGTTGTGGTCAGAAAAGATGCTTGATATGATTTCAATTTTCTTAAATTTACTGAGGCTTGATTTGTGAACCAAGATGTGATCTATCCTGGAGAATGTTCCATGCGCACTTGAGAAGAAAGTGTAATCTGCAGTTTTTGGATGGAATGTCCTATAAATATCAATTAAATCTATCTGTTCTATTGTGTCATTTAAAGCTTCTGTTTCCTTATTTATTTTCATTTTGGATGATCTGTCCATTGGTTTAAGTGAGGAGTTAAAGTCCCCCACTATTATTGTGTTACTGTCAATTTCTTGTTTTATAGCTGTTAGCAGTTGCCTTATGTGTTGAGGTGCTCCTATATTGGGTGCATATATATTTATAATTGTTATATCTTCTTCTTGGATTGATCCCTGGATCATTATGTAGTGTCCTTCCTTGTCTCTTGTAACATTCTTTATTTTAAAGTCTATTTTATCTGATATGAGTATTGCTACTCCAGCTTTCTTTTGCTTTCCATTTGCATGGAATATCTTTTTCCATCCCCTCACTTTCAGTCTGTATGTGTCCCTAGGTCTAAAGTGGGTCTCTTGTAGACAGCATATATTTGGGTCTTGTTTTTGTATCCATTCAGCAAGCCTGTGTCTTTTGGTTGGAGCATTTAATCCATTCACGTTTAAGGTAATTATCAATATGTATGTTCCTATGACCATTTTCTTAATTGTTTTGGGTTTGTTTTTGTAGGTCCTTTTCTTCTCTTTTGTTTCCCACTTAGAGAAGTTCCTTCAGCATTTGTTGTAGAGCTGGTTTTGTGGTGCTGAATTCTCTTAGCTTTTGCTTGTCTGTAAAGCTTTTGATTTCTCCATCGAATCTGAATGAGATCCTTGCCGGGTAGAGTAATGTTGATTGTAGGTTCTTCCCTTTCATCACTTTAAGTAGATCATGCCACTCCCCTTCTGGCTTGTAGACTTTCTGCTGAGAAATCAGCTGTTAACCTTATGGGAGTTCCCTTGTATGTTTTTTGTTGTTTTTCCCTTGCTGCTTTCAATAATTTTTCTTTGTCTTTAATTTTTGCCACTTTGATTACTATGTGTCTCGGCATTTTTCTCCTTGGGTTTATCCCGTATGGGACTCTCTTTGCTTTCTGCACTTGGGTGGCTATTTCCTTTCCCATGTTAGGGAAACTTTCAACTATAATCTCTTCAAATATTTTCTCTGGTCCTTTCTCTCTCTCTTCTCCTTCTAGGACCCCTATAATGGGAATGTTGTTGCATTTAATGTTTTCCCAGAGGTCTCTTAGGCTGTCTTCATTTCTTTTCATTCTTTTTTCTTTAGTCTGTTCCGCAGCAGTGAATTCCACCATTCTGTCTTCCAGGTCACTTATCCGTTCTTCTGCCTCAGTTATTCTGCTGTTGATTCCTTCTAGTGTAGTTTTCATTTCAGTTATTGTATTGTTCATCTCTGTTTGTTTGTTCTTTAATTCTTCGAGGTCTTTGTTAAACATTTCTTGCACCTTCTCAATCTTTGCCTCCATTCTTTTTCCGAGGTCCTGGATCATCTTCACTATCATTATTCTGAATTCTTTTTCTGGAAGGTTGTCTATCTCCCACTTCATTTAGTTGTTTTTCTGGGGTTTTATCTTGTTCCTTCATCTTGTATATAGCCCTCTGCCTTTTCATCTTGTCTCTCTTTCTGTGAATGTGGTTTTTGTTCCACAGGCTGCAGGATTGTAGTTTTTCTTGCTTCTGCTGTCTGCCCTCTGGTGAATGAGGCTATCTAAGAGGCTTGATGGGAGGGACTGGTGGTGGGTAGAGCTGAGTGTTGCTCTGGTGGGCAGAGCTCAGTAAACTTTAATCCACTTGACTGTTGATGGGTGGGGCTGGGTTCCCTCCCTGTTGGTTGTTTGGCCTGAGGCAACCCGACACTGGAGCCTAAGTGGGCTCTTTTGTGGGGCTAATGACAGACTCTGGGAGGGCTCACGCCAAGGAGTACTTCCCAGAACTTCTGCTGCCAGTGTCCTTGTCTCCACGGTGAAACAGAGCCACCCCCCGCCTCTGCAGGAGACCTTCCAACACTAGCAGGTAGATCTGGTTCAGTCTCCCCCGGGGTCACTGCTCCTTCCCCTGGGTCCCGATGCACACACTATTCCATGTGCGCCCTCCAAGAGTGGGGTCTCTGTTTCCCCCAGTCCTGTCGAAGTCCTGCAATCAATTCCCACTAGGCTTCAAAGTCTGATTCTCTAGGAATTCCTCCTCCCGTTGCCGGACCCCCAGGTTGGGAAGCCTGGCGTGGGGCTCAGAACCTTCACTCCAGTGGGTGGACTTCTGTGGTATAAGTGTTCACCAGTCTGTGAGTCACCAACCCACCAGTTATGCGATTTGATTTTACTGTGATTGCACCCCTCCTACCGTCTCATTGTGGCTTCTCCTTTGTCTTTGGATGTGGGGTATCTTTTTTGGTGAGTTCCAGTGTCTTCCTGTCAATGATTGTCCAGCAGCTAGTTGTGATTCTGGTGTTCTCGCAAGAGGGAGTGAGAGCACGTCCTTCTACTCCGCCATCTTGGTTCCTCCTCTCCACAATGTCCAATTTTAATTGGGTTCTTTGTTTTTTTGAGATTGAGTTGTATGAGCTGTTTATAAATTTTGGATATTAGCACATTATTGGTCATATCATTTACAAATATTTCCTCCCATTCAATAGGTTGTGTTTGCATTTTGTCAATGGTTTCCTTCTCTGCACAAAAGTTTTAAGTTTAATTAGGTCACATTTGTTTATTTTTGCTTTTATATCTTTTGCCTTAGGAGACAGATCTAAAAAAAATTCCTGTGATTTATGTCAAAGAGTTCTTCTGACTAGGTTCTTTTCTAGGAGTTTTATGGTTTCAGGTCTTACATTTAGGTGTTTAATCCATTTTCAGTTAATTTTTTTGTTTCTGGTGTGAGAAAATTTTGTAATCACATTCTTTTACATGTAGCTCTCCAGTTTTCCCAGAACCACTTTTTTTTTACATCTTTATTGGAGTATAATTGCTTTACAATGGTGGGTTAGTTTCTGCTTTATAACAAAGTGAATCAGTTATACATATACATATATCCCCATATCTCTTCCCTCTTGCATCTCCCTCCCTCCCACCCCTCTAGGTGGTCACAAAGCACCGAGCTGATCTACCTGTGCTATGTGGCTGCTTCCCACTAGCTATCTATTTTACATTTGGTAGTGTATATATGTCCATGCCACTCTCTCACTTTGTCCCAGCTTACCCCTCCCCCTCCCTGTGTCCTCAAGTCCATTCTCTAGTAGGTCTGTGTCTTTATTCCCGTCTTGGCCCTAGGTTCTTCATGACCTTTTTTTTTTTTTTAGATTCCATATATATGTGTTAGCATACGGTATTTGTTTTTCTCTTTCTGACTTACTTCACTCTGTATGACAGTCTCTAGGTCCATCCACCTTACTACAAATAACTCAATTTCGTTTCCTTTTATGGCTGAGTAATATTCCATTGTATATATGTGCCACATCTTCTTTATCCATTCATTGGTCGATGGACACTTAGGTCGCTTCCATGTCCTGGCTATTGTAAATAGAGCTGCAGTGAACACTGTGGTACATGACTCTTTTTGAATTATGGTTTTCTCAGGGTATATGCCCAGTAATGGGATTGCTGGGTCGTATGGTAGTTCTATTTTTAGTTTTTTAAGGAACCTCCATACTGTTCTCCATAGTGGCTGTATCAATTTACATTCCCACCAACAGTGCAAGAGGGTTCCCTTTTCTCCACACCCTCTCCAGCATTTATTGTTTCTAGATTTTTTGATGATGGCCATTCTGACCGGTGTGAGATGATATCTCATTGTAGTTTTGATTTGCATTTCTGTAATGATTAATGATGTTCAGCATTCTTTCATGTGTTTGTTGGCAATCTGTATGTCTTCTTTGGAGAAATGTCTATTTAGGTCTTCTGCCCATTTTTGGATTGGGTTGTTTGTTTTTTTGATATTGAGCTCATGAGCTGCTTGTAAATTTTGGAGATTAATCCTTTGTCACTTGCTCCATTTGCAAATATTTTCTCCCATTCTGAGTGTTGTCTTCTCATCTTGTTTAAGGTTTCCTTTGCTGTGCAAAAGCTTTTAAGTTTCATTAGGTCCCATTTGTTTATTTTTATTTTTATTTCCATTTCTCTAGGAGGTGGGTCAAAAAGGATCTTGCTGTGATTTATGTCATAGAGCGTTCTGCCTATGTTTTCCTCTAAGAGTTTGATAGTGTCTGGCCTTACATTTAGGTCTTTAATCCATTTTGAGTTTATTTTTGTGTATGGTGTTAGGGATTGTTCTAATTTCATTCTTTTACATGTAGCTGACCAGTTTTCCCAGCACCACTTATTGAAGAGGCTGTGTTTTCTCCATTGTATATTCTTGCCTCTTTTATCAAAGATAAGGTGACCATATGTGCGTGGGTTTATCTCTGGGCTTTGAATCCTGTTCCATTGATCTATATTTCTGTTTTTGTGCCAGTACCATACTGTCTTGATTAGTGTAGCTTTGTACTATAGTCTGAAGTCTGGGAGCCTGATTCCTCCAGCTCCGTTTTTCTTTCTCAAGATTGCTTTGGCTGTTCGGGGTCTTTTGTGTTTCCATATAAATTGTGAAAGTTTTTGTTCTAGTTCTGTGAAGAATGCCATTGGTAGTTTGATAGGGATTGCATTGAATCTGTAGATTGCTTTGGGTAGTATAGTCATTTTCACAATGTTGATTCTTCCAATCCAAGAACATGGTATATCTCTCCATCTATTTGTATCATCTTTAATTTCATTCATCAGTGTCTTATAATTTTCTGCATACAGGTCTTTTGTCTCCCTAGGTAGGTTTATTCCTAGGTATTTTATTCTTTTTGTTGCAATGGGAAATGGGAGTGTTTCTTAATTTCACTTTCAGATTTTTCATCATTAGTGTATAGGAATGCAAGGGATTTCTGTGCATTAATTTTGTATCCTGCTACTTTACCAAATTCATTGATTAGCTCTAGTAGTTTTCTGGTAGCATCTTTAGGATTCTCTATGTATAGTATCATGTCATCTGCAAACAGTGATGGCTTTACTTCTTTTCCGATTTGGATTCCTTTTATTTCTTTTTCTTCTCTGATTGCTGTGGCTAAGACTTCCAAAACTATGGTGAGAGTGGGCCACCTTGTCTTGTTCCTGATCTTAGTGGAAATGGTTTCAGTTTTTCACCATTGAGGACGATGTTGGCTGTGGGTTTGTCATATATGGCCTTTATCATGTTGAGGTAAGTTCCCTCAGTGTCTACTTTCTGGAGGGTTTTTATCAAAAATGGGTGTTGAATTTTGTCAAAAGCTTTCTCTGCATCTATTGAGATGATCATATGGTTTTTCTTCTTCAATTTGTTAATATGGTGTATCACATTGCTTGATTTGTGTGTATTGAAGAATCCTTGCATTCCTGGGATAAACCCCACTTGATCATGGTGTATGATACTTTTAATGTGCTGTTGGATTCTGTTTGCTAGTATTTTGTTGAGGATTTTTGCATCTAGGTTCATCAGTGATATTGACCTGTCATTTTCTTTGTTTGTGACCACTTATTGAAGACACTGTCTTTTCTCCGTTGTATATTTTTGTCTCCTTTGTTGTAGATTAATTGACCATAAGTGCGTGGGTTTATTTCTTGGTTCTCTATTCTATTCCACTGATTTATGTCTGTTTTTGTTCCAGTACCACACTGTTTTGATTACTGTAGCTTTGTAGTATAGTCTGATGTCAGAGACTGTGATACCACCAGCTTTGTTCTTTCTTTTCCTCAAGATTGCTTTGGTATTTGGGGGTCTTTTGTGGTTCCATATAAATTTTAGGATTATTTGTTCTTAGTTCTGTGGAAAATGTCAGGGTATTTTGATAGGGGTTGCATTAAATCTGTAGATTGCTTTGGGTAGTGTGGACATTTTAACAATAGTAATTCTTCCAATCCAAGAACACAAGATGTTTTTCCATTTCTTTGTATCATTTTCAAATTCCCTCATCAATGTTTATAGTTTTTAGAGTAAAGGTGTTTCACCTCCTTGGTTAATTTTTTCCGAGGTATTTTATTCTTTTTGACATACTTGTAAGTGGGATTGTTTCCTTAATTTCTCTTTCTAATAGTTCTTTATTAGAGAATAGAAAATTAACAGATTTCTGTATATTAATCATGTATCCTGCAAGTTTACTGTATTCATTTCTTAGTTCTAATACGTATTCAAACAGAAACACATGCACAAATGTTCATAGCAACAGTATTCACACTAGCTAAGAGCTGAAAACAACACGAATGTCCGTCAACTGATTATCAAATAAACAAAATGTGGTATATCCATACAATGAAATATTATTCATCCATAAAAAGGAATGAAGTGCTGATACATACTAGAATAAGGATGAACCTCGAAGCATTATACTAAGTGAAAGAAGCCAAACACAAAAGGCCATGCATTTTATGTTCCATTTACATGAAATGTCCAGTATAAACAAGTCCATAGTGACAGAAAGATTAGTGATTCAAGGAGTGAATGGGGAGTAACTGCTTAATGGGAACACAGTTTCCTTTTTGAGTGATGAAAATGTTCTGGAACTAGATAGGGGTGATGGGTGCACAACACTGTGAATGTACTAAAAATCTCAATGAATTGTACACTTTAAAATGGTTTAAATGGTGAGTTTCATGTTATGTGAATGTTACCTCAATTTTAAAAATACTACTGGATTTTAATTGAAATTACATTTAATTTGTATTACTATTTATACAAATTTCATTTTTATGATGTGAATTCTTCCCATCAGAGGACATGATTTGAGTATTTGGGTATCATCTTATGTTCTTTTTTTAAAATTGAGGTATAATTGTCATATAACATTGTGTAAGTTTAAGGTATACAACAAATTGATTCGATACATTTATATAGTGCAAAATGATTACCACCATAGCATCAGCTAACACCTCTATTCCATCACATAATTATCATTTATTTTTAGTCGTGATAATGGTTCAGATCTAGTGTATTAGCAACTTTGAAGTTTATAATATTGTTGACTATAATCACTATGCAGCAGATTCGACTTCTTGGGCTTATTTATTTACTAGTTGAAAGTTTTTACTCTTAAACATCTCCCCAATTCCTCCAGCCCCCAGCATTCTACTCTCTATCTTTATGAGTTTGGCTTTTTTAGATTGTACATATAAGTGATTCATACAGTATTTGTCTTTGTCTGACTTCACTTACTATAATGCTCTCAAGATCCATTCATGTTGGCACAAATGGCAGGATTTCCTTCTTTCTCATGGCTAATATTCCATTTTGTGTGTGTGTGTGTGTGTGTGTGTGTGTGTGTCAAACCACATCTTTATCTATTCATCCACTGATGGACACTTAGGTTATGAACCTAAATGTCTGTTTTATGTTCTTTGATGAGATTTTATAGTGTTTTGTTTTTATATTGATTCTATACCTTTTGTATTAAATTATTTCTAAATATTTTATACTTTTGTCACTATTGTAAGTGGAATACGCTACTAATATCCATTTCGTTCTGGTTCTTGCTAACATAGAAAAGCTATTTCTTTAATGTTTTATTTGTATTTAGCCATCTTACCAAAATAGCTCATTAATTCTAGTAATTGTTTTTCTATACTTTCTTGGTTTTTCTAAGTATACAATTATATTGTTACTTCTCTTCCAATAATTATACTGATTGCTTTATGTTGTTGTCTTCCTCCACTTGCTAAAACCTCAGAAAAATGTCAACTATAATAGTAATTGTAGGCATTTCTGTCTTGTTCCTAAACTTAATGTAAAAAATGTAGAGTCACCATTTAGAATGGTGTTTTTTCTTGTCTTACTGATCAGTACATTCAGCACAATGTTGAAGTGCAGTAGTGATCATGATTATCTGCATCCTTTACTGAGTTTAAAGGAAATAGTGCTAACATTTCACCATTTAAAATGATGCTTGCTGAAAGTTTTTGATGGATACTTTTGACCAAGTTAAAGAAATTAATAAATTCATTTAATCATTTAACAAATATTTACTGAATACTTACTAAGTGTCAGGTACTATTCTAGGCACTTGGGACACATCAGTGAATAAAATGGGCAAAAACTCTCTGCCCTAGCAGAGCTTACATTTTAGTTAAGGAAGACAGCAAATAAGCAAGATAAAAAGCAAAATATAAACTATTTTAGATGATGAAAAATACTAAGAAAAAGTAAAGCAAGGGAGGGAAGTAGTGAGTGTTAGGGCCAGGGGAGAGGTTACAATGTCCGATAAGGTGGCCAGAGAAAGGCCTCACTTAGGAGGATATATCAGATTAAAATACCTGAAAGAAGACGGGGAGAGGGCCATGTGCATAAATGAGGGAAAGCACTTTATTTAAGGGCAGACCAAGTGAAAAGGACCTGCGGTGGGAGCTTGTCAGGCCTATTTGAAGAAGAGCAAGGAGGTCAGTGTGAAGTGAAGTAAGGAAGAGAGTAGGAAGAGATGAGAGCAGAAGGTAAGGTTGGCTCAGATCACACTGGCCCTTGTAGACCACTGTGAAGACTTGGGCTCTGAGTCTGAATGAGATGGGGACATTGCAAGGTAATGAGTAGGAAAGAGACATGATATGACTTAAGTTTTAACATGACTGCCCTGGCAGCAGGTGGAGAATATCCTGGGAGTGTGAGGGATAAGCATGGGAGAGGGGGGATAATCAAAAAGTGTTTCAGTAATATAGGCTTTGGACCAGGCAGGGAGCAGTGGAGGTGGTGAGTAGTGGACAGATTCTGGATACATTTTGAAAGGTAGTCTGGCTGGAGTTGCTAATGGATCAAATGTGGGCATGGAGAGAAAGAGGGATCAAGGAAGATGGCTAAGTGTTTGGCTCAACCACTTCTAGTTGCTAGTGTGAGGTTTTATGAATAGGAATTGATTTTCACTGAACACTTTTTGGGCATCTATTCATGATCATACGGTTTTCCTTATTTAATTTGTTAATGTGGTAAATTACAGTATTACATTACTTTAATTTATTATGCTAAATTAACTTTGTATTACTAAGAGGAGGACATCTTGGCTACTTTTCCCCCATCCTCTCCATCCTCTTTATTCTTTCATGTATTTTGTTATTTGAAGCCATGTTTTTTCCTACTACTTATCTTTGAAAATGTATTACCACCATATCTTCTGCCAAACAGGCTTTTGGGAGCAAGTATGGGGACCCAACCGCCATTTGAAACATTGTTTCTATAGATAAATGAGCTTTGAATTCCAAACAGCTGGTTTCCCTGTGAACTTTATAAGCTAAAGTATTCTCAGAGTGGGAAAAAAACATATTTCCAATGAAAGGTTCCTTAGCACCTTCAGTTTCCAGCACAATTTTCCAAAACTTCTCTCAGTACAGTGCAACTAAGCCACCAGGTCTATGTCTTGTTATGGGTGAATGTTACGTGCAGTGATGTTTCTTTTTAAGGTATCCTCACCTGAGTCCCAAGAACAAGGAGTCTTTTGACGTGGGCTGTAACCTCTTTGCCAAGTTTTCTGCATACATTAAGAATGCACAAAAGGAGGCAAATAAGAGTAAGATACCTTTCTTTAAGTCTTTTTGTTTTTCTCACTCACATGCACACTCTCATATTCTGACTCAACTGAAATAGGACTTTCCTGAATATATAGTATATATTGGGGAATACTCTTCATCTCACTCTCTGTTCTCTCTTCTGAAATTCCTTCCATGAACTTTTATTGGACTTAGAATCTAATATTCAATATAGCAATCACCAACTTAGCTCTATTAGAACATTGACATGCCAGGGGTGAACTAACTGCTGGACTGTATTTCTTAACCCCTCCAACTTTCCCAGTCTTGTGTACCTTTAAGGTTTCTTAAACCATAGCACCTACCATTTCCCACACTCTTGAATAGGTTTACTATTCTCTGAATCATTCTCTGAATCTTGAATAGGTTTACTATTCTCTGAATCATGAGAGCTATTAGTCTCTGATTCCACTTTCTGACTCTTCTTGAGTGATAATATATATTACCTTTCTTTTTCTTTGACTCTCCTCCCAATTTACCTCCTCAAGAAGAGTCCAAAAATATGTCTACTCACCATTTGATTAAACATCTGATTCTGCCTTATCAGTGGGTAGTTGAGCATTCTAGTTAAGTATATAGAGATGTCTAAATGTGTGAAAAGCATATTGGGGATTAATCCTTTGTCAGTTGCTTCATTTGCAAATATTTTCTCCCATTCTGAGGGTTAGCTGCATTGCAGCTCTATTTACAATAGCCAGGACATGGAAGCAACCTAAGTGTCCATCATCGGATGAATGGATAAAGAAGATGTGGCATATATATATACAATGGAATATTACTCAGCCATAAAAAGAAACGAAATGGAGTTATTTGTAGTGAGGTCGATGGAGTTAGAGTCTGTCATACAGAGTGAAGTAAGTCAGAAAGAGAAAAACAAATACAGTATGCTAACACATATATATGGAATCTAACGAAGAAAAAAAAAAGGTCATGAAGAACCTAGTGGCAAGTTGGGAATAAAGACACAGACCTACTAGAGAATGGACTTGAGGATATGGGGAGGGGGAAGGGTAAGATGTGACAGAGAGAGTGGCATGGACATATATACACTACCAAACGTAAAATAGATAGCTAGTGGGAAGCAACCGCATAGCACAGGGAGATCAGCTCGGTGCTTTGTGACCACCTAGAGGGGTGGGATAGGGAGGGTGGGAGGGAGGGAGATGCAAGAGGGAAGAGATGTGGGAACATATGTATATGTATAACTGATTCACTTTGTTATAAAGCAGAAACTAACACACCATTGTAAAGCAATTATACTCCAATAAAGATGTTAAAAAAAAAAGCATATTGGGAATGTATTTAGTCATGAAGACTGCACATTTATAAGTAACCCTTTGACTCCATTGCCTCAGATTTTGAAAAATCTCTGCTCAAAGAATTTAAGCGTCTGGATGACTACTTGAACACCCCACTTCTAGATGAAATTGATGCAGATAGTGCTGAGGAACTCACAGTTTCCAGAAGATTGTTCTTGGATGGGGATCAGCTGACACTGGCTGACTGCAGTTTGTTACCCAAACTGAACATTATTAAAGTAAGTCTTCATAGGGCAGGCTGAATGATTGAGAGGAGTTTGGGAGTTGCCAACAGGAAGCACAGTGACCATTCAGTGTGAGTTTTTATACGAGGGCTTTGTCATCATCATTATGCATAGGGTATGTCTCCTTTTTCTCCTCAGAGGAAAAATCCATAATGATCTTCTCTGGGAAGCATAAAAACTTCTTGTTTCTTTCTTCCTAAATCAGAAGGTGTTTTCCACTGTCTTGTCTATAAAACAAGGGTAATAGTACCCATTTCACAGAACTGTTGAGAAAATTAAATTAAGGCATATGAAATACTTAGAAAAGTGTCTGAATCATAACAAGTGATAATAAAGTGAGCTATTATTATTATTATTATTATCTAATCATTAATTTAACAAATTTTTATTGAACAGACCTTATTCTATCTCAGGTCCTATGCCAGACACAAAGAATACATAAAGAAGTAAGACACTGTCGGACCCTAAACAGTGAAAAGATCTGTGCTCTTTTTCTGCGCTTCCTTCTTCTAAACATTCATAATTAAATACACCATAAATATAAAAATGATTACAAGCATGGAGTTTTGTCTACATTTGTAGACAAAACATTAAAGTAGTAAATCCAAGATTCTTTAAGTTTATTTTGTAGTACTTTTTGTGTAGGTAACATGTCTTCAATGATCCTGATTTTTGACATATGTTTTTACACACTAGGCATTTTACTGATGCCCCTCACTACCAATTGCTTTTTCCTTTTTTTTTTCCAAAACCCTAGGTTGCTGCAAAGAAATACCGTGATTTCGACATTCCAGGAGAATTCTCAGGAGTCTGGCGCTATCTCCACAATGCCTATGCCCGTGAAGAATTTACCCACACGTGTCCTGAAGACAAAGAAATTGAAAATACCTATGCAAGTGTGGCTAAGCAAAAGAGTTAGGACAGCTCTTTCAGTAGAACAACCTCTCTTTTCACTTGTTATCATATTAGAAAATCTTTTGGAAATAAGAATATGGAAAATATGGTTTCCTCTATCCAACTTTCTTATGAAAAAGAATGCTATATTTTCTGTATCTAGTTAATCCAAACTATCTGCTCACTGTGTATTTTAAAGGTCTTTATATTTTCATTTCACTTTTTAATTCCCATGGCACAACCACTGCAATCTTAAATGATATGGAAAGTATCAATATCTTTTGCTAGAATGCATCATGTGTGCAAGCTCAACAGATGGCTGAAGTTACAAATGACATACAGTCACAGTCTCAAACTGTTCCTTAGAAATATTTACATCTAAATCATTAAAACAATTTTACTAAGAAATTTCACTGACCAAAAGGTCTTGTTGCTGTCCATTAAAGGGTAAAGTAAACCGTTCATAAAGGGTAATCACAAATCTTTCTACAGAATTTATAATGTTCCATTACTATATGTACTCAAATATACATGTTAAAATACAATCAAATCACTCAAATCTGAAAACAAAAACTGAACTTTATTTTTGCTCCTTCAAAAGAGAAACAAAGTTCAGCCTCAAAAAAGAGAGATAGGTGTTATTAGAGGTCTTGGTGGGATATACATAAAATTTATTTATTTATTTTTTGGCCATGCTGCGGGGCATGTGGGTCTTAGTTCCCCAACCAGGGATGGAACCTATGCCCCCTGCAGTGGAAGCTCAGTGTCTTAACCACTGGACCACCAGGGAAGTCCCTAGATAAAATTTAAATAAAGCAGTGTTTTCATAGGTTCAAAGAAAAGTAAGGCAATGAGTAAAGAGTTAACAGGCCTGGAACAGGCGCGTGAAAAAATGCTCATCATTGCTAATTATTAGAGAAATGCAAATCAAAACTACAATGAGGTACCAGGTCACACCGGTCAGAATGGCCATCATTAAAGAGTCTACAAATAATAAATGCTGGAGAGGGTGTGGAGAAAGGGAACTCTCCTACACTGTTGGTGGGAATATAAGTTGGTGCAGCCACTATGGAAAACAGTATGGAGGTTCCTCAAAAAAACTAAAAACAGAGTTGCCACATGATCCAGCAATCCCACTCCTGGGCATATACCCAGACAGAACTTTAATTTGAAAAGATACATGCATCCCTATTTTCATAGCAACACTATTCACAATAGCCAAGACATGGAAACAACCTAAATGTCCATCAACAGATGAATGGATAAAGAAGATGTGGTGTGTGTGTGTATATAGATATAGATAGATAGATATAGTGGAATATTACTCAGCCATAAAAAAGAATGAACTAATGTCACTTGCAGCAATGTGGATGGACCTAGAGATTGTCATACTAAGCGAAGTAAGTCAGAAAGAGAAAGACAAATATCTTATGATATCACTTATATGTGGAATCTAAAATACGACATAAATCAACATATCTACGAAACAGACTCACAGACATAGAGAACAGACTTGTGGTTGCCAAAGGGGGGGTTGGGAGGAAATGACTGGGAGTGTGAGATTAGCAGAGGCAAACTATTATATATCAGATGGATGGATAAACAACAAGGTCCTACTGTATATAGCTCAGGGAAGTATATTCAATATCCTTTGATAAACCATAATGGAAAAGAATATGTATATATATGTATGTATAACTGAGTCACTATGCTGTACAGCAGAAATTAGCACAGCATTGTAAATCAACTATACTTCAATAAAATTAAAAAACAAAAAGAGTTAACAGGCCTGGGTACAGAAAGGGCTCAATGCACTGTCCTTGGAGCCAGAGTTAAGATAAATACATTATGTTGTGTCCCTTCTTTGATAGGAAGACCCTGATCTGAGACAGATGTACCTGGACTAGATGGCAAGGTTGTGACTTCTCTGAACATCTCAGAGCCGTTCATTCTCACTGGTAGGATTTCAAAGAGTCAAGTGTTTTAAGATCTATGATTTTAAAGAACAAAGTCTCTCGGGACTTCCCTGGCAGTCCAGTGGTTAAGACTCCCTGCTTCCACTGCAGGGGGCACAGGTTCACCCCTGCTTGGGGAACTAAGATTCCACATGCCCCCCAGTGTGGCAAAAGAAAGAAACAAAGAAACAAAGAAAGAAACAAAGAAAGAAAGAACAAAGTTTCTCACTACCATGCCCTTAAACTCATTAATAGAAGCAGTCTTTTACAGATTACACCATACTTAAAAGTGTATTCATGTCATTGCAAAGCTGCAAGTAAGTCTTATCCAACTTCATAGGTACTGATACAGCTCAGAATTACCCTCCTAGACAAAAGGATTATTATCTTCTTAGATGACATTAATACAATTCAATTCAGTAACTACTTATTGAGTACTTACTATGTTATTATTATTTAGTTATTTAATCTTCACAACAACCTCATGCCAAAGGAACAGTCCCTATCCTCATGAAACACGCACTTCAATAATGGACACAGGCAATTAGACATGCAATTACAATACGTATGTGTTATGAAAAGAGTAAGCACAAGGTTACATAACAGAAGTACATCCTTATGTGTTCCCCCAGCCTGACCTCAAACAAGTTCCACTTGGTCATATAGCCTTTGCACAGCACAACCTCTGTGAAAATTCTTAGAGATGTGTTTTTATGAGAAGGTAAATTTTTTTCCCACCTGGGCAGACACATGACTCCAAAACAGGGTCCTGGATGAACCTAGCATCAGCAACCTGTTACCCTACTGCTGTAAATTACCCAATATGAGACAGGGAATTTTTACTCATTAGTGTCAAATTTTAAAAAATAAAAAGGAAATTTTTTCTAATTATGAAAGCATTACATGTTGGTGCAAACACAGATAGTAGTGGAATAGAGATTCCAAACATAGAGAGATGTATGAAAACTTACTATCTGATAAGGTGGCATTTCTGATCAGTGGTGAAACACTAGGACACAATTCAGCTGTATTTTTTGCCACTTTATGACAAGGATGGCCTTTCCTCCAGTGTCCCATAACATGTTCCTCATTTCTGTCTGAGAGCTCACCAGAAGCACCTTTAGCATTCACATTTCTAGTGACATTCTGGTCACGATGATATGTGTATTCTCCAAGATGACAGAATCTTTCTCTACTGCTTTTCTCTCTTCTTTCTGAGCCCTCACCAGAATCACCTATAATGTCCATATTTCTGGCATGCACCTCAAAACTCTTCCAGCCTCTATACATTGCCCACTTACAAAGTTGCTTCCACATGCTTAGCTATTTGTTAGGGCAGCACCCCACTTCTCAGTACCAAAATTTGTCTTAGTCTGCTCAGGCTGCCACAACAAAATACCATAAACTGGCTGGCTTAAATAACAATTTATTTTTCATAATTCTGGAGGCAGAAGTCTGAGATCAGAGTGCCAACATGGACAGATTCTGGCAAGAACTCTCGCTCTGGTTTGCAGACAGCTGCCTTCTCACTGTATCCTCACATGGTGGAGAGAGAGAGGAAGCAAGCTCTCTGTTGTCTCCACCTTCATGACCTCATCTAACCCTAATTATCTCCCAAACGCCCCATCTCCAGATACAGTCACATTGGGGGGTTAGTGTTTCAACATATGAGTTCTGGTGGAGGGGGCACAATTTTAAAACAAGGCTGCCATTTATAATAAAGAAGTAGGTAAGTGTATAGCAGCCAAGTGTCTGGGGATAGGCTTTCTTTTATACAAGTTACAAACCTAAGATCACCTCCAAGATCTGCTTTGTGATCAACACAGCTGGAAGGGCCTTGAGGTAAGGAACAAAATACCTTGTGAATTCAGCAGAGTAGGGGATGGTAGATTTGGTTTTCATAAGTTAGGAAACTTCAAAAAGACTATTCAATAAGACTTCCAGTTGCTGAAGACAATGGTGGCTGCCTTGGTCTGTGTCTCCCAATATTTCCTCCAAAAACAATACAGAATAACAAGAGCACATTTTAAAAGGCACTAAAACCACACGGTAAACATAACGTGAAGATAGAAAAATACCCAAACCTCAATATAACTCTAAGTTAAAAAAAAAAAAGAAAAAAATACCAAATCCCAGCAAGGACTTGATTCAGACTTTCAAAAAATCGAGAAAAAAAATGGAGAAAATTACTCAAACTATGAAAATAAATGGAAGAAAAAGATAAAATTATCTCAGAACTGAGGATAAATTAAAAGGTTCCCAAGCAAAAATGGACTCAAGAAAATTTAATAAGATGCATGGAAAAAGGCAGAAAAATAACTGAGAGAATGAAAATGACATTTAGAACGAAGTAAAAAGGATCAGAAAGACAAGCAAAAAAGGAATAGCAGTTGTAAAATTCGAATCACTGGGAAAGAAAAACAAAACAATGGAACAGAACTAATATTTAAAAGATTTAAACCTATAATCCAAGAAAATTTTCCAAAATTAAAGACCTCAGTCCACACATTGAAAGGTCTCACTGGCTTCCTAGGAAAATTAACCAAACTAATCAATCCAAGGCATATCCTAGTAAAACTATTAGACATGAAAGATAAAGAAAATATATCCTCAAGACCTCTAAGCAAAAAGATCAAATAACCTGTGAAGGTAAGTTAATTAACCTGGTGCCAGGCTTCCCAAAACAACATAAAAAGTAAGGAAGGCAACAATGAAGTAGCATTTTCAAGAAACTTAGGAAAGAGAGTGTGAGCCAAGAATTTTATATCCAGTGAAACTAGTCTTTAAATATCAAGGTTACGGAAAAAGAAAAAGTTTTAAACAAACCAGGACTTAGAAAATTCTGTGCCAATGTGCCCATAAGCAATTTTTAAAAGGTATAGGTACTAACATTATGCAAACATTACTGTTGGGGGAAGTTATGTGATGGGTAAAATACTGTACTGTTTTTTGTTTTTTTTTTTTAAGCAGGATTTTTTTTTAAGAAATTCACATTCTTTTATTTGTTTATTTATTTATTTATTTATGACTGTGTTGAGTCTTCGTTTCTGTGCGAGGGCTTTCTCTAGTTGCGGCAAGTGGGGACCACTCTTCATCGCGGTGCGCAAGCCTCTCACCATCGCGGCCTCTCTTGTTGCGGAGCACAGGCTCCAGACGCGCAGGCTCAGCAATTGTGGCTCACGGGCCCAGTTGCTCCGTGGCATGTGGGATCTTCCCAGACCAGGGCTCGAACCCGTGTCCCCTGCATTGGCAGGCAGATTCTCAACCACTGCGCCACCAGGGAAGCCCCTACTGTACTGTTTTTGAAACTTCTTTTGATTCTGTAATTACTTCAAAATAAAAAGTTTCAAAAAGGTATAAGTACAAAGGTAACTGCTAGAAAAAATACAAACCTCTTTGAATGCTAAAATAAATAAGTAAATTTTAAAAATAAGCATAGAAAGCACATCTGTAGAGAAGGAAACATAAAATATAACATTGCATACATAATTGTAAGATATGATGACTAAATTGAGGCAAGCATGTCAGTTAGATCAATAAATGTGAATGGGCTTAATTTATCCATTAAAAGAAGAGACTTTTCAATTTGACTCACAAAGCAAGAACCAATCATATGCTGCAGGCAACAGACCACAGAGAGCAAAATGATTGAGAAAAGCCAAAAATAAAAGAAGGGATAAAGATGTACAAGGCAAATGGAACAATAAGAAATCAGGGGTAGTGTTTCTTATATCAGACAAAGCAGAATTCAAGCCAGAAACATTGAATGTGACAAAGAAGGGTGGTTTTTGACACTAAAATCTGCAATTCAATATGAATCATATAACACAGTAACTAGTTTTATGAAGCAAAAAATATAGAAGATGTATAGAATCAGAGATAAAAACACACTAAAGATAGGAGACTTGAATATATCACTCTAAGACAGCTCAAGTAGGCAAAAATTAAGTAATAATGTAGAGGACCTAGACAACATGAAAATGTTGATTTTATGCATTACACACTAGTATTAAAGAAGACATCTTCTCAGGTGTCCACATCACAGAAATTGATCATATGTTCGGTCACAAAGAAAAGATCAATAATTTCATAAAGTACAAATATTGCAAACAACACTGTCTGATTGATCACAATAAAATAAAACTAGAAAGTAGTAAAACATTTTTAAAAGGGCCTTCTGCCTAGGAATTTTATTTATTTATTTATTTATTTATTTATTTATTTTTGATGTGGACCATTTTTATTTTTAATTAATTAATTAATTAATTAATGACTTTTCGTTGCAAAGTGGATTTCAAATGTTGCATTCTTAAGGCACAGTGGAGTGTGGGTTACTTTGTTATCAAAATAGATGGCAAAGTAGTGTGTTTATTATGTAATGAGACTATAGCTGTGTTAAAAGAATCCAACATACATTGACATTACCAGACTAAGCACTCATCACAATATTCCTTACTCATGGGAAAGCAACAGTCAGAAAACTTAGGAGATTTAAATAGAAATATCACAACATAATTTCTTCACAAAAATAAAAAATGGAAAAGAGGCTGCAATCAAAATAAACTATTGAGTGGCTCATTTGTTAGCCAAACGAGGTGGAGGAAAAAAGGAATTGGCAAAAGTAACTCTGGAAAATCGTGTTTTCACTGGAAAATATAAAACTAAAGACAAAAGAAACTGTACATAAACAGTGTGTCTAAATGGCAAAGTTGTTTCTCAAGGGGATATGCATAAAGAATTTTGAAACAGCCGTATATGAATATTAGGATTGAAAAATAAGTAAATGGATGGTGGATGGAAGAAACGAGGGTTTCTCATTGTCTGAAAGAAGTTACAAATAAGGAAGGGGGAAGGGAAGGCTACAATGAACCATGTGGTACTGGATTAGATTCAGAGACATCAGCATGTACTTATATTTAACTTAATATATATAGAGAGAGAGAGAGACGAATAAATACAAAAATTAGATATGTGTATATACATGAGTCAATATACACAAGTAAATTTCCTAGCTTTGACAGCTGAGAGGGTCCAGAAGCAATGGTACTCTACTAACAACAAACACACCCAGTACCAAGATACTGGTTTCACACCATTCTCCAAAGAAAAGAACCAGGGTTCACTGGAGACGCAGCTTATTTTAGTGTTGGGGCAGGGACAAATACAAAATGAGCCTGGAGCATTTTGAAGCATCAGAAAGTGAAGAAGTGCTCAAAAACCAAAAGTATGGGTGCATGGCAAACGGACAGAGGAGCCAACCTGAAAGAACTCCCAAAGTTGGAACAATTTGAGCAACAAAAACAAATACTGTTGTATTGGATTATAACCCAAAGTATAAAATAAATATACATGAGTCCATATGGATATAAATAAATAAAAAGTAGAGAAGAGGCAAATCTCCCATACAGAAGAATTCCAAATAATTTAGGAGATACTCCCTTAACTCTAGGGCTTAACTCCTAGAGTGTGGGCTGCACTTAGTGACTTGCTTCCAAAGAGAATGAAAGTGGGGGTGGGGGGTGGGAGTATTTGTCAGGGTTCTCCAGAAAAACACAACCAATTAGATAAATATAGATATATATGAGAGGAGATTTATTATTGGAATTGGCTCACACAGTTTATGGAGGCTGAGAAATTCCACAACCTGCCCTCTGCAATCTGGAGAACCAGGAAAGCTGGTGGTACAATTCAGCCTGCGTCCGGAGTAGGAGGCACTGCCTGGTGTAACAGAGTCTGAAGGCCCTAGAACCATGACCTCCAATGTCCAAAGGCAGGAAAAGATAGATGTCCCAGCTCAAGAAGAGAGGAAATCGGCCCTTCTTTTGCCTTTTTATTCTATTTGGGCCCTCAAAGGATTGAATGATGCCACCCACATCGCTGAGGGCGAATCTTCTTTATTCAGTTTGCCATTCAAATGCGAGCGAAACATCTTCACAGACACACCCAGAAATAATGTTTTACCACCTATTTTGGCATCCCTTAGCCCAGTCAACTTGACACATAAAATTAGCCATCACAATTCCACCCGTTTTCTACTTGGCACTTATACACATCTCCTTACATCACACTTACTCTCCAAGTAAAGACAATAATAGATCTTAATTCCATCTCATACGATATAACTATTCTGCGGTACAAAGTAAAACACACTAACGCCTTCCTCAGAAGAGGAGGTTAAGTCCTCGAGTGATGTCTCCTACTCTTCCCCGGTATCCTTAACTTGAATAATATCATGGAAAGTTAACAATACTTAAATACTATGATATAAAGTCAATAACCTCTATATGATATAGGTTACATAATAAAGCAATAGAAGAATAATAAAAACAAAGATATTTGCTTAATATATGTTTATATACACACAAACATATTCATAACAAAATAAGAAGGAAATACTCATGACAATTATAGCCCTTGTTTCTGTAAGTGGTCACATGTTCATCATTGCTTTCATAATTACCTTCTTCCACTATCTGTTCCATATTCCATTTGCCCTCAGCAAACACCTCAACTGGTTGTAGCTCTTTAGCTGGTAGGATGACCCAAACTTCATCCTCTAGGATATGGGCCATTAGTACTCCTGCCTGAATCGGGTTATTGTAGTTTTCCATTGGCTTTAATCATAGGGCATGGTAAGTAATACTAAGAGACAGCCTAAGGGATGTCCCATATTCCAGACATAGTCTTCCTTACCTCCAGTGTGGACCAGCAGTCCAATTTCCCCTTGGTAGTCAGGATCAATCGCCCCAGCCAGCACAGGAAGTCCATTCCTTGCCTGTTGATTCAGAGGCATGAGGAGCCCAAAGTGGCTGAGGGACAGTTTTAACTTCCGGTTCAATGGAATCATTGTTGTGTTTCCTTGTGGAAGCCTCCTCCCTCTGGAGCTAAGACCTCTAGGCCAGCAGAGCATGATGCTGCAGAAACAGGAAGCAAAGCTTTTGCCCATGGGTCACTGGGGGTAATAGAGAGTGGTGCCACCCCCATTTCCAGCGCCTGATGCCTGCACCGTGAATCCTGGCTGTGGGAAAAACGGCACCGTACACTGAACGCTGACTCTGAGTGTATACAGCCTTCTGCAGAACCTTGCCCCTGCCCCAGAGGGTATCTCCACCTAGCTGGCACTGTAAGTGAGTCTGCAAGGGGCCCTCCCACCCATCTATCAAGCCAGCTGCCCTTTCCACAGTGGAAGTGGTCCAAGGTAATCAACCTGCCACCAGGGAGCTGGCTGATCAGTCTGGGGATTGATACCATATTGGGACTCAGTACTAGTCTCTGTTGCTGGCAGATTGGGCACTCAGCAGTGGCCATAGCCGGGCTGGACTTGGTGAGTGGAAGTCCATGTTGCTGAGCCCACACATCACCTCCATCCCTGGCACCACAGACACTTTGCTGTAGGAAAGAGGACACTTTGTGTCTGGGGAAAGAGGCCAATTGGAATCCACAGAACGGGTCATCCTATCTACTTGATTACTAACGTCCTCCTCTGCTGAGGTCACTCTTTGGTGAGCATTCACATGGGACACAAATATTGTTACATTTTTTGACCATCCAGAGAGTTCTATCCATACCTCTTCCCCAAATTCCTTTGTTGCCAATTTTCCAATCATATTCTTCCCAAGTCCCTGACCATCCACCTAAAACATTGGCCAGGGCCCATGGACTGGTATATAACCGCACATCTGGCCAGTTACCCTTCCAAGCAGTCAGGTGCATTGCTCGAAGTTCTGCCCACTAGGAGCATTTCCTTCACCACGTCCTTCAGGGATGCCCCAGAGACAGGCCGTCGCGTTGCCTCTGTCCACCTGTGGTGCTGCCTGCAGATCGCGCAGAACCATCTCTAAACCAGGCCCAAGTCTTTTCTTCCCCTGGCAACTGATCATAGAGAATGCCCCACGAGGCCACAGGTGCAGGCTGGGGTAGAGAAGGCAGTGTAGCAAAGGTAGGGACCATGGGAATTTGGGCCACTTCTTTGTGTAACTTATTGTGCCTTCAGGGCCTGCTTGGGCCTGGTTATGTATATACCACTTCCCTTGGATGATGGAGTGCTGCTGTGCACCCCCAACTTTATGGCTTGGTGGGTCAGATACCACCCAGTTTATGATGGGCAGCTCAAGTCGCAGGGTAACCTCGTGGCCCACGGTTAAGCATTCAGCTTCTACGAAGGCCTGGTAGCCGACCAACAGCTGTTTCTCGAAAGGAGAGAAGTCATCTGCAAAGATGGCAGAGCCTTGCTCTAAAATACTGTAGGGGCTTACCAAAGTCTCCAAACAGCATCCCTTCCTGCCACTGACACTTTCAAGCACCATTGGGTCTGCTGGATCATATGGCGCAAGTGGCAAGGCAGCTTGCATGACACCCTGGACCTGATCCAGAGCCTTCTCTGGTTCTGGGCCCTACTCAAATTAGTAGCTTTCTGAGTCACTTGGAATGGGCCAGAATAACCAACACTGGACCCCTAGATATTTCACTGAGATAGAAGACCCCTGAATTGTAGTTGGATTTATTCCCACCTCATACAAGTAGACACCTTATCAGTAAGTCTAGGGAAGTTGCTACTTCTTGCTCACTAGGTCCAATCAGCATAATGTCATCAGTGTAATGGACTAGTGTGATAGCTTGTGGAAGGAAAAGGTGGTCAAGATCCCTGCTAAATAAATGATGACATAGAGATGGAGAGTTAATAGATACCTAAAGTAGGATGGCAAAGGTGTACTGCAGCCCTCACAAGCTGAAAACAAACTGCATCTGGTGGGTCTTATGGACAGGGATGGAGAAAAACGCATTTGCCAGCTAAGTAGCTCCATACCAGGTAGCAGTGGAGATCTCAATTTGCTCAAGCAATGAAACCACATTAGTACAGCACCTGAAATTGAAATCACCACCTGGTCAAGCTTATGAAAATCCACTGTCATTCTCCAAGACCCATCTGTCTTCTGCACAGGCCAAATAGGCTAGTTTAATGGGGATATGCAGGAAATCACCACTCCTGCATGTTTCTAGTCCTTGATGGTGCCACTAATCTCTGAAATCCACTCAGGTATATGCAATGCTTTTGGTTTACTATTTTTCTAGATAGAGGCAGGTCTAATGGTTTCCATTTGGCCTTTCCTACCAAAATAACCCTCACTCCTCAGGTCAGGAAACTGATACGTCGTGGGGTCTGCCAGTTGCTGAATATGTCTCTCCTAATTTTGCCTTCCAGAACTGTGGACATAACCACAGGATGGGTCTGGGCACCCACTGGACCCAATGGAGACGGGCCTAAGCTAAAATTTCATTGATCACCAGACCTCCATAATCTCCTACTATAACTGATGGACCATAGTGACACTTTGGGTCTCTTGGAATCAGCGTGAGTTCAAGGCCAGTGTCCAATAGTCCCCAAAAGGTTTCTCCCCCAATTCAAAATCACACTGATTAAAAAGGTGTAGGTCCCTTTCGGGAAGGCCAGGAAAAAGATTAACAGTACACATTTTGGGGAGTGTACCAAGGCATGGAGGACTCACACTTCCCTATTTCAAAACTTAGTCCAAAGCTACAGTTCTCAAAACTATGTGGCACTAGCATAAGGATAGACACATAGATCAGTGGAGTAGAACTACGAGTCCAGAAATAAACCCATAGATCTATCCCATGGGTTGCAAACCCAAATGAGTTGAAAACAGGCGTTCAAGCAGAACCCTGCACAGGAATGTTCACCACAGCACTATGCCCAACAGGCACAAGGTGGAAGTCACCCAAATGTACATCAGCTGCTGAGCAGATACACAACATGTGTGGCCTAGCCACGCATTGGAATATTATTCAGCCAGGAAAAGGCATGAAGTGCTGATTGGTGCTACCGCGTGGATGAACCCTAACGCAAACATAAGTGAAAGCAGCCGGACACAAAAGGCCACCTATTTATTGTCTGCTTCCATCTCTAGGAAGTCTCCAGAGCAGGCAAATGTCTGTGCACAGGAAGCAGATGAGTAGTTGCCTGGGGACTATGGGGGGTGGGGTGGGGTGGGGTGGGGGACACTGCAGGAGGGGGCAGTGGGGAGAGACTGCCTGGCGGGTACAGGGGTTTCTCTTTGGGCTGGTGCCAACGTCTTGGAAGTAGATATATAGTCGTGATGGTGGCCCAGCACCGCCAGTGTATACTTGGTGCCCCTGGATGGTCCGCCATTAGCTGCCTTCTCTGTACAAAGTTCCCGTCCGGTGGACAGTGAGAGTTCCAGCAAAGAGAGGGTGCAGCGAGCATGGCGAGCAGGGTCCTGCCAGCGCCATTTCTTTGCAGGCCCAGGACCCCAGCGGTGGGGGTGGGGGCGGGGTGAGGTGGGGTGGGGGAGGGGTTATGGGAAAGCAGTGACCTCACAGGGTCTACGTGTTACGGGGCGTGCTCGCCCCCCCCAACCAATGAGGGCCCGGCCTGTGGTCGCTAGGATACGGAGTAGGGGCCTGAGAACACCGGTTGTCTTGAGATGTTGGGACCAGCAGGCACAACCGACCGCCCCTCATCCCAGCGCACCGCAGAGCGAGGCCATCGCAGAAAGCTGCCCAACGGCCAGCATGCCGGGGAAGAGGGGCCGTGGAGGGTCACCCGGTCGCCGCTCCCGCACCGCCCGAGCCGAGCGGTCCTGCTCCGTGAGCCACATGGAGCGCCTCCTGCGGGAGGGCCACTACGCCCAGCGCCTGAGCTCATCCGCACCCGTCTCCCTAGGGGCCATCATCCAGTACCTGACGGCCAGGGTCCTGGAGCGGGCGGGCCATGAGGCCCAGAACAGCGGCAGGAGGCGCCTCACTCCGGAGCTGGTGGACGTGGCGGCCCGCAACAACGCGCTGCTCAGCGGCTTCTTCAGCACTAGCACCATCTCCCAGGCGGCCCCGGCCCAGCACTACACTAGCTGCCCAGCGACACCTGGGTCCCCGGCCTCCGGGGGGGGGGGGAGGGGCGGGGCGGGGGGCGCGGCCGTCAGGCGCCAGGCCCGCTCACCGACCGACCGCACAGCCCGGGCAGCCCCGGCCTGCCCGCCCCCTTGGGCACAGTCATCGCGAGTCAATCAAGTGTTTCAAGAGACGCCCTGCGCGTGCTTCACTCACTTGGCGTGGGAGGTGGTGGTGGTGGGACACCCCTCGTCGGAGGGATGGAGGGCGGGGGTCTGGCCGGAGTTGGGGGGTGGGGGGGGTGGAGTCGGGGGTGACAGACAGAGAGGAGCGGTGTCTCACGGTGACAGTGCATGGGGTGGCCCTGGGTGGGAGAGGCTGGCTGCGGCGGGGGTGGGGGCGGACTGGGGCCTCGGGTGAGGCCGGACAACGGAAGGCTCCCCCGCTGGCTCTGAGCAAGTCGGAGCCAGGCCAAAGTCCCCGGAGGGACGGGGTTCCTTGCGGCGGCGCTCGACACCGTGAGGGCAGCGTCGTGATAGGGTGAAGGTGCCAAGGCGACCGACCGCCCTGGGTGCGGGATGCAGGGGTGGGTGGACAGAGCGCTTGGCATGGACTCCCATGGGGCAGGGGCTTTGACGGGAAGATGGAGGCGTGATGGGGATTGGGGTGGGCGGGACACGATCAACACAAAGGCAAAGTCGGAATTAGGGTCACGCGGGGTCAAGAGTTTTTGGCTGTGTTCCCCTAGAGATGCCAAGAGATGCCCTGCTTGGCAACCTGCGTAAACAAGCTGTCACCTACCGGTTGGAGCCCTGGTCTGGGAAGATCCCACATGCCGCGGAGCAAGGAAGGCCGTGCGCCACAACTACTGAGCCTGTGCTCTAGAGCCCGAGAGCCACAACTACTGAGCCCGTGTGCCGCAACTACTGAAGCCCGCGCGCCTAGAAGCCGTGCTCCACAACGAGAAGCCACCGCAATGAGAAGCCCGCGCACGGCAAGGAAGAGTAGCCCCCGCTCGCCGCAACTAGAGAAAGCCCCTGCACAGCGACAAAGACCCAACACTGCCAAAAATAAAAAAATAAAATAAATAATTTTTTTTTAAAAGCTGTCACCTAGCAACAGGGGGCGCCCAGCCAGGCCCCGCCCCAGCACCCTTGGTCTGCTCACGGAACCCCGGACGGCGGGCCAGGCCCCGCCCCAGGGCCCTCGATTTGCATACGCCACCCGCAGCCAGTCCCGGACGGGCCTCCGCGCTTGCTATTTTGTGTATCACCAGGAGGACGAGAGCTCCGGGCGGCCGAGCCTGCGCGGTCGCGCGGAGCCCGACGCAGTGCGCGTCTCAGCCCGCCGCCGTCGCCCAGCACTTGCGCCCACTTGCGTCAGCGCGCCCGGAAATTCCTAGGCGGCGAACATGGCGGCTTCCGCGGCCGGCCTGGGCGGCGGTTCGGGTCCCGGGCCTGAGGCCGGGGACTTCCTGGCGCGCTACCGCCAGGTGTGCAACAAGCTGAAGAAGCGGTTCCTGCGGAAGCCGAACGTGGCGGAGGCCGGCGAGCAGTTCAGCCAGCTGGGGCGCGAGCTGCGCGCCCAGGAGTGCCTGCCGTACGCGGCCTGGTGCCAGCTGGCCGTGGCCCGCTGCCAGCAGGCGCTCTTCCACGGGCCCGGGGAGGCGCTGGCGCTGACCGAGGCCGCGCGCCTCTTCCTGCGGCAGGAGCGCGACGCGCGCCAGCGCTTGGCCTGCCCCGCCGCCTACGGGGAGCCGCTGCAGGCCGCCGCCGCCGCCCTGGGCGCCGCCGTGCGCCTGCACCTGGAGCTAGGCCAGCCGGCTGCCGCCGCCGCGCTCTGCCTCGAGCTGGCGGCCGCCCTGCGCGACCTGGGCCAGCCGGCCGCCGCCGCCGGCCACTTCCAACGCGCCGCGCAGCTGCAGCTGCCCCAGCTGCCCCTGGCCGCCCTGCAGGCGCTCGGCGACGCCGCGTCCTGCCAGCTGCTGGCGCGCGACTACAGCGGCGCCCTGGCGCTCTTCACGCGCATGCAGCGCCTGGCGCTGGAGCACGGCGCCCACCCGCTGCCGCCGCCGGGGCCGCAGCCCCCGCCGCAGCCGCAGCCCAAGCCGCCGGGGCCGCAGCCCGGGGCCGGCGCGGCCTCCGCCCCACCGCTCGCGCTGCTCCCGCCCGGCGCGGGCTCCGCGGCCGCGCCCTCCCCCGCCGCGCTGGGCGCCTTCGCCGACGTGCTGGTCCGCTGCGAGGTGTCCCGCGTGCTGCTGCTGCTGCTCCTGCAGCCGCCGCCCGCCAAGCTCCTGCCGGAGCACGCGCACACCCTGGAGAAGTACTCCTGGGAGGCCTTCGACGGCCACGGGCAGGACGGCAGCGGCCCGCTTCCCGAGGAGCTCTTCCTGCTGCTGCAGTCCTTGGTCATGGCCACCCACGAGAAGGACACGGAAGCCGTCAAGTCGCTGCAGGTGGAGATGTGGCCCCTGTTGAGCGCCGAGCAGAACCACCTCCTGCACCTCGTTCTGCAGGAAACCATCTCCCCGTCGGGCCAGGGGATCTGACGAGTCACTCCCAGCGACTCTGTGCCTGTCCCCGAACCTCACGCACCCGCCTGCGCGTTTACGGGGACACAAGAGGCGTTGACCCGGCGCTTCTGCCTTTGCAGTGTATCTTACCCCTGTTGCCACCAGAAGAATGCGGTTGACTACAAGTTACGTTGTTTCCACAATAGTGGCAGAAAAGAAACCATATGGTAGAATCGGAGTAGAGTCTCCGATTCTCTTCCCCAGAAACGGCAACAGAACCATGAGAGCCCCTTCCGCCCCCTTTCCTCTTCTGTTTTCACCCAACTGTCCCCACCCACCCCTCTTCCCCCGCAAGGCTCCCCTCCCCCCGCGTCCTTCTTTCCGACTGAGGATTAATTTGCACAGCTCTGGCTCGCTACTTAAGCTGCATGATTTTTTCACGGTGACTCTTGATTGCTTAGCGTATTTCGATGTCCGCCTGCGTGATCGCCCAGTTCCCCCTGTGTTTCACGCGCCCCGTACGTGTTGGTGGGAATCACTGGATTCAGTGCTAGGCTGTTGTCGCTACAGCCCTCAGTCCATGATAAAGCCATTCTGACCCTCCTAGCTTGTGGTTCGGATTTACCTCATCTATGAAATGGGAATAGCTTATCTCCCTGGCAGGAGGCGGCAAGCAGAAGCAGATAGCTCCCTTTTAGCTCCAAGATGGATTCGTTCATTCGAAGTGGACAGCGTGCCTATGAATCTACAGAGGCCATTTGCGATGTGGCCTTTCTCAGCTGCAGTGCGAATGTGTTCGGTGCAGAGCGGGGTGGGAGTGGGGGTGAGGGTGAGGGCGGGGTGGGCTCCAGAGCAGAGGTGTCAGCTGTGCATTGGAGTTTTCAGTTCTGGCTCCGTTTCGAGAGGTGCGGGTAGTCCACGTGGCAGCTTTCATTTGTAGTGCGGATCCTTCTGCAAATCTTAGTTAACTCAAATGTGTAAAATCAGCACGCTGCTTTGGTATTGTGTGATCGTGTGTGTGCCAGACTGTGCCCTTGTTCCCCAAAAGCAGGATGGCGTTCCATTTTTAAACACTAAATTTCCAAGGCGTTTTGGTCCAAACGTTGCATGCAAACCGACTTAGCTTTCTCAAATTCAATTTTATTTTCTTTAGTGTTGAGAGTGATGGTAGGAACTCTTCAGAATATAATCTCATTCTCATTCATTCGGCTTGGGAAAACGCATCCTTTAGGCTGAAGTTGTAGACAGCACTAATCTTTTGAGGTGAGATTTAAGGACACAGTTTGGGAACAGATCTTGGTTTTGTGTATTTGGGGGGGAGGGGGAATATGTGGAGTGTTGTCACTATGGGTTAAGTGTCCCCAAATGGATGGGACTTTTAGGGTATTCTTTTCTACTTCTGTTGCAGCAGTGTGGAAGCAGTGGCTAAGGAAGTGTAGGGGAGGCCCGTTTGGGACAGATTCGGCCACCCTTCCTGTGCTCTCACTTGGCTGCCGGGAAGGGTCTTTCCGAGCCCTAAAGGCCTAGTGCAGCTTGTTGCCGAAGTGGTAAGGGTGCTCGCTCCCTTGTGCTTTTGCTTTTTCTGGTACACTCTTGTCAACCTGGGCTGCAGCCCTGGCCGCCTTCCTTACTGTCCTTGTGACAAGAATGCTTCGGAATTATGGGCTGTGGCTGGTGCCAGCATTTGGGTTTGGGCGCAAGGAAAAGCCTCCTTAGACCTCTGGTCTGAACTCCTTGCTTTGAGGAGGTGGGGGGAGGGAGTACCAGAGAGCCTGGTATTGGGTATACGAGCAGTATTAGAGTTCTCCAGAGAAACAAAAACAACAGAATCAATCTCTCTCTCTCTCTGTCTCTCTCTCTGTGTCTCTCTCTCTCTCTCTCTCTCTCTCTCTATATATATATATATATGTAATTATTCCATGATGTCAGTGTTTAACAGTACCTGTTTTAAAAGGTATATTTAAAAAGTGAAATATATAGAATCTCATTACAGATCAACCTTAACAGATGAACATTTGGATTGATTTTAATGGTAGGGAACACTAACTCTGTACCATAGTTAAGTAAAATGTTGTCCCCCCAAAATAACTGTAATCTTCACATGAATAGACCTGTATTACAAAAATTATTATATTTTGTATTTCATCAATTTGTGGAAATTTTTAAATTCTCTTTTTGTATAGATACCTACATGATATTTTCAATTTTGCCTCTTGGCCCATCAAGTTTTAAATATTTACTTCTTACCTCTTTGCAGAAGATTGCCAACCCTGACAGAATTGGCAACTCCTAGAGAATGAATACTAAAAATACGTCCAAAAAATCCCAGAATTCAGTAAAGTTACAGGATATAAATCTAACACACAGAAATCAGTAGCCTTCATATATATACACAATAACCTGTTAGAGGACATGATGGTAGAGAAAAACGACCATTTACAGTAGCAGCAAGGAAGATGAAATATTTAGGAATAAACAACAAGAAATGTTCAAACCTGGACTAGAAAAAACTTAAACACTCCTGAAAGACACAAATGAAAACTTCAACATACGGAAAGGCCTCCCTTGTTCTTGTTTAGGATGACTCAACACCATAAACATGTTAGTTCTCCATAAAGTAACTTATAAGTATATTGCAATTCCAATAAAAGTTCCAACAAGCTTTTTTAGGGACCTAGACATATTGATACTAAGTTCATATGAAAAAGCGAACAAGAAAGAATAGCCAGGAAAACACTAAAAAGGAAAAACTATGAGGGAAGAGTAGACTGACAAGGTATTAAAGTATACAATAAAGCATCCTTAAGTAAAACAGTGGGGTTGTGGTGTAGGAATAGGCAAACAGACCTCTGAAGTGAATAAAATGTCCAAAAATAGAGCCAGATAGATACATATGAAAATTTAGTGTAAGATAAAGATAGCATCTCAAGTCTCTAGAGAAAAGATGGACTTTTTAATAAATGGTTCTGGGACAACTGGAAAGCTATTGAGAAAAAAAGTAGATCCATATCTCACACCATACACAAAAATAAACTCTAGATATATAGGGGTCTAAATATTTAAAAATATACCATACAAGTATCAGGAGAAAATATTACAAAATTTTTCTTTAGCCTTAGTGAAGGGAAATACTTTCTAACTATGACTTAAAATCAAAGACAGCAAAATTAAAAATTGGTAAATTTGACTTCATAAAAAATTTTTTTAATTAAACACCTTTACATGGTTAAAACACATAAAGTCAAAAGACAAACTGGGAAAAAATATTTACAACATATATTACAGATAGCTAATATTTCTAATTTATGAATATATATTCATTTATATCTTTTACACATTTTTCCATTGAGATTTTGATCCTTTGTCCCATATATGTATGTATGTGTGTGTGTGTGTGTATATGTACATATACACACACACACACACACACACACACACATATATATGCTTATCTCTAGAAGAAACACAGAAAGGTAAACAAGAAACAAATAAAATTGGTTAACTACAAAGGGTGAAAAGATTTTTATAGTGCTGACTTTTGTAATCATGTTAATGTTCTACATATTAAAAAGATAAAGTAAAATCAACAATGATAGGAGAACAATAATCCTAAAACAAACCAAAAAGACGAACTCAACTATACTTCAAATAATTAACAAACACTTGCAAGGAGAAAAGAAAAAAACGCATGCCTGTATTTTTTAATGCAATTCTTTGCCTATATAGTCTCAACCTGAAAAGAACTCAGAACATCAGTAATATCTTGAACCATTCTTAGCAGGCTTGCTTTTTGAAGGGATATGGGAATAGCAATTGTGAAACATTCGTGTTTTTTTTTAATTGTGAAGAAAAAAGACTGTACTGATGAACATATTTGAAGTTGGGCACAGTAGTTGCCAAGGGAAGAAAGTGAAAGTCTATAAACAAGTCACAGTATATTTTTCAAAAGAGTAATACATTAAAATTTCTTAGTGAGATTTTAAACTTTTAGAATCTGTGAAATGAATGTCTACTGCAAACAGAAAACAGAGAAACACCTATCAAGAAAATCTATAAAAATTTTATAAAGCAGAAATCTGTAGTATTTGAACCAAGACCACTCCCTCCCTTCCCACCCACCCCCCACCCCACTCGTCGCTCCACTCCAGACTGCTGTAGCTTTCTCTTCCCTCCAGAGGGCTTTCTGCCTGCGAGGAGCAGTGTATCAACCTTTCTCATCCTGACCCCCACTATGTGTTGCTGAGGCTGAGTCCCAGGCAAGTGTGGTTGAGAAGTGGCAGTTCCCCTCTTCCACTCAGCCCCCACTTACGAGACTGAGGCTCTACATTGGGTGCAGTGTGTTGAGAAGACCGGGGTCCTGATCATCGTGCTCTTTCCCTGGCTTATGAGTTGGTGGTTCCACTTCAGGCTGATGCCCCCTTCCAAATGTTCAACTCCTAGAGCAGGAGTGTCACTCAGAGAGAAGCTGGCCATTGTCCCCAACCCCAGTTCCAGAGCCCTGGCTCAGAGATTTTGCCCAAAGGGAGGAGCAGACCATAAAACAGCTAGCTCCTAATGTCTTCCCAAAGGAACTGATTTTATTTACAAGAGAGCATGGAGAAGTTCAAACCTAAGGACACCCTCAAGAACAGTGGAGGTTGTAGTGAAAGGCACTGGGTAGAAACTTGTGGATTTAATGAAAATACAGACTATCAGCCAGGTAGGAGCCTTCCTGGGGTCAGAACAAATACCAAGCATGAACTTCAGAAACTATTCTTCAAAGGAGCTGCAATGTGATGATTGAATTAGTTTGAAGACCAATTTATGCTCCCAAGGCTTTGATGAAAACAGTATATTATCAGCTGGCAATTTGTGGAGTTTAACAGCTGGATGTGGTCAGGCAAAGAGAGTCCTGCCAATATTACTGTCATTCCAGGGTAAAACATCATGGGGGCAAGGGGACAGACTTCACTAATATAGTCCAGCTAGTCACTAAAGAAGAAGAAGAAGAAGAATTAACAATAACCAACCTTGGGGTGGGGAGTGGACCAACAGTCAGACTTACTACAATATATTGTCTAAAATGTCTAGTTTCCAACAAAAAAAAATTATGAGACATGCAAAGAAACAAAGTATGATTCATACACTGGGGTGGGGGGGAAGTAGGCAACAGAAACTGCCCGTGATAGCAAGTAGCTGTCAGATCTAACAGAAAAAGACTTCAAAGTAGTCATTACAAATATGTTCACAGAACTAAAGGAAAGCATGGTTAAAAAAGTAAAGGTCCATACGATGGCAATGTCACATCAAATATAGAATATCAATACAGAGATAGAAAAAAGAACCAAAAGGAAATTCTGGAGTTGAAAAGTACAATAACTGAAATAAATAATTCACTAGATGGGTTCAACAGATTTCAACTAGCAGAAGAAAGAATTAGAAAATTTGAAGACAGTTCAATAGAGAGTATGCAAGCTGAAAATGAGTCAAAAAGAATGAAGAAAAATGAACAGAGCCTCAGAGAAATGTGGGACACCATCAAGTGCACCGACACAGGCGTAATGAGAATACCAGAAGAGAGAAGAGAGTAGAAAAAATGTCCAAAAAAATATCAGAAAACTTCCTAAATTTATTGAAAAACAATAACCCACACATCCCAAGAAACTCAATGAACTAGCAGGATAAAGATAATGAGATTCGCAAACAGATGCATCATAGTAAAAATTCTGAAAATCAAAGAAATGATAAAAGTCACAGAGAAAATCTTGAATGTAACAAGAAAAAAAATGACTCACTTAAAAGGGAACACCAATAAGATTAACAGTCAAGGACTTCCCTGGTGGTGCAGTGGTTAAGAATCTGCCTACCAATGCAGGGGACACGGGCTCAATCCCTGGTCCGGGAAGATCCCACATGCCGCGGAGCAACTTAGCTCATGTGCCACAACTACTGAGCCTGCACTCTAGAGACCGCGAGCCACAACTACTAAAGCCCACAAGCTCTAGGGCCCGCATGCCACAAGAGAAGCCAACGCAATGAGAAGCCCACGCACCGCAACAAAGAGTAGCCCCCACTCGCCGCAACTAGAGAAAGCCCGTGCACAGCAATGAAGACCCAAAGCAGCCAAAAAATAATATAATTAATTAATTAATTAATTAATTTTTAAAAAGATTAACAGTCAACTTCTCAAAAGAAACAATGCAGGGGAGGGGCAAGATAGGAGTAGGGGATTAAGAGGTACAAACTACTATGTATAAAATAAGTAAGCTACAAGGATATATTATACAACACAGGGAATATAGCCAAAATCTTATGATAACTATAAATAGAATATAATCTTTAAAAATTGTGAATCACTGTGTTGTACACCTGGAACTTATATAATACTGTACATCAACTATACCTCAGTAAAATAAAGAATGAAAATGGTAAGAAAAGAAAATGCATTGGGATAACATATTCAAAATGATAAAGAAAAAAATGTAAACCAAGAATCCTATATTCAGCAAATCTATCTTTCAAAAAAGGAAAGGAGATAAAGACAAGATAAACAAACAAGCAATGACTGAATTTGTTGCAGACCTGCCTTACAAGAAATACTGAAGGAAGTTCTTCAAGCTGAAAGCGACTGCAGATGGCAATTCAAACAAACACACACACACAGACACACACAAAAAAACAGCACCAGTAAAGGTGTTTATGTAATTATAAAAGTGCATAAATGTATATTTTTCTCCTTTTTTTGAACTGATTTTTTTAATGTATAAAATAATATGTATATGGTGTACTGTTGGGCCTATAACATAAAATGTAATATACTTGCCAAAAGCAGTGCAAAAGAAGTGACTGGGAGTGAAGCTATATTGGGCTAAGGAAATGACTACAGATGGCAAAGCAATAATTATAACAATGTATTGTTGGATTTGTAATATTAATGGACATAATAGGTATAATAGTAATATTAAAAGGGAGAAAAGGGAATGGAGCTCTATAGGAGTCATGTTTCTATATATTATATAGAATATATATATATGGAATAAGGTAGTATACATCTGAAGGTGATTCTGATAAATTAAGAAATATTTGGTAAACCCTAGAGCAACCACTAAAAAAAAAAAAACCTCAAAAATATATTTTAAAAAATCATTTAAAAACTTCAAATGCTACATTATAAAATATTCACTTAATGCAAAAAAAAAAGGTAATAAAGGAGAAAGAAGAATAAAAAAAACCCCATAAGTTATATAAAAAGGAAAGAAATAAAATGGCAGATGTTGAAGAGTGGCCCCCGCTTGCCGCAACTAGAGAAAGCCCTTGCATAGAAACGAAGACCCAACACAGCCAAAAATAAATAAATTAATTTAAAAAAAATGGCAGATGTAAATCAACTATAACAATGATAACAATACTAACAGTCCAGGAAAAAAGCAGAGATTGTGAGAGTGGATAAAATAACATGATAAACTGTATGCCGTCTACAGGAGACATACTTAATATTCCACAATACAAATTGATTGAAAGTAAAAATATGGAAATATATTATGCAAACAGCAACCACAAGAAAGCTGAAGTGGCTATACTAATATCAGACAAAATAGACTTCAAAACAAAAGAAAAGTTACTGGAGACAAAGAAGAACATTTCATAATGATAAAAGGGTCAATTCATTCTTATTACAAATATATATGCATTGAAAAACAGAAATCCCAAATATATGGGGCAAAAACTGATAGAATTGAAGTGAGAAATAGTTGTACAATAATAGTTGAAGACTTTATACTACACTTTCATTAATGGATAGGACAACTATACAGAAGATCAACAAGAAAATAGGAGACTTGGCCCACACTAAAAACCAATTAGACCTAATTCACATATATAGAACACTCCACCCAAAAGCAGAATATACATTTTTCTCAAGTGCACATGGAGAGCATTCTCCAAAATAGACCATATACTATGCCATAAAGCAAACCTTAAGAATTTTAAAAAGATACAAATGATACAAAGAATGCTCTCTGACCACAAGAAATAAAATTACAAGTAAATAGCAGGAAAAATGTGGAAAACTCACAAATATATAGAAATTAAACAAAACACTCCTAAGTAACAAATGGGTCAAAGGAGATATCATAAAATAATTTGAGACAAATGAAAATGAAGATACCAATATCAAAACTTATAGGATGCAGATAAAGCAGTGCTCAAAGGGAAATTCATAACTGTAAATGCCTATATTTAGAGAAAAGGAAGATCTCAAATCGATAACCTAACTTTACACCTTAAGGAACTGGAAAAAGATGAACAAACTAAATCACACAGAAGGAATGAAATACTTAAGATTAGAGCAGAGATATATGAAATGGAGAGCAAATTAAAAAATAGAATAAACAAAACCAAAAGTTGGTTCTTTGAAAACAAAATTGACAAATCTTTAGCTAGATTGACCAAGAAGAAAAAGAAGACTCAAATCACTAGAATCATAAATGAAAGAAGGGACATTACTACTGACCTTACAAAATTTTAAAGTAATACATAGTATTCCTTTATAAGGAATACTATGAACAATTGTATGCCAACAAATTGGATAACTTAGATGAAATGGAGACATTTCTACCAAGATACAAACTACTGAAACTGACTCAAGAAGGAATAGACAATTTGAATAGAGCTATAACAAGTGAAGAAATTGAATTAGTAATCAAAACACTACCCACAGAGAAAAGCCCAGACCCAGAGGGCTTCACTGCTAAATTCTAGCAGACATTTAAAGAAGAATTAATACCAGTTCTTCACAAACTCTTCCAAAAAGCAGAAAAGGAAAGAATGCTTCTCAGCTCATTTTATGAGGCCAATATTACCCTGATACTAAAACCAGAAGAGGACATTGCAATAAAAGAAAACTATAGACCAATAAATGTCATGCATATGAATGAAAATATCCTCAAAAATACTAGAAATCAAATCCAAAAACATATTTTTAAAATTATACACAATGCTCAAGTAAGATTTATACCAGGAATGCAAGGTTAACTCAATATCCAAAAATCAAGTAATGTAATACATTATACCAAATAGAATAAAAACAAATCACATGATCATCTCGAAGATGCAGAAAAACCATTTGACCACCTCTTAAAGAATACACTTAAAAAATCGGGAATTCCCTGGCGGTCCAGTGGTTAGGACTCAGCGCTTTCACTTCCAGGGCCCAGGTTTGATCCCTGGTCGGGGAACTAAGATCCTGCAAAGCTGCATGGTGCGGCCAAAAAAAAAAAAAAGTTGAAAAATATAAAATCAATTATATTTTTATACACTTGCAATGAACAATCTGAAAATGAAATTAAGAAAACAATTCACTCACAATAGCATCAAAAATAATAAAATACTTAGGAATAACTTAGCTAAAGAAGTTTAAGACTTGTAAACTGAAAACTACAAAGCATTGTTGAAAGAAATTTTAAAAGACCTTCATATATGGAAAGATAGTCTATGTTCAAGGATTTGAAGACTTAATTTTCTTCAGATGGCAGTATTCCCCAAACTGATCTACAGATTTAATGAAATCTCAATCAATATCATAGCTGCCTTATATGCAGAAATTGACAAGCAGATCTTAAAATTCATATGAAATTGAAAGGGGCCCCAAGTAGCCAAAAACAATCTTGGAAAAAAAGAGCACAGTAGGAGGACTCATGCTTCCCGATTTCTAAACTTACTACAAAGCTACAACAGTCAAGACAATGTGATACTGGAAGAAGACTAGACATAGACCGATGGAATAAAATTGAGAGTCCAGAATTAAACCAGTCTATGGTCAACTGATTTTCAACAAGGATGCCAAAATCATTCAATGGGGAAAGAGGGACTTCCCTGGTGGTCCAGTTGTTAAGAATCCACCTTCCAATGCAGGGGATGCAGGTTCGACCCCTGGTACTACTGAGCACATGGGTCACAACTAGAGAGAAGCCTGCGCGCAGCAAGGAGGAGCCCGCAGGCCGCAACGAAGATCCCGAGTGCTGCAACTAAGACCCGACGCAGCCAAAAATAAGATAAATAAATATTTTTTTTTTAATGGGGAAAGAATAGTCTCTCCAACAAATGGTGCTTGAACAAGTAGATATCCACATGCAAAAGAAGGCAGCTGGACCCCTACCTCACGGCATATATAAAAATTATCATAAAATGAATCACAGACCTAAATGTATGAGCTAAAACTACAAAACTCTTAGAAGAATACATAGGAGTAAATCTTCATGAACTTGAATTTGGCAAAGTATTCTTAGACATGACACCAGAAGCACAAGCAACAAAAGAAAAAACAGACAATCTTTACTTCATCAAAATTTAAAACTTTGCACTTCAAAGGACACCCTTAAGAAAGTTCAAAAAGGACACACAGAATGGGAGGAAATATTTACAAGTCACATATCTGATAAGAGACTTGCACCTACAATATGTAAAGAACTCTTACAACTCAGTAATAAAAAGACAAATAATCCAGTTTTTAAATGGGCAAAGGGGGAATTCCCTGGTGATCCAGTGGTTAGAACTCTGAGCTCTCACTGCCAGGGGCCCAGGTTCAATCAATCCCTGGTTGGGGAACTAAGATCCCAAAAGCCACTCGGCGGCCAAAAAAAAGAAGGCAAAGGACCTGAGCCTACCTTTCTCCAAGGAGGATATGCAAATGGCCAATAAGAATGTGAAAATATGCACATTGTCATCAGTCATCAGGGAAATGCAAATCAAAACCACAATGAGATACCACTTCATACCCACTAGGATGTCTGGAATCAAAAAGTCAGAAAATAACAAGTGTTGGAAAAGCTATGGAGAAATCAGAACCCTCATACACTGCTGGTAGGAATGTAAAATGGTGCAGCCACTGTGGAAAACAGTCTGGAATTTCTTCAAAGGATGTAACATATAGTTACCATAGGTCACAGGAATTCTACTCCTAGGTTTAAACCCAAAAGAGTTCAAAGTACGTGTTCAAACAAAAACTTGTACACAAATGTTCATAGCAGCGTTATTCATAATAGCCAAAAGACGGAAACAACCCAAATGTCCATCAGCAGATAAATGGATAAACAAAATGCGTTATGTCACCCAATGGAATAGTATTCAGTTATATAAAGGAATGAAGTCCTGATACATGTTACAATGTGGATGAACTCTAAAACATCATGGTAAGTGAAAGAAGCCAGTTACAAAAGTCTACATATTCTATGATTCCATTTATTTTTAATGACATCAGATTGGCAAGAATTAAGAAAGAATATCATATATGATGCTTGAAGTAATGCCAAAAAAATGGTCTTTTCACATCTTGCTGACTAGAATTTAAATTGCTCAGTATGTTTGCAAAGTATAATGCCCATATATATAACATTTAAAATATTCATACTCTTTGACTTCCTGGTCTTTCTTATTAAGACTCTATTTCATAGAAATAATGTATGTGTGACTATACTTAAGAGAATATTGCAGCATTGTTATGGCAAAAGGAAAATAGTTGGAAATGGAGAGATGCCAATGATTCTTTATTAATTGCAAAAAGCAAGTGTCAGAGTAATGGTCCAGTTCGATCATATTTTTGTAAAATCAAACAGCAATAAATGTGTATATGTATATATATTTTCATAGAAATACACGTGGAAGAATATATAACAAACTGTTAATATCTTGGGGAGGTAGGGGGCAGATAATAATAGACTTTCCTTTTTTGTATATTTTTGTATTGTTTCGTTAGTTTTAATGAAGAGGTGTTACTTTTGCAATTTGAAAGATAGAGAAAATTTTTAATTAAGAAGAGGAATTAGAAAGGAAGGGAACGAGCTGTTTTCCCGGCCATTTCTGTGTGCGCTCCTCTTACAGACAGTGCGGTCCTGAGCGTCGCCTCTACGTGGAGGATTACAGTAACCCTGTAGTCGGTGATGAGTCAGAGTGCGTGGTGCTGATGCTGCTGCCATTTCATCACCTCTGCGAGCGCAGCATCCGTCCCTCCGCTCTCCCCGCGCCTGGGCCTACCTCGCCTCAGGCTCCCAGGCCAACGATGCGCTCGTGGCCGATCTAGATCAGGACCGAGCCGCGCTCTCTGAGGCCTCGGCCGGGCGCCCCCATCTCGCCGCCCACGGCCCGGGCCGAGGAGACCTGCCGAGCCCCGGCCATGGAGGCCATCTGGCTGTACCAGTTCCGGCTCATTGTCATCGGGGATTCCACGGTGGGCAAGTCCTGTCTGATCCGCCGCTTCACCGAGGGCCGCTTTGCCCAGGTTTCGGACCCCACGGTGGGGGTGGATTTTTTCTCCCGTCTGGTGGAGATCGAGCCAGGAAAACGCATCAAGCTCCAGATCTGGGATACAGCGGGTCAAGAGAGGTTCAGGTGGGAGCGCAGCCCGGGCCCGCGAGCAGTGGGAGGGTCTTCGGGGCTTGCACCGTCCCTGGGGAAAGAGGACTTCCTGGCCCTGGTCTCCGCCCTTAGGGAAGATACCGAGGGTCTGAGAGTTTCTGCTCAAGCCCACCTTCAGGTAGCTGGGAGTTCAGTGCAGGGAAAGATGCACCCTGGCAGGGAAGGCCAGTCAATAATACATACTGCTGGCACCACAACTGCACCAACCTGCCCCTTGGTGGCTAATAAACGAGCTGGAGTTGATCACTGTAATTCATCAATTTCAGTCCCTATACTACATTTCGAAAATGTTCCCAGGTCATCCTAATGTAACTGACAGATATAGATAGGTGATGTAGAGATAGAGATAGAGATAGCTAGATATAGATATATAGATATAAACATAGATACTGTATAGAACTATAGATCTATATATGAAGTAGACACTGATGATTGATGCCTTCTTGCAACCAGCAGACATTGAATGATCATCCACTATATGCCAGACACTGCACTGTTTCTGGGAAAACAGCCTGAGGAAACTCCTGCAAGGGCATGCCATGTAAACAAAACAGACATAGGCATTTCCCTCTTAGAATGTCTGTGCTAGCATACTGGGGGCAAAATAGACCAGCAATTACACAAAAGAGTGCCTTGTTCATATTTGTATGCCCACGGCCTACCAGAACGCTTAGCACATATTGAGTACTCAATGAACAGGTTTAATTTTCTCTTACAACCCTTTGGTGGCCCTTGTAGTATGTATCATTTGTAATTATACGTATGAACACAGATGAGGGAAGGCTAAGTGGAGAAGATGAGGCCTGATGAGTGTGATACCCAAGCAAAACAGGAAAAGCCCAGGGCAAGGAAGCAGCATGTGTGAAGACAGAAGTGAGGGAGAGCAGTGTACACAGAAAACTTTGAGCTACAGTCACGCCAAGCAGCAGGAACTAGATCAAGAGGGCTCAATAGCTCATGTTTAGGATCGTTTCTTCATTTAGCTATCGAACGCTAATCAAGCGTAGAAGATGCTGCTTAGGTGGTTGAAGAGGGGTGGGGAGAAAAAAATTCAAATATCCTTGTTCAGGTTCACTTTGAACTTGTGATTGCATTTCTCATATTATAATTGAAGAAAGGTATCTTTTATGCTTATTGGAATTTCTTTCTGTATGAACAGCCTTTTCCTATCCACTGATTATTATTTATTGGGTGATAGTGATTTCTAACAGCTCTTTATATATTAAGAACATTAATCCTTTTCTGTCATGGATATTCTAAACTATTTTCCCAGTTTTTCATTTGTCTTTTAACTTTAAGAAAATTTTTTGATGTATGGGAGGTTTTAATTTTTATGTAGCCTTGTGTTGTATTTATAAAGAAAGGGCTTTGCTACTTTCTAAATAGTCACAAACCATTAATGTAATCATGTATTTTAGAGTTTTGACTACAGCTTGCCTATTGATTTCTTGAACCAAGCTGTTCATGAATCACAATCTTTGTTCATGTTGAGTTTTCTGGTACACCTACCATTCTCCATGAATCTTCAACCATAAGGGAATTAGAAATGCTTTCAGTCCTTACGGCCGATTTGCCTGGTTCTGGAGACAAACTCAATTTGTAAGGTTTGTTCTTACCATCATCTAGCTTGGACTTTAATTCCCCGGACATTGTTTATTCTGTTACCACTGGGCCATTTGCCCTAAGCCTTAAGCTATTGAGTCCCTCGTTGTTGATCTTCATCCAAGGAGACAGAAAAACTAAAAATAAACATAGATCAAAAAGCACAGTAGTCTAAAGCAAGTGATTGTACAAGCAAGAAGTTCTACAATGTCTAATATGCTCTGAGAAAAGTACCATAATGTGTATTGAAAATGAAGCTCCTCAAACCAAGGAGCGAAAATGCACAAGGTTTCTTCTGCTTAAGAAGCACAGAAAATGTATAATAGGTTTTAGAAACATTCTAAAGCATTCTACAATGCTTTAAATAAATCATAGCATTTTAAGGGGAAGCTTTGGCTATTTGGGCAGTTTTTCCCAGCCTGTGGCTCCCAAGCCAGCCTCTTCGAAATGTGTCAGGAAGTGGGGCCAGCAGACACTTGGCTCAAGGCCTTTGCAGACCATCCCTCTTTTTCCTATTCCCACATGGCCTGGAAAATAAAAAACAAAATTATGTTCCTCCTCACAGAAGAGACTGAGGACCCCTGTTAGATTAAAATAAAAATATAATAATAGACAAACGTGGTAATGATAAATGGGAAAAAATGGAGTATATTGTAATATACCTATATACTTATAAGCATTTTCTGTCAACTATCGTAAATTCATTCTTATTTTTTAGAAAATCCTTTTCCAACTACTATAATTTGTAATGAGTTCTCCAGGTCACAGAATACTTTAACATCCATTATTTCATTTGCCTCATGATAACCTGTTACTTAGGTATCCCACTGAACAGAAGAGGAAGTCTCATTCAGCTATTCAGATGTGGGCATGGAGAGTTAACTGTGGCGCTTGCCTAAATCGAGGGAAAATGCCTGTATGTCCATGAGCATTCGTTTCTAGAAGATTCCATCTCAAAGTTTTGCTCAATTGAGAATTCATATATCATTATTATTATGGAATGACATTTGTATTCCTTTGTTAAAAAAAGAAAACAATTTTCACCAAAGGACTATGTCACTAACCAGAGACAACAGAATACACTGAGTTCATTGAAGTGCAGGAGTTTGGGCATGGCCTTCATTCTTTACTTCTTTCTTGTGTTGTAGATCCATCACTCGTGCCTACTACAGGAACTCAGTAGGTGGTCTGCTCTTATTTGACATTACCAACCGCAGGTCCTTCCAGAATGTCCATGAGTGGTTAGAAGAGACCAAAGTACACGTTCAGCCCTACCAAATTGTATTTGTTCTCGTGGGTCACAAGTGTGACCTGGATACACAGAGGCAAGTGACTCGCCACGAGGCAGAGAAACTGGCTGCTGCATACGGCATGAAGTACATTGAAACGTCAGCCCGAGATGCCATTAATGTGGAGAAAGCCTTCACAGACCTGACAAGAGACATATACGAGCTGGTTAAAAGGGGGGATATTACCATCCAGGAGGGCTGGGAAGGGGTGAAGAGTGGATTTGTACCAAACGTGGTTCACTCTTCAGAAGAGGTTGTCAAATCAGAGAGAAGGTGTTTGTGCTAGTCAGCCCTATTATCTCCAAAACATGCTCTCCCACCTGAACTTAAAAGTGACCAAAATGAATAGAATCATCGTGCGACTGAAGAGAACTCAACCTCCATATTGGATACCAAGTGAGCCTGCTCCCCAAGGGGCCCTTGGACAGGTGATGGGCGGGTGGGTGGGTGGGGGAGCCTGGGTGCTGGAACTGGCACTGTTTTGTGGCCCATGCTGGGCAGTGGCCGCTCTGTGTGCCCTTTGTGGACCGCATGTCAAGGAACTGAGGTCTGGGGAGCTAGGCCCCAGAAAAGTACACCCACAGTCAGGACAACTATTTCTTGGTATTTCAGCTCATTCATAGGTCACGATCATAAAGAAATATGTAAAGGGGAGAAAAGTATCACATTGGGAACAATTAGCCAACCTAAAAAAGAGTATGAGATCAGCTTAATCAGTGAGAATATCCTGCACTAAACATATGTGCTGGGTTTGGTTAAAAGGTACCAATTAGCTTCTAAACAACTCATGTGTAAAATGAGGGGTGTGGACCAGCCTTTTGCTAAGACCCTTTCAAGGCCTGGTGTTCTAGTGAAAACGGTGTGAATGTGGAAAAGGGAGGCTCTTTACACACTGTTATTGTCACACTTGAAAAAATGTACAGCCTTGTGAAAGAATAACCAGCTGTGTGTAAGAAATTGTCCCACGCAAGTTACCGTGTAAGTAGAAGAGAGAAACACTGTAACTCCCATGCCCTCCTTCCCCTCTGACCACGCCTGGGGTTTCACTGCATTGGCGACTGCAATCTGAAGGTAAACACCTGCTCAACAGGAGGTGCGGTAAGCCTTACAGACACATTACAGTTCATTGGCTTACCTATTTGATCATCGTAACAAGCCGTTAGGGTTTCTTCCCCAGTTTACGAAAAAATTAACTGAGGGGCAGGAGAGTCACTTGACCCCTGGTTCTTGTTTCACCGCATCATCCTGCTGTCAGATGAATAAACTGTTATTAATTTGTTTACTTTGGAAGCGATATGACTGTAAATAAATATTCTCTACATGTTAGGATATGTTTCCTTATTGATTACAACTCAGCTATAATCCTGAGGGAACCCGGGCATGAGTCAAAGGTAAAGCCCATTCAGGTATTATTGACAAGAGGATTTTACACAAGTGAAAACACGTTGGAACTGTTCGGGCTATAAATGTTCTTATCACTGAAACACAGTGGATATATTATTGAAAGGAACCAAATACGGCAATGGGGAGTGGGATGGGGTTAAAATACTCACCTCACAATGACCTTGGCCACTTGTTTGCCTTATGCCCACCCTGGGTTCCTGTCTACCCTAGAAAGTCAGCTCTCAATTCTCAGGTGAACAGGCAGCTAACTGCATCAGAAACTTGGAATGGTTGGCTTGAGGTTCCATTATCTTCTTGAAGAGACGTGATGCTTTAAATGATTTTTTTGAATTGTAGCCAGTTCAGCTAGGCAAAAGCCATACTTTTCACAGTAAGAAAATAATTCTGATTAGAGTCAGCTTTCTCATATCCATTGTGATAGGAAAGCCTGAGGATGGTAAATTGCTTTGAAATATGGTACTGAACTTCAGGATGGATGTAACCAAATCTGAAATTTGGGGGATTTACTTCAGCCGGAATAAAGAAGTCAGATCATGAAAATTATGGAAACAAACCACCTTGGACCTATGTGCAGCATCAACCCCAAGTGACCCAGTCATCGTCTCTTCCTTCGTTTAGCATGACCTGGCTTGGGTGGAGTAATTAAGTTGCCAGCTTTGTGGTTGTAGAAGACAAACAAAAGATAGTAAATTGGGTTAACACAAAGTTTCATCAACTACTATACTTAATTATGTTTAGAAGATTCTGAAAGCAAGATTATCCAGTGGATAGATGAGAGTTGACTGGATTCTGTCAGTTCAAAAAAAAGGATAGAAACAAAACTCTCTACCGTTTTCTTGACTTAAATACATCATATGTATACTTTTCCCATTCCTTGCATTTTTTAGGCAGGTTTAAAAATTCTCAGCATAGATCCAGCAGAAGTGGCTGAGCTTAATTGCTTAAACAAGTTCTAGAACTTTCAAACTCATTTTAGTAGAATTCAGTGCTGTTGTCACTGCAATAACTGGGTTTTAGAAAATGTGTGAAAAAAATCAGGTGTTAATACAATATTAAGGATAAAGCTTTAGAAGCTATTTTATTACATAGGTGAAGACAAGGTAAACTAACTTGTAACAAAGACCACAACTGCATGTTGGATTAGATTGTCTCATATTCCAGAATAAAATGTACTGTATACTTTTCCTCACTTTGTTGTGCACTGTAATGAAATGTGAAAAAGATGTTTTCTTTAGCTGTATGTGAATGAAAATATGCTTGTATTTAGTAAAATGGTTGATTATGTGACTGTGAGATTCCAAGTGTGTGTTGTAGCTGTTTCCAGAGGAGTCTGTCACTACAGTGTAGCAACCACTACAAAGAACATCAGTTAGCTGTGACATATGCTATGCACAACAGTATCTTAAAGCCAGAAAGTTATATGATCATCATGTTGAAAGTCACAGAGACCTCACTAATGCCTGGAAATCCCATACCACTTTTGGAAACATCAGTTCTCTCAAGTCTAAATCTGAATCAATGCAATTTTTAGTCAAGGATCTTTTTATTTAAATTTTAACCATTTTTAAAATTAAATTTATTTATTTATTTTTTTTTTTTTTTTAAATTTTTGGCTGCGTTGGGTCTTTGTTGCTGCGCGCAGGCTTTCTCTAGTTGCGGTGAGCAGGGGCTACTCTTCGTTGCGGTGCGTGGGCTTCTCACTGCGGTGGCTTCTCTTGTTGTGGAGCATGGGCTCTAGGCACGTGGGCTTCAGTAGTTGTGGCTCGCAGGCTCAGTAGTTGTGGCACATGGGCTCAGTAGTTGTGGCTCGTGGCTCTAGAGCACAGGCTCAGTAGTTGTGGCTCACGGGCTTAGTTGCTCCGCGGCATGTGGGATCTTCCTGGACCAGGGCTCGAACCTGTGTCCCCTGCACTGGCAGGCAGATTCTTAACCACTGTGCCACCAGGGAAGCCCTTAACCATTTTTATTAAATAGCTCCTAAAATTTTTTTTGTTTTTTAATTGAAGTATAGTTAATTTACAATATATTCATTTCAGATGTACAAAATAGTGATTCAGTGTTTTTATAAATTATACTCCATTTAAAGTTATTCCAAAATATTGGCTATATTCCCTGTGCTGTACAATATATTCTTGTAGCTACTTTATTTTATACATAGTAGTTTGTACCTCTTAATCCTCTACCCCTATCTTGCCCCTCCCCCTTCCCTGTCCTCACTGCTAACCACTGGTTTGTTCTCCATATCTGTGAGTCTGCTTCTGTTTTGTTATATTCAGCAGTTTATTGTATTTCTTAGACTCCATATATAGGTGATGTAATATTTGTCTTTCTCTGTCTGACTTACTTCACTTAGTATGATAATCTCTAGGTCCATCCATGTTCCTGCAAATGAAAATATTTCATTCTTTTTTTACGGCCGAGTAATATTCCATTATATATATATACACCACATTTTATACATATATATATATATATATATATATACACATACACCCCGTTATACACACACACACACACACACACCACATCTTCTTTATCCATTCATCTGTTGATGGACATTTAGGTTGCTTCCATGTTTGACTATTGTAAATAGTGCTGCTGTGAACATTGGGTGCATGTATATTTTTGAATTAGAGTTTTTGTTTTCTTCAGATAGAGACCAGGTAGCTTATTACAATTGTTGTCTTCCCTGGAAAGTCTTCTTTTCTCCAGGCTAAATTGCCCCAGTCTTTTCAAGTCCTACTAAGGTGTGCTCTTTGCGTCAGGATCACTTGGAGCATACAAATGTTGCCTGGGGTTTATAGTACATATTTTGGGGAGGGTAAAAAAAAAGGGGGAAGATGTTTGATTCTGAGTCTGGGCATAGGTACGCTGAGTTCTGTGCAGCTTTATCACTTTTATAATCATGAGTGAATGAGGGAGGGAGTGAGGGAGGGAGGGTGGGAAAAAAAGGGAGGGAAGGAAGGAAGGACCAACAATGCAACAGCGTTTAACATAGTTTATCACTCCTCAGGGCTTGATTATCTTTTCTTCAGTTATGTTAAGTCCCTTGGTGACCTCATTCAGTTCCATGGCTGTAACTACCAACGAGTCCTGAATTTCTATCTCCAGCTCGTATCTTTCCCATGGACTCTGGACCTTTAGAAGCAACTGTGTAGCCAATATCTCCATTTGAGGGTCTATTAGGATCAGAAATGGAACGTGTCACACGGTCATTTGTTGCCTGAGTTACTGTGAGAGCTGATTTCACTGCTTCCACTCTTCGCCCCCACACTCTATTCTCCACACAGAAGAAGACTAAAGAGTCAGACTCTATGCTGAGCTGTCAGGAACAACTTCTGCAGCCTCATCTTCTCTAGGATCAGGAAGCTGCTTGCAGATTTGGGAAGCCGTTGGTTTCAGAACTTGATGGAGGTGAGGGAGAAATCCATGCAGACATCTCAAGATAGAGAATTCCAGATTGAGTGAAGGGCAAGTACAAAGGTCCTGAGGTGTGAATGTGCTGGGTGCGTTTGATGAACAGGAAAGAAAACTGTGTAGCTGGAGTAGAATGATCAAGGGGTCAGCAGTAAGAAACAAGGTTGCACGGGTGATGGGATGGGGATGGACTTCACTTTTAAGGGGTCTTCTGAAGGCCATTGGAAGGACTTTGGGTTTTCAGCTGACTAAAATGGATAACCACTGGGGAATTACGAGTAGATGATTATTCCCTGGGGAACAACAAACTTTAGGGAAAGGGAACTTAGAAGGAGAGAATGGAAAACCTGGAGAGCACAGTTTCACAGAAAGGAGTGGACAATAGTATCACCATGCAGCAGTGGGTTCAGAAAGACAAGGACTAAAATATATCCATAGCATTTAAGGAAGTCATGCACGACCTTTGCCGGCATAGTGCTGGTGGAATGATTTCTGCCTGCACCAAGCCTCTCAGGAAGTCAGTGTTCTTAGTTCTGTGGGAGGCCCAATTCTTTCCTCGTTCTCCATCCTCTCTTCTCCCTAGACAATCTTACCTACTCTCATGACTTCAGTTATTGTCTTTGCGTTGAAGACTCCCAAATGAAGGACTTCAGCCCACTGAGCATTGTACCAATACAACCAACTTGCCTACTAAACACATCCACAAATTCCTCAAACTTCACCTGTCCAGTATGAGATCAACATTTATCAAAATGTGCTCCTTCAACCCCAGTCTTTCTTATCTCTATAAATGACACCACCATCTACCCCCTTGTTCAACACAGAAACTTAAGAGTTATTCTTAATTCCTCACTTCCCCTTACCTCCCATATCAAATTAATCACCAAGCCCTATCAGCTCTATCTTCAAAATATATCCAAGTCTGCCATTTTCTCCATCTCCATTGCTATCACGTTTGTCTAAGCCACTATCAACTCTTTGCCGAACTTCTTAATATCTTCCTAAGTGGTCTCCCTACTTCTGCTCTTATTCCCATGACACATTCTCAACATAACAGCCAGAATGATCTTTTCAAAATGCAAATCAGATCAAGTCATTCACCTGCTTAAAACCCACCAGTGGTTTCTCATCACATTTAGAACAAAATCCAAACAAACCTTACATTTCTTAACATGGCTACAAGGTCTTGCATGATCTGGCCTCTGCCTACTCTAATTATAAGGTCCATGAAAGTAAGAACCTTATTCATCTTGTTCACCAGTATTTCCACAACCTGTACCATAGATATAGGCTTGAATCATCAATAAATATTTGAATGAATGATTTTTTTCTTGCCCTACTTCAATCCAATGACCTTGACTGTTACTTCACTTCCATAAAATACACACATGGCCCCATCCTAAAGCATTACAAAATTTTATACAACCTCTGAAATTCCTCTCCGATTACAAGCTCTGGTTGTCCACTCTATCCCTTGAATCCTGTTTTAAACTTCTTTAGAACCTTCAGGCAATCAGTCACTGCCCATTGCCAGTCTATCAATCAAGGTACCCCTTGACTTTGTTTCTCTCCCTCTGTCTCCTGGCTTTTCTGGTCAACTGCATTCAAGTCATCAGTTCCTAAAGAAAATGGTTGTTAAAAGTTTGATCCATTTCCTTCTAGATTTTTTCATTTTACTTCCCAAAAGGTTATTTAACAGAGTGGTTAAAAGTGTGGATTTTGGAGTAAGACAAACATGGGTTCAAATTCTGACTCTACAAGTCTCGGTTTTCACATATATTAAATGGGATAATAATACTATATAATCTATAAGGTTGTTGTGAGGATGAAATGAGATGATCTACATAAAATACTTAGCAAAAGCCCTGGCACTTGCTGAACGTCACATAGTAAACATACTCAGTTTATGTATTATGTTTGCACCTAAATGAATCTTTTTCATAAATGGTATCATGCAACACATACTGTGCTGTTACCTTTTTCACATACAGTATATTTTCTGTGAATGCATGATGGCAGTAGCTATTTTTGCTCATATGATAATATCTCTACAGTCAATCAGTGCCTAGTACATTTTTTTTTTTTTTGGCTGTGCTGTGCGGCTTGTGGGATCTTAGTTCCCCGACCAGGGATTGAACCCGGGCACGTGGCAGTGAAAGCACCGAGTCCTAACCACTGGACCGCCAGGGAATTCCCCATATTTGTTGAATGTGATCAGAAGGAATTAGTTGATATATTGAAGATGACGAAGCAGACATAGAAGAAAGCTGGGTCCTTCATGACGCCACTGAGCTACAGATTTAACTATCCTGAAGCCACTCTATATTAAGACGTCTTATTACAAGAGACAGTAAATCCCCTTTTAGTTTATGCCATTTTTTTCCACTTGTAGGTGAAAGACTCCTAACTAATACAACAGAATTCTATTATACGTATGTACATACAATAAGTTACTTAATCAATTCTCTTTGGTGAACATTAGGTTACGTACAATGTTTTGCTATTATAAACCAATTCTTCAATACATACATATCTTTGTGCATCTGACCAATTATGTCCTCAAGTCAAAGGCATAAATGTGACCAATTTATGAATCAAATAATATACACATTTAAAATTTTGATATAATTAACCAGATTGCTCTCCAGAAAGGTTAAACTGAATGCCCATGAACAGTGTATAATAATGCCTATACTGAGTATTATTGTGAATCTTTTAACTCTTTGCAAATCTGAGAGGTGAATAATATATAAATATTTTTAAATTTGCATACCTTTGGTTATTGGTTTTCTGTTCCTTGCTGCTGAAAATAGTCCTAACTAATAAAAAAGGTGCTGGCTTTTATCTTATTAATTAGTAAGATCTTATATATGGAAAACAATTCTTTTCTTTTAGAGGTTTTTATTTTTTTATATAAATTTATTTATTTATTTTTGGCTGCATTGGGTTTTTGCTGCTGTGCACGGGCTTTCTCTAGTTGTGGCGAGCGGGGGCTACTCTCCGTTGCGGTGTGTGGGCTTCTCATTGCAGTGGCTTCTCGTTGCAGAGCACAGGCTCTAGGTGTGCGGGCTTCAGTAGTTGTGGTGCACGGGCTCAGTAGTTGTGGCTCACGGGCTCTAGAGCGCAAGCTCAGTAGTTGTGGCATATGGGCTTAGTTGCTCCGCGGCATGTGGGATCTTCCCAGACCGGGGCTCAAACCCGTGTTCCCTGCATTGGCAGGCGGATTCTTAACCACTGCGCCACCAGGGAAGTCCTGGAAAACAATTCTTTATCCATCACATATGTTACAATACTTTTTCATGTTTTTCTGACTTTTTACTTATGGTGTTTGGTAATACAGAAGTCTTTAATATTTAATAATAAATAATATTACTTATTATTACTAAATAATTTAATACTAAATAATATTTAGTATTTATTATTTAATAATTATTTAATATGTTGTCTCCAAGAAACTGGAAACAGCTGTCTCAGAGTTGGGGAACTGAGTGGTTGGGGGGCAGTTGTGATTTCTGTACCATGTACCTTGTTATTTTTCTTATACGGCCTGTTTTGTTAATGCTTTCTGGCAGTAATGGTAGATTTAGATAGACCTTCTCCACCCAAATACTAGAAAACCATTTTCCTATGATTTCCTATAATGGATTTAGGGTTCCTTTAGGAATTGACTTATGTATAGAATGTGGAGGTAGGGTAACAACTATTATTCCCAAATGCCTAGTTTTTTAACCCATACTATCCACAGAATACTCCATTCTATATTTTACCCCTTTCAAACATTAAATTTGAATATCAAATATATATATATATATATATATATGAGGGGGGGTCTGTTTTTGGACTCCTGTATTATAGTTCATTAATCTGCCTATTCCTGTCCTAATACTACAATGTTTTAGTTATGATAATTCCATAATATGTATTTATGATCTCTTTTCCCTTCAAAATTTTCTTTGATATTCTCATGCAGTATATTAGAACTTAAGAATAAATGTGTCAGTTTCTTTATCTATTCATATGTTGAAAAAGCCAGACACAGAAAGAAAACAACTACATGATCTCACTTGTATGTGGAATCTGAAAGCCTCAAATACATAGAAGCAGGCACAGGGGGGCGGGGGAAATGGGGAGATGCTGGTAAGAGGGTACAAAGTTGTAGTTATGTAAGATGAATAGGTTCTGGACATCTACTGTACTGAACACTGGAAATTTGCTAAGAGACTAGGTTTCAGGTGCTCTCACCACACACACAAAAAAACAGTAACTATGTGAGGAGATGGATGTGTTAATTAGCTTGACTGTAGTAATCATTTCACTATGCATATGTATATCAAATCATCACGTTGTACACCTTAAATGTATACAATTTTATTTTAAAAATAAAATAAGTATAAATGTGTCATGACTCCCCTCAGGTAGGGTTAGGATTTTGATTGCATTAATTTACTGACACTGATAGAATATGTCATTCCATTAATTTAATCCTTAATTTAATTTAATATTTATATATCATAAATAGGTTTTTTTCTCATTACCTGTTCTAGTTGGTTATTTCTACTGTGTAGGAAATCTGTGGATTTGTGTATGATTACATCTTGTAAACAGACACATTACTAAACTCTCATTACTTTAGTTTTTCAATTGATCTCTTCTGTTTTCTAGGTCGACATTATAGTCTACAAATAATGATAATTTTCTCTCTTCCTTTCTAATATTTACTATTATTATTATTATTTTGGTCTTCTTACACTGGCCAGAGCCTGGAGTAAAATGATGAATAACAACAATGATGGTGGGCATCTTTGTCTTGCTCCTGCTAGAAGAATTTTAACTTTAAATTATCTTTATTAGGTTATAGAACTTTTCACTGCATTCCTATTTTACTAAGAGCTTTGAGAAAGAGTGTATGTTGAGTTTTTCAAATGTCTTTCTTGTACCCATGGAAATAATCAAATGGTTTTCTTCCCTTAGCCTATTAATATAATTAATTGTATTAGTAAATCTGTTAATGTTTAACAATATTGCTTAACATTCTTAGCATAAACTCTACTTGTTCATGGTGTAGTTTTTAAACACTGCTTGATTTAATTTACTAATATTTTATTAGCATCTTTGCATCTATATTCATGTTTGAGGTTGGTTCATAAGAGTATTTCCAAAAAAGTACTCTGCAGGGATTAAGAGGAATTGGGTTGGGGTGGGGGGAGGAACATACAGTCAAAATAAATTTGGAAAATTGTGGATTAAACAAAGCAAAATAGTATTCTGTAGGACTACACTATTACATATAGGGGCTCTCCTCAACCCATATGACAAAAAAATTCACTTTCTCAAGGATTTTAAAGAATTACTATTCAGTGAGAAACACATTGGAAAGTGTTGCTCTTTGGTGCTTTCTGTCGGGTGTGGCATCATGGTTATTCTGGCCTTATAAATTCATGAAATGGTTGGGAATCTGTCTTTTTATATACCTTAGAATAGTTTAATCCATCAGCCTGGATTCCAGAGTGAAGTGGCCACAGGGATTGGGATTGACTAACGTAGCATCACACAGCCTGTCCAGATTAACACATGCATCCTTGTGGGTAAATGTTGGTAATTTATATTTTCCTTGAAAGTTATATTTTCTTTCTAGATTTTCAAATGCACTGGCATACAGTTGTGCTTGGTACAATTTTAAAATATCTGGGGCTTCCCTGGTGGCGCAGTGGTTGAGAGTCTGCCTGCCAATGCAGGGCACACGGGTTCGAGCCCTGGTCTGGGGGGATCCCACATGCCGCGGAGCAACTAGGCCCGTAAGCCACAGCTACTGAGCCTGCGCGTCTGGAGCCTGTGCTCCGCAACGGGAGAGGCCGCGATAGTGAGAGGCCCGCGCACCGCGATGAAGAGTGGCCCCCGCTTGCCGCAACTAGAGAGAAAGCCCTTGCACAGAAACGAAGACCCAACGCAGCCATAAATAAATAAATTAATTAATTAATTAAAAAAAAAGAATCTACTATAAAATATCTGTATTGGTGGTTAGAAACCTTTCATTTATAATGTTATATGTTTCTGTGTTTTATTATTCAGAGGAGTTATTAGAGGTTTGTCTGTTTTTATCAGTATTTTCAAAGAACCAGTTCTGTTCTTGGTTTTATCAATTTGACCTTTTCTGCATTGTAATGTATTAATTTCTACGTTATCTACAGAAATTTATACTTTTTGTTTTTTTTGAGTGAGTGGATACTTCTCTGGTTCTTGAATGTTATGTGACTCTGGGTCTTGTTTAAATTCTATGGCGAACATAGATATTTTTGTTTTAGCAGACAATTTATCTGGATGGGTTAAGGTCTCACATTCCAAACTGGTCTCTGCGGGCTGTTTTTCCAATGCCAGTTGTTCTCAAAACTTTTGCTGAGCCACTGAGGTCTTTCCTGTGTTCGTGCAGCATTCAGTGGGCCGTCCAGAAACTGGGCAGTGGACTATCCTTTTGCTCAGCTTTTGAAGTCTTTGGTGTGTTGATTAGGAAAACCTAGGGAACTCACAGGTTCGCTTTCCTAAGCTCCTCCCTATGTGTCTCACTCCAGTACAATCCAGTTCCCTGGGCCTTCCCTTCTCTGTGCTCCAGTCAGAAATCGCAACCAAGCTGAGACAGTATTGAAAGTAGAAGGGGGAGCTAAAAACAGGGTGTTAACTGACTGCTCTACAATAGGTATAAACCAGGGCTGTCCCTAGTAAGCCATGGCATACATACTAGAGTTAAGTACTAATGGGAAAATAGCAAGGAAGAGGGATAAGGACACACTTTCCCGTGTGTTCTGTGGGGGCTACTCATTTCAAATGTGTATATGGTGGCCACATGAAGCTTATTTATGAAGTTATATTTGAGTGGAGGGGTAAGCCATGTAGATATCTGTAGATTCCTGGGGAAGCACTTTTCAGGAAGAGAGAACAACAAGCGGAAAAGTCCTGAAGTAGGAACAAAATGAGTCCGTTCCAGGAACAGGAAAGAGTGCTACAGCAGAAGGCACAAGGGGAAGGGTAGGAGGCAAATAGAGAAAAGTGGAAGCTAATCTCACGTCAGTGAATTGAGACCACTGTCAGGATGCTGGCTGTGCCCTGAAGAGAGGCAAGGGTGGAAGCAGACAGCCCACTCCGGAGGCTGTGGCAGTGATGCAGACGTTGCTGACTTGGTCCACGTTGGAGATAAAAATCTGAGCATCGCCAGTGCAGAGGCAGTATTTTCCAGCACAGGGTTGAATGAAGTCTAGGAGGCAGAAGCACCAGCACATGAAACTGAGAAGCAGCAGGCAGAGAGGGGAGGAAAACCAGGCAGCGATCATAGAAACCAAGGAGGGAATGTTCGGAGGCGAGAGTAATCTGTGTCAAATGCACCTGATAGAGAACAGGAGAGAAACAACGGAGATTGTGAGTACAGACAACACTTCTGAGACAACACTTTCTGCGAAGGGAAGAGAAATGAGGATGACAGCTTGGGGGAAGTCAGGCCAAGAGAGAATTTTTTTTAAGATGAGAAAGCTTCAGCGGGGAAGACCGAGGATGCAGGAGAGAGGGGAATTGGGGGAGGGGAAGTGGAGCAAGGACAGCTGTCCTGCTGTGGACCACAGTGCAATGCACGCACTCCCGACACTTCAACGTTGTGCAAAGCTGCACATCAACAGTTATGGGTTGAATCATGTCCCCCCAGAAAGATATGTTGAGGTTAACACTCAGTACCTGTGAATTTGACCTTATTTGGAGATAGAGTTGGCAGATGTAATTAGTTGAGGTCATCCTGGAATAGGATGGGCCCCTGATCCAATATGACCGGTGTCCTTATAAAAGGGGGACATTTAGACACAGACATGCACACAGGAAGAATGCCACGTGAAAACTGGAGGGATCCCGCCCCAGTGCCTTCAGAGGGGTGGCAGAGCGCCACAGGCTGGGGCTGCACTCAGGAAGGGGCCTCCCATACAAAAGCTTCTTTTGTCGTTTGGTTTTTCCTTAACTTTTGTTTTTGTTTTTTAGTGAGTGAAGTGACAGCAAAGGCTTATCAATATTGGCGGATGGTGGGTAGACACGTGTGGGGGGCGGGGGGGCCATGCACCGATCCCTCCCACCACCAGCGTGAACGATGACCGCGCAGCACCGCCACCCTCGTAAGGCTTGCAGCCACCACTCTAAAGTGCTGGGAACCGGCAGAGTCAGACTGAACAAGACACTGGCTTAGCCAGGCCAGGACAGCGAAGCGGCAGGGGGCAAGAGCATTAGTGGTATGCACAAGGAAGAGAGCAAGACAGACCATGAAAGAAGTCAAGATGTTGCGGGCAGTGTAAACCTCAATGGCTTGAGGTTGAGATTAGGAAGGGGCTGCGGTGACTGGTAATGACAAGGTCCCAGGTGTGACTGTGGCCGAGGGATGGGGAGAAGGTCAAGACCACCAGAGGGGAGACGGTCAAGCAGGAGGAGCCGTATTACCTTAAGGGACAGATGGCGGCAACAAAAGTTAGTGTGCTGGACATTTATTTTTATTCTTTTGAGTTCATATTTTCATCTGAATCCTCTGTTCCTAAGTGTTCTCACTGCATTAAATTCTACAGGAAGCCCAAAAAATTGATTCTCCAAAAAATCCCACTGCTGTCTCATTTGAAGTGTTCAAAACATTTTTTAAAACTATGTTACTCTGAAAACTTGTATTAATGGCAATTCCACAACCAGTGTTCAGTATACCCCACCGCTTCTAAGCTTCATATTAAATATTGGTATCTATTTGCCATTTTTCAGCAATCTGAATAATTTTGTCTTATGACATATGCGGACTCATACATGAAAAGTCTGAGCTGTACAAAGGCACTCTGACCATACTCCTTCCCTTTCAAAAACCCTTCCAAGCTTTGTTCTTATTATCTGCTTTTAAAATGTCCCTTTCCTTGGTCTTTACTATGGGTGAACAGTTTTCCCTCCAGTTACTGGTTATCTGGATTTCTCCCAGAACCATGTTGGGCCCGATCTGCTTTCACAAGTTTCTGGTATAACCAACTGAATACCTATGGGATAGGGGGAGGGTCAAGTACAGGGTATGATAGGGAGTCGGGAGGAAGGGAAGGGGGTCCAGGCTTACTTCCCAACTTGCCCACCTCTGTATTGCCCAGGGCCAAATTCCCTTGGTCTTCCTGCCCTTCGTCTTCCAGGATCACCTTTGTCTCGGACCAATCCTTCTCTGGGATAAAACTTTTTTTCTCCAGCACCTTCTTTTTCATCTGACCTGCACAGACTCTATCCAGGAAGCCAAGGTCAGTCCTAGACCTTGGTCATCTCTCAGGCAGCCGCGGACCAATGGAGTAGACAAGCGCGACCACAGCCCACTTTTAACTGAACACCGCTGTCACAGTGTGACGCCAAGTCGATACCGAAAAGCTAACATTGTCACTTTGCGCTGGTATTGCAACCAACAGTGACAGTAAAGTTGAAAATTAAATGTATAGGGTCAGTTAAAATTTAACTCTTAAGCTGCCTCTGGACCACCTGACTGAGAATAAACTATTGCCCAATCCACTCCGAACAGGGACTTAGTAGCCAAAGATGTTAAGTATTGAGGAAAAGGAAGAGATTGTTATCCCCTGACCTTTTGCTTTTTAAATTTTTGTATATTTTACTCTCTAGAATCCACAGGTCTGATCTGGGGAAAATAAGCTGACTCAGTCTAAGATGGGTTTATTTGGGGAGCTAAAAGATCCAGAAAAAAACTCATGGCCTACCTCTGAATAAAGAATCCCCTAAAGGCAAAATAGAGTTGTTACACAATCAACTGAACATAAACCACGGCCAGGAGACATGATCATTTATACACAAACTGCTCAAATATACTGAGCACACAAGAAAGGGATACAAACAAAAGTAAATTCTTCAGCTGAACTCTGAAGCACCATCCACACCTGAGTTTTCAGCTAGAACCCTGGGCCATGTCCTGCTAACAACTCAAAGAAAAGCAGTTCTGCGCACATAATACACTAACCAACTCCTCCAACACTGGTGCCTTTCAGAACTGGTTGTGTAAACAGTACTCCCTGTATACAGAAGAGTATTAATATAGAGAAAACATGGTGCATTAGCAGGCCTGTCTATTCTATGATACTGGTTGTAGTTATAAAATTTCAAAATGAAAAATGTAAAAGTTTATCAATGAGTTTTGGCCACAAGACTAAAAAGTCACTCTGCGATGAGTGCATAAAGCTTCAATAAATTCATGGCGTCACTTGGGGCAAGGAGAAAAAAGCTCTCCAATCCATCATGCAGTCGTAAAACTTCAAACCTCCCACCTGATGCTTCCATCTGGCTCTTTAAAATATCTGAACTATTATTACCTTTTTTGCAGAGGCAGATATTAGCTAAGCGGCCTTATGAAAGGAACTGGAAAAGGAAGTAAGCCATTGTCAAAAACTGGCCATGATCATGCAAAACCCAACAGGCTGAGTGAGGTGTTCAAAACCCCTTTCTCCCTCGAGGTGAGGCACTGACCTCGGATTCACTTTCTAGTTTGGTTGCCCTGGAAACCTGATGAAGGAGGATGGCCAGCTGTGGGATGGGCGGGCCTGCTTCCGGCAGGTGTCCCGGGAGGTACCCTGCGCCTGGTCTGGGACGGCTGCGACTGCACATTAACACCTGCTGGGAGTCACAGCTCAGGGTCCCTGAGTGCAGTGGGCCTATCGTTCCTGGGCCCTGACCCTGGCTGTTACAAGGCAGAGTGCTCTCTGATGGCTTCTAAGCCAGGGCGGCTCCTGTGGCCACCTGTGGGGACATTAGAATTGTGCCTAAAGCTGCCCCCTGGCATGGTGCCCACGGTGTCTTGCCTGTCCTGTGTCCTTCAGAGCAAACTGGTGTCAGACGTGGCCTATCCGGGTCTTGTGAGTTTAACGTGTAGTCGAACTCAACACCAGCTGTGGTGAGTGCTGCACACGCTCTCAGCAGAGTCTTCAGAACCAACCAAGAACAACCTTTCAGAAATGGTTCAACACCCTTAAAGGTATCATGAGGTTTAGGGCAGAGAATAGCAAACACACAAAGAAAGGAGAGTATGCATTCATTAAGGGGTTGAACTTAATGAATTATTAGGTGTTTCTAAATAAGAGCAAGGCACCATGGTACAGAGGGAAGGAAATTCACCCAGGAACCAGATCTGGGTTTCACTCTGGCTACGCAGCTGTGGCGGTCAGCGTCTACAGGGGCAGCAAGGATGATCAACTGTGCTTCCCATCATCCCCTGCTGTTGCTACTGACCAAACCACTCTCAGTTAACCCCAGAAAATAAAATGCTATAATCTTTGACTCCATAATTCCATTTTTGGTAATCTAATCCCAGGAAAAATCCTAAATAAAAGAAAAATCCTTCTGTAAAAATGCAAACTGCTGAGTTATTTCCTACCTACAGAAAAAAATTTTAAAACAACCAATTGTCTGTGAATCACAGTTTACTAGAGTTTACCTATTAGAATACTATGAAACCAGTAAAATAATGTTAATTTAAAAGCAGTATATAATAAGCAAATTCCATAATAAGTAAAGAAAGTAGGATAAAGATTATACAGACAAAATTATTTCAATTATGTTTTTAAAAAACCTATGCATAGAAAAATGGAAGCCACAGAATCATTAGGGCGGACTGCAAGTGGAACTTAAATGTCTTTTTTTTCCTATTCTCTAAACTTTCTCAAATGAACATGTTTATAGTGGAAAAATAGTTACATTTCAGTCGCATTTCCAACACGTTTGTTACTCAGTATCACTTTCTGTAGTCAATCTTGTGCTCATTATCTTTTCGGGTTTACTATCCTAATATTAAGCTTGAAAATATCATGTCAAATCAGGATGGTTATGTTATTCTGAAAATGTAGACTGTTATAAGAGAAACTTTCTAGCAAAGGCAAGATTTAAATATCTTTTATTTAATTAACAGAGCCTAATACTGTTTCTGACACATACTGGGTGCTTATGTATATTTGTTGAATAATTAACTTAATTTCTGCTCTGTAATTCACATCTCTAAAGAGCTGTTTCCTCATATTGCCTGGAATACCTAAAAATTCGTATTTAGATTTTCACGGACTTAAAGTAAGACAAAATTAAGATCTTCTGAGCAAATCATTCCTATCCTAATATTAACAGAGACATTTTATACCAATATACTTACCATAATAAAGTTTGGGAAAAAGTAGCACTTAAAATATATCAAGACGTTTACAAACCTCAAATTCTAAAATATGGGAATTTAAAATTATGAAAGAAAAATTGACAAGGAACTTTGCTATCTTTCAGATTTAACTTCTCAATTGTTTATCTATATTCCTTCCAAAGGGATCTTACGTTGTTTCTACAAACATAAGAGGTTCTTGGGACACGGCTAGTTATGGTGTAAGTAAATAAACTTTACGAGTATGTGAAAAGACCCATGTTAATTTTAGAAAGTATAACATAAAAAAAGGTACTGTGCCACAGTTTTAACTTCACTGTTTTAATATCATGAAATACAAGTACAAAACATTGTACAAGTATACTCTTTACTACATGGAGATGGAATAATACATTTGTGTTTTTACCAGAATCTGTATCACCCAGTACTAGCCACTGTACCAGTGGCTTTCCATAGGGATCTTCTAACACTCTTACGAAGTATTATCATGAATAAAAAAGCTCACAACTCCTTTAAACCATCACAGATTTATATTTATCTTAATATTCCTGTTCAGCTGCTTTGGGGAACTGTTAAGAAGTACAAAATCGCCTCAGGCAAGAGTTTTCAGTGCGTAATTTTGTTATTTCATGTTGGCCAAGATCTCCTTTATGTTAGCATTGCAAAGGCTCTGTGCACTTATATCGGGTTAGAAAGCGTTGTCTCAATAGCCCTCTTACTGTTTAGGAATGCAAATTACCACTTCCTGAAAAGTACAGAATATTACCATAGTTATTGGCTAAGCAGTAATTCATGAAACTGCATTTACATAGGACAAATAACAGCAATAGAGGACCATAAAGCCCCACGTGTGCTAAAGAAAAACAATTTTTCAAATATTCCAACTGTTTTTCCTACCTCTAAACTGGTTTAACCACATCACAAGTGAGAGTAACACCAGCCAATAAAGAAAAAGTAAAATGTGCTAAACTGTCCAAAACTTCAGCTTCTATAGCATATCTCACAGTTTTCAGCCATTTCAGCTAAGACTTTTCTTATAACAAACAAACAAACAAACAAAATGATGAAAGCAGCATTTACTTTGTTGGAAATGCAAAAAATAAAAATACTGCAAATTTCATAAAATATTTGAAACTAATTTTGTTTTTATAAATAAATAAAGTGGTGTTTATCTTTTTTTAAAATTTTAGTCATTCTTGCTGTTAAAAATTATTTAAAGTTATGTCAACTTTTAAGGATAAACTTTGGGGTATTTAAAATAACATGTTTGGAAAATTGAACCACATTTTTAATTGCCAGCATTATGCTTTGTTCTTGGTAGGATCATCTTTGTTTCTTCTTTTTACATCCCAATTATAAACCCTGGCCATATCTGCAAGATTTGTCAAAGAAAATGCAAATGCAATTCTAAAGATAACATTCAACGACTAAGTATTCATTCACACACTGAATCAAAGACAGAAATCACACACAAAAAATACTAGTGACTACAGCAAGGTGTAGTATCATCTGCCAAAAAAGGGAACAAAATTACACCAAAATCAAGTCAAGGCCTCAAATCAATAATTGTTTAGCATATCTAGTCAACTATGGTATTATATTTAACAAATATGTGCTTGACACTGTCAACAGTTTTATAGAGAGCCCCTCATCCATGATATTTCAAAGGTAGTTCAAAGCATACACTGACATGTAATGTTTAAATTATTACAATTATCAATCATTTTATCTCTTACCCTCTGTTTGGCTAACAGGACATTCACCCAATTTATTAAGCATCTATATCTTTTCCTTTCCACAAACACCACCCTGCGTAGGCCTTCACATATCGATTATTTGTTTCATGGATCATGCCTTTGGGGGTACATCCAAAATGCCACCATTGTACTAAAGGTCATCTAGATTTTCTCCAATGTTATCTTCTGGGAATGTTATAGTTTTTTTTTTTTGTCTGAATGAAGTCTCCACATTACCAGTCACGTGCCAACTCCTGCTCTAGGCCTCAAACAGGCCTGCCTTCCCTCACCAACCACTCAACACCTGTCATGTGCTACGTGCTGTGGAGGAGAGAGAGAAAGTGGAGCTCCTACACTTGAAGAGCTCCCAGTCTGGCATGAAAAAGAATAAACCACTATGTGCAACGTGCACTGGGAGCACAGAGGAAAATGTCCAGAAATGTTCTGCTGCTTGAGCCGACATATGAAAGATAAAACAGAGGAACCCAGGTAAACAGGGGGAAATCAGTGTAGATAGGAGGAACCAAGTGTGGACAAAGGACACAGCACATTTGGGGGCCGAGAGAAACCGATCGGGGTTATTTGGAACTTGGGTGCACTGGGAGAGGGCGCCCACGTGCGCACCTTGCATGTGACAAAGAGCACTGAAGCACTATAACCAGAGGAATAAAAACAAGTGTGACTCAGTGAATTCGTGGTGGAGACAGTGTAAAGGACAGATGTGAGGAAACCAGACTAGAAAACTACTGAGTCTAGCTTCTAGAAGGCCAAAATGAGAGTAATAGCAGTGGACAGAGAGGTTTACAAGGGAAAGCTGACAAGAATCTGGTGATTAGTCGGCTTCTGGTGATGAAAGAGAGAGGAGCGAAGGTCGACTCCCACGGTTCTGTGCTGGGTGACTGTGCGGGGCCGACGACTAGGCGACAGGAGCGAGCGGCTGGGTCAACATGCGAGCCCTCCCCCTCGAGCAGAATACCTGCCGCTGCCTGTTCTCTCTGCCTTAAATACAGTCTCAGTCCTATCTTCTCAAAGCCTGCTCTGAACTAATTCCAGCCCACACCTATCTTTCCCTAACTTTAAACTGCCTTGGTGTTGAGTACATGAAGTGAACTTACTTATATTTTGCTGTGAGACGATCATTCAGCAGGTTCACATGTGCAGTTGTAACAGAGCAAGACTTCGCCACTCTTCTTGTTTTGCACTGATCCTCTCACCAGCCCATGCCCCATACAGCTGAGTACAGCTGCAGGAACACAGGAGACCCTTAATAAATACACTACTTGACTAGCTATGAAGATGTCTTGAGAAAATATTTGAAAGAAAAATACTCATTTGCTAAATCGACTTTGCTGTTTCCACACTTTCACACTTCAAATTCAGATTAGTCTATCTATAAAGTTATTAAATATTAGTTCCAAGTATGTCATTTACTACTCTCATAAAATCTGCAACTTAACATCAGTCTAAGAATAAGGACATTCTTTTCATTAAAGCAATGCATGTAAGAACATTGAAAGCATCTTTCTCCTTTCCCCCCTTTGCCTTTTTTTAGGAAAGGATACTGACTTCTGTGGTAGTAAATTGATCTCGAAGAAAGTCGAGGTCTTCCTCAAGAGAATCAAGATTCTTTGTGGCAGTCGATAAATTCTTTTCCAACAACGCCTGAGCTTCATCAATATCATATTCAAGCATTACATTCGCCTGAAGACAGAAAAGCATGACAATGTCCGAACACTGACCCAGTGCTTTACAGGTTAGAGCAGGGATTGGCAAACTACAGCCCTTGGGCCAAATCCGGCCGGCCGCCTTTTGTCCTAAGTTTTATTGAAACCCAGCCATTTCTTTATTCACTTAGACTTGCATGCTACAGTGGCAAAGCTAAGTACTACTTGTGACAGAGACCGTGTGGTCTGCAGAACCAAAAATATTTACTCTCTGGCCTTTAACAGAACATTTACTGACCCCTGGTTTAGAGAATATATTCACATACATTTTATCATTTACTCGTCATAACAACCGTGGTGAGGCAAGTTACCTTCTCTACAGTTAAGAAAACAGAGGCTCCAAGAGGTCAGGTTACCTATGCTTTCTTTCGGGGATACTACATAAATGGAAGAATTACCATAAGAACCAGTACCTTTAGTTACCAAATCCTATCTTTCTACTAGCTCTATTGTGACACCAAATAGTATTACATTCAGATCAACTGAAATAGTTGTTTCTGAGCTTAAGATACCAAAAGTTTTCAAAAACATATGTATTATCTACATTTGATCCATTGAGAGAAACAGCTGGCTTTTACTGCCCCCTTCCTACCTCCAGAGTAAATGCTGACACAGGGGGAACCATACTCCTAGCACCTGACTTAACACCGGGCATTTCCTGAACCACTTTCCTTATCTGACAAATGGAATTTAAAAATTACTCAAAGGATTGTTGGAAGAATTAAATGAGACAACATGAAAGTGCTTAGCACAAAGTAGGTGCTACATTCTTATTGACTGAATATGCCAATCCATGATAATTAGAAAACTGTATAAAAATTCAGATTGGACTAAAAATATTCAGTGCAGAGTAAATCCCTCTCTAAACCCAGACCCACAATCTCATTTCTCAATGACTGATGCTTCTTATTACTTTTTCTTTTCCAGAAAATTTCTATACTTTGCTTACTTTTAACAAGAGAAAATCGAATACATTTAAAAACACTTCATTCATGTCAAAAAACATCAATCATTCATTCAGGAAGTACCCTGTGCCAAGTATATCTCCTTAGTTGATTCACCCCTAAATACTGCCTGATCAGCCTCTCTATTTGACGGTCTAATAGTCACCTCAAGACTGACATGCCCAAAACACAACTCCAAGTCACCCTGCAAACCTGTTAGTCCTTTGCCTGCGATATGAGTTACAAATATTTTTCCTGTTGATTGTCTTTTGACTTTGCTCATGGTTTCTGAGTTTTGAGGCCTGAAAAACCATCCTTATTTCAGGGCTCCAAATAAGTTATCTGTGACTTGGCCTACAATTTTGATGGTGTCAGTATTTCATCACACATTTCAAATGTGATCCACTTGGAATTCACCCTCGTGTAAGGTGGGCTCCAGCCGTAATTCTCTCTCTCTCTCTGTCTCTCTCGCTCCCTGTTGTCCCAGTCTAGTTTATGAAATCATCTTACCCCCACTTGCTGATTAAATGTGCGCCAAGGGAAAGAGAAACAAAGGACAACAACCCCTAGGATCTGGGCTACTGGGTGGGTAGCTGTTCCATTTACAGAACTAAAACTAAACAAGTACGGGAGTTATGCTTGTAGAAGTAAATGTACAAACTCTGAAAAGATTACAGCTAACAGAAATCAGGAGGAGGAACTAAGGGACAGAGAAGTGAGTTTCCATGTACGAACCTGCCTATCTTTCACGGCACGAGACCGCCTCTCAGGGATGACTCTACAGGAGAGCAAGCGGAAATCCTCCCAGGTGGGAGAGCTGAGAGCAGTCGTGACTGGCTGCTTTGTATGGGAACTTGCCTGAGGTAACAAGACCTAGGGATAGCTAGCTGGACAGTCAGGAATGGCTTGGCTGGTCGATCATGGGACTGAGAGGAGTAAAATACGAAAAAATCACAGAGAAGGTCTGTGAAATCATCAAAATTGAAATATATGATTCTTAAAAATGGGTTCTAACCTCAAGGTTTTTGTAATAATCCTTGCCCCCTCAAATTTAGAGATCTTTCTAGAACTAACAAACTCTGATGATGAAGAAACATCTCTCTAAGGTTCAACAGCACCTTCTGTTACATTTAAGAGCTAAAGCATTAGCTGGAGGGGAAGCAGGGCTCTGGTCCGTTTTGTTTTGATTGGGAGGGACTCGAGCGTGTTTCCGCGGCAATCTTCCTCACACCCCGATCCCCCTGAATGCCACCCCTTCGTTCCTTCCACAGCTTCAACAATAACGCTCTACAAATGTCAGCCAAGGAAGCTGTGGCTATTACATTTACTTACCCCCAACCACAGACACACTTTATCAGTAGGAGGAACTGAAGCTTTGCAATACAGGTTATCTGCCAGTAAGAACCTGGTCTCCAGTGAATTGGTGGACTCCTTCAAAAACAATGACAGTACTGTAAACAGTCCATTTTCACACCAAGGTTATAAGGAAGAGATCACAGAGCTGAACCTAAGCCATTTAAAACAGTCCTATCACGCAGACTAAGTAGAGTGGTAAAGAAAGGAATGCTGGAGCCAGACGGATGGGCAGGGAGGCTTGTGCGTTCTGGCTCAGCTCTGAAGGCTGTGGCAAGCAGAGTTCTCACACACTCACCCCCCCCACACACACACACCCCAGTGCCTGGCACAGAGTAAGCACTAGACAAGCGCTATCTATTATTACTTCATCAGTGCTTCATGCTCAACAACCAGTTTTCTGAAGCCTCTTATTAAGTTCATGACATAAAAAACATACTAGAAATGTAGTTATTCTACCAGTCAAGTAATAAATCATATATACATACACATACACATAATATTTTAAATACAATATACTTATGACATTTAACTTTTACAGCCTGCTCATGTAACAAATATTGGATGAGGACTTGGAAGAGTCCCAAATCCAGTTCTGCCAGTAACTAGCTATGTAACAGTGGTCAAGTGTAACCTCTTTGCAAATGTTGCCTCAGCTGTGAAATGAGAACCTGAAACGTCATTTCTAAAATTCTTTCCAGCTCTATAAGTACTGGACTCACTCCTTATTCGCAGAGAGAACAATAACAATAACAACAACAAAAACTGTTAGATGCTGCTACCTCAAAATGACGTTTCCTTTTTGTACTTAAAATAATTTCAAATTGCATTTAAGTTCTGCAGATACTACATATACATAAAATACCCCAAGAAGTGTGGGTCCTAGAATTAAACCTGACTTTTGGTGGAAAGCCACATGTCTGTCTGTGACGTCAGTACACGTGCTCAGGACTGGTTCAAATACCAGTGACCAAGGAGTCAAGGAACACATGTCTCTGCTGAAGTATCCTGGTTTGCTCATGTTTACAAAGAAAAATGCACTTACTTTTTTCTTCTGCATGTACTTTAGAATTTCTAAAGTCTGCTTAATTTCAGGAATCTGACCTTTTAGCCTGTGAATAAGAAAAAGGTTAACTTAGTATTTGGCACCAGGACACAGTCTTACTAGCTTTGCATTTTCTACTGATATGTTTTGAGGACAATTTATAAATATGAACTATTTAAGATACTTTATCTGTAAGATATTTAATAAATTTTGTTTCTTAAAATATTTAAGACATTTCAGACATATTTATTAAAATACTTAGATATAACAGCAAATATTTACGGAATGACTACTGTGCACAGAGTCCTGTTCTATACGTCAAACCCCCCATCATTAGTTAACATTTCTAGAGAACATCATATTCCACAGAGGTGATTCAGAGGTTCTACATTTAATTAGAATTGCATTTTAAATACTCATTTTTAAAATAACATGCATTCAAATACTATATTCTAAATTGAAAACCACCAACTCCCTCAGTCACAGGCAGCTCAGCGCCAGCACGTGCAGGGGCAGCTTCTCAGGTCTGCGCTTCCCACACTGTGAAAGCGCTTGAATGCCTCACACACCACAGTAAGATCCAGCACAACTTTGCGATTCTTTTAAGCTTTGGGTAATTTTTCTTTAACTTTTATGTTGAAAAATACTTTCTTTTCAAGATAGGTAACAACTGTTCTTAAAATTATAAATGGACCACTGTTTGAACACAAGAAACTTAAGAAAACAATGGACATGATGAGACTGATCAGACTCAACAGGTAAGTTCTATTATAGCTACTAGAAACCCAACTAGCCTGGAAAAACTGGACATCCACACATAAAACACATGAATCTAGACACAGACGCTACACATTTCACAGAACTTAAGTTCACATGAATCACATACCTAAAGGTACAATGCAAAACTATAAAGCTCCTAGAAGATAACACAGGAGAAAACCTAAATGACCCTGGGTATGGTGATGACTTTTTAGATACAACACCAAAAGCACAATCCATGAAAGAAATAATTGATATGCTGGACTTTATTAAAATTAACAACTTCCACTCTGCACAAGACCCTGTCAAGAGAACAAAAAGACAAGCCACAGACTGTGGGAAAATATTTATTTGCAAAAGACACATTTGATAACGGACTGGTATCCAAAATACCCAAAGAACTCTCGAAACTCAACAATAAGAAAATGAACAATAGGATTAAAAAAATGGACCAAAGCCTTTAACAGATACCCTACCAAAGATATACACATGGCAAATAAGCATACGAAAAGATGCTCCACATCGTATGTTATCAGAGGATTGCAAATTAAAACGAGATACCGCTACACACCTACTACAATGGCCAAAATCCAGAATACTGACAAGTCCGGATGTTGGTGAGGATGTGGAGCAACAGCCACTTTGGAAGACAGTTTGTCAGGTTCTTACAAAGTAAAAATACTCTCACCATATGATACAGCAATCATGCTCCTTGGTATTTACTCAAAGGAGCTGAAAACTTAGGTCCACACAAAAACTGCACACAAATGCTTATGCAAGCTTTATTCATAATTGCCAAAACTTGGAAGCAACCAAGATGACCTTGGTAGGCAAATGCAGAAATAAACTGTGGTCCATCCAGACAATGGAATAGTATTCACTGCTAACGAGAAATGATCTATCAAGCCACGAAAAGCTATGGAGGAACCCTGAATGCATAGGACTAAGCGAAGGACGCCAACCTGAAAAGGCTGCAGACTGTATGATTCCAGCTATAAGACACTCTGGAAAAGACAAAACTATGGAGACAGTAAAAGGATCCGTGGTTGCCAGGGGTTTAGGAGGGGGAGGGAGGCATGAACATGCTGAGCACAGAGCATTCTTAGGGCAGTGAAACTACCCTGACGATGCTGTAATGGTGGATACATGACATCGTGCATGTGTCCAAACCCACAGAACGTACAACACGAGGGAGAATGCTAATGTAAACTATGGACTTCAGTTAATAATAACGTAGCAATCTTGGCTCATCAATTGTAACAAATGTTCCACTCTGGTGAAGGGTGTTGATAATGGGGAGGCTATGTGTGTGGGGGCGGGGCAGGGGCTATACAGGAAATCTCTGCATCTTCTGCTCAAGTTTGCTATGAAACTAAAACTGGCCTGAAAAATAAAGTGTATTAAAAATAATTTTTAAAAACTACTAGCAACTAATTCCCAAATGAAATCAATCTCACTGACAAGAAAATAAGAGATAAAAATATGCTGAAAACACTCAAAGTCAAACTTAGACAAGAAAGAATGAAACATTTTTAGCTGTTTTTTTGGATTAAAGCTGCCCAAGGCTTTAAAGTGTTTTGCATGGAAAAATGTGCAAAACAGTTCTGGGAGTCCTGTCAAATCACAATGTAATCTGTAAGAAAACAGACTAAGGATACAAAAACAAAGCTGTGGTTCTTTCAAAATACATTTAACAAAATATTATTAGAGATCAGCATGTAAACAAAATTTAAATATGATAATGAAAATGTACTTCCTGAATTATATAAAGGAAGTCACATCATGTGTGAAGAAGGTTAGCACGGCAAACTTTATTACAGCGTGTGCTACTGACCCGGCAAATATGTCAGATAAGCCTGCTGCTTAAAAAATAGTATCACCATCTGGTAGTACAGCCCAGTGAAGAATTGAGAAACACACCCTTAGCACTGATTTTTTTAAAGCGTAGTTTGGAGGCTAATGTTCTGTGAACTCTTTACAATTCAGTATGGATGTCGTAGATCTCTCAATTTTGCTTAGTTTTGTATATGCTGATATAGGTAAATGCTAGAAAGATCTACATGCAATCATTTATAAAATATCTGATACACATATAACATTAGTATGTTCAGATCAAGTTTTTTGGTCATGTAAATGATTTCTATGATTGACTGACAGATTGATTTATAGCTGAGTTGGGTCTTCATAGCTGCGTGCGGGCTTCCTCTAGTTGCGGCGAGCGGGGGCTACTCTTCATTGCGGTGCACGGGCTTCTCATTGCGGTGGCTTCTCTTGCTGCGGAGCATGGGCTCTAGAGCGCAGGCCACTGTGCAAGTCTGAGCAATACACCCTCCCCACCCTGCTCTGTCCCAAAAGACAGCAGCTCTCCTGAACTGTGTGCTTACAGTCTTTTTACTTTTTCAAATAGTTTCATCACATTTATGTGTAACCCTGAGCAATATATTCTTTGCTAGTTTCTTAGCTTAATACAAATAGTCTCATGTTGTATGCATTTTTCTGGGGTTTTGCTTTATAACTCAATTAAGTTCCTAAGATTTGTTCATTCATTTTCACTGCTGTGTAATACCCATTTACAAATATAACACAACTTGTTTATCCACTTCCTATCAACAGACACTTGGATCAGTTCTAGATCTTTGTTATTCTATGAACAATGGAAATCTCTAGGTCCTGGGAGTGGATAGGGAAGTGAGAGGGAAGACAGCAGCTTAGAAGGGAAGTGGATCAAGTCTTCAAAGGGGGAATTTAAGGCTAAAGGGTTAACTTTTTAGGTGTTTTTCCTCCCTCTAAATTGCTGTGGGTGAATCACATTACCTACCCCATCACTGCTACAGGGCAGAAAAACAGTAGAATTGGCCAAAGGCAGGGAGAAGGTCAGGCTGAGGAGCTGAGAACACAGGTACTGGCCCCCAGCAGTTCCCCTTGCCCACTCCCCCTCCCAGGGGAGATGCCAGTGAAAACAGCCAAAGACAGAGGAACGGAAAGAATGTCCCAGAGGAAAGAATGTCCCAGAGGCCGAGGCACCTGGTTGGGGAGAAACAGCATCTGCCCAATGGCCGTGCCGCAGAGTGTAAACCCCGCCCACCAGGAGGGACTTGAATTACTCCTGTTCCCACACACATTAATGGCCAAAGGAACTGATAACCCTGAGGGAATATGAGCTGATGGGGAAAAAAACGGTAATCTGATAAACCTAACTACAAAATAAAATAAAGACAATAAACTCGACAACCTGTACCAGATGAAACAAAATCAAATTCTACAAGATTATACAGTGAGTATTTTAAAATACTTCAAAGAGAAAAGACAGGATATTGGTAACATGAAGAAGAAACAAGTAGCTGTAAGAAGAACCAACCAAAAATACTAGGTATAAAAAGTGTAATGGTTGAAATAAGGAACTCACAGATATCCATTTAATTGCCAAAAGACAAATTACCGAAATAGCAGAAGAGAGGAAATAATAAAGAGACAGGGAAGGCAGAATTAGAAGAGTCAACATCCATATTAACAGGAATCCCAGAAGGAGAGAAGGGGAAAAATTAACAGATGACAGAAAAAATGAAAAAATGATAATCACAAAATTTCCAGTTAGAGAAAGATAAAGCGCATATAATTCATGTGTTAAAGAGTTCACCACAAGAGAATGAAATACTAAATAACTTTTTTTATATACCTATCAATAATTACTTTATGTATTTTTTAAATACATCTTTATTGGAGTATAATTGCTTCACAATACCGTGTCAGTTTCTGCTGTATAACAAAGTGAATCAGCCATATGCATACACATGTCCCCATATCCCGTCCCTCTTGAGCCTCGCTCCCACCCTCCCTATCCCACCCCTCTAGGTCATGGCCAAGCACCAAGCCGATTTCCCTGTGCTATGCTGCTGCTTCTTATACAGCTGAAGGTAAAGTTAAACGACAGGCTGCAACAAAAGATTTACAACACCTGTAAAGAAAAGGTTAGTATCCAAACTACACAGCCATCTGCTGCAAAACAACTCAGTCAAGCACAGAAACAGTTTTTGTTGCACAGCTGGTATCACAGAGGTGAGGGAACTTTCAGAAAAAATAAAAGGGAATAAAACTGGAAAAGGCTTTGAGTTGAGCAGTGAGGACTAGAGAAAAGCAGGCATCTCAAGGCAGGTGACAATACCAGCTGTAGACCTGAGCCTGGGCCCCTGACGCTCAGCTCAATGGGGGAGCTCATATATTAAGTGCAAGAACTTGGAACAGGGCTCAAGCAGTCCAAGGCTGATGAAGACCCACAGCTCCTGCAAAAGCAAAATCCTCTACAGATAAAAGCAATCCACACAGGTATCCATGGTTACAGGAAGCTGACATATAGTTAGTTCAGGAAGAATTTAAGAAAGATATCCTCACAAAGACAAATTATAGTCAGATAAAACAAAAGAGATGACAATCTTGAAAGTATCCAAAAAGAAAAATTAGTTTATCTAAAAAGATTTAAAATAATAACCATATGTTGTTTACATGGAACACCCTTAAATATAAATAATAAATAAGTTGAAACAAAAGGGATTGGAAAAGAGACACCAGGAAAATGTTAGCCACCACTCCTGGGTATATATCTGGAAAAAACTATAATTCGAAAAGATACATGCACCCCACTGTTCATTGCAGCACTATTTACAATAGCCAAGACATGGAAGCAACCTAAATGTCCATCAACAGATGAATCGATAAAGAAGACACGTTACATGTATACAATGGAATATTAGCCATAAAAAAGAACAAAATAATGCCATTTGCAGCAACATGGATGGACCTACAGATTGTCATACTGAGCGAAGTAACTCAGAGAAAGACAAATATCATATGATATTGCTTATATGTGGAATCTAAAAAAAATGGTACAAATGAACTTATTTAGAAAACAGAAATAGAGTCACAGATGTAGAAAACAAACTTATGGTTACCAGAGGGGGAAGGGGGGAGGGATAAATTGGGAGATTGGGATTGACATATACACACTACTATACATAAAATAGATAACTAATAAGAACCTACTGTACAGCACAGGGAACTCTACTCAATACTCTGTAATGACCTATATGGGAAAAGAATCTAAAAAAGAATGGATATATGTATGTGTATAACTGACTCACTTTACTGTACACCTGAAACTAGCACATTGTAAATCGACTATACTCTAATAAATTTTTTTTTAAATATTAGCCAAAAGAAAGCCAGAGTAGCTCTAAGTGTCCAACAAAACTGACTAAAACAATAAGCATTATTTTACATAGGGTTAAATTCACCAAGAAGACTTTGTAATTCTCAAATTGCATGCACCTAATAGAATAGACTAAAAAGCTTTAAAAAAAAAGGATAGAAATTGTTTCAGGTTAAGCTAGCAGCAGACTAGCATTTGCACCTCTAACTGTTCACGTAGCAGAGAGCTGCTGAGGTGATAGGAGCTACAGGGCTATTCCTGCAAGGGAACAAAGTGACAGGTGAGCTGATTTCCTGCAGCCACTTTTTACCAAAGAGTACATGAAGGGACATTTCTCTTTATGGAAATATGCCAGCTTATTAATAAATAAAAAAATAAATAACAATTAGAACATCATCATTTTGCAACTTATAATTAATGGATCTAGGAATTCAGTATCATTCTAAGAAACAACTAGATACTATCTGCCTCTTAATGGAGAAACAATACACAAACCTATGAAACAATGTTGCCAAAAAAGAAAAAAAACAAAGAAACGAAAGAGAAGAAAAACCTGACTATGAACAAGACTGCATATACAACTATCAACTTATAATAAATAGAAAGGGCAAAGAAACATGCTTGAAAATCCCACAATTGCTTTGAAATTTAGCAACATGCTTCTGAATAACCCATAGATTATGAATCTAAATGTGAAAGATAAAACAATAAAGCTTTGAGAGGGGCTTCCCTGGTGGCGCAGTGGTTGAGAGTCTGCCTGCCAATGCAGGGGACACGGGTTCGAGCCCTGGTCTGGGAAGATCCCACATGCCGCGGAGCAGCTGGGCCCGTGAGCCACAGTTACTGAGCCTGCGCGTCTGGAGCCTGTGCTCCGCAACAAGAGAGGCTGCGATAGTGAGAGGCCCGCGCACCGCGATGAAGAGCGGCCCCCGCTTGCCACAACTAGAGAAAGCCCTCGCACAGAAACGAAGACCCAACACAGCCACAAATAAATAAATAAATAAATAACTTTAAAAAAAAAAAAAAAAAAAGCTTTGAGAATAAAACATTAAGAGAATATCTTCATGAACTTGGGATATTTCTTAAATAGGACACAAAAAGCACTAACCATTAAGGAAAAATTCTTAAATCAAACTACATTAAAAATAAAGGGTGATGACTCAAACAGTATATCCACAGTGCTTCCATTTAAAAAAAGAAATCGGAAGCCTACCATATACCACACATAAAAATAAACTTCCGATGGATTAAGAAGTTAGATATGAAAATGAAAAATTTTAAGACTTTTAGAAGAACACTTAGGAGTATGTCTTTTTGAACATGGAATACAAAATAGCATTTCTTAAACAATACACAAAAAGCACTAACTACTAAGAGAACTTTTGACTTAAAACATTTAAATTAAGAACTACTCATCAAAAGAAATCATAAGGGGAAAAAAAAGACAAATTACAAAAGCAAGAAAAATTTCTCACATATAACCTAAAAGGACTAGTATCCAATATATAAAGAATTCCTACAAATAAAAAAAGACAACCAACCCATTGTTAAATGAATAAAACTCTTCAAAAAAGTTTTCCACATTTGCTGTCTCCATCATTCTTCTTTGAACCACTGGGCCAACACTGTTCCCATCCAGAACACCAATGACTTCCACTTTGCTAAGTCCAAGTCCATTCTCAGTCCTTATCGCACTTGGGTGAGCCATCCGCAGCATTTGACACAGGTGATCATTCCCTCCTCCATGATACATTTTCTTAGCTAGGCTTCCAGAACCCCATGATCTCCCAGTTTTTCTGACCTCACTTAAAGCTTCTTTTCAGTCTTTTTTGCTGGTGTTCCCTCTTCTCCCTAACTTCTTACTGTTGCAATGTCCAGATCTTTGATCTTCTCTTCACTTGATGCACTCTCTTGGTGATGGACCTCATTCAGTCCCCTGGCTTTAAATGACTCCCAAATTTTTATCTCCAGCCCAGATCGCTCCCAAAAGTCACATTTATATATTTAACTGTCTACCTAACACCTCCACCTGGATGTCCAAAAGGCATCTCAAATGTGTCCAGAATTGAATTCCTCCTGATCTTCCCCCAAACCTGCTCCACCCACAGTCTTCTCAGATGGTGGTAACTCTCCCTTCCAGTTGCTCAGACCTGGGAGCCATCCCACATGCCTCCACAGTACTAGTGTTACCAAGGTAACTGTGACACACGGATTCCCTCCGCTTCCCCAAGGCTTGGTCCTGAGGTCCATTTTCTTCTCTTATCTGTAACTTCCGTGCAAATGACCTCAAAGCCAATGGCTTTATGCTTCTTTTTGAAATTAAAATAAACTTTTATTATAAAAGCAGTAAATGTACATTGTAGGAAATTAAGAATACAGGTAAGCAAAATAAGAAAAATGCCATTTCCCACCACCCAAAAATTACCACTGTTAATATAACATTAGTGTCAATTCTTCCAGGTATTTCTGTGCACACACACATTTTTTCCCCAAATAAGAAGAGATAATGTTCATAGTGTTTTCTATCCTTTTTCCTATTAACACCCCTCATCTGTCCATGTTGATGACTTTTCATATCATCTAACACCTAGCCCTATTCAAATTTCCTCAGTTGTCACCAAAATCAAATGAGAAAATATATCTAAAAACAAACTTTTGGTTTGTTTTTTGTTGTTTTTTTTTTTTGGTTGCGCCGCATGGCTTGTGGGATCTTAGTTCCCTGACCAGGGATTGAACCCGCACCCTCGGCAGTGAAAGCGCGGAGTCCTAACCACTGGACCGCCAGGGAATTCTCATCTAAAAACAAACTTTTGTATTTTTGCATAAGTGGTACCCTCACGCCCAGACTACCCTTCCTCACTGGAGCCTGCCTCCAAACTCATAACCAGGCTTCAAAATTCTACATGGCCATCTGCTTCTCTTGGAAGTTTCCCCTGAATCCCTCTGTCCCCCTTCAGATCACCCGTTCCCCTATGCTCTCATTACTGTGCACCATAACACCTTGACTGCTATACTCTGTGTACTTATTTAAATATCTATCATGCCCCTAGACCATAACCCTGTTGAAAGCAGATACTGGACCTTATTTCACCCAAAACAGTATCTGGCACCTATTAGGAATTCCATAAACATTCAACTGACAGAAGAATGCTGTCACATGTGTATAGCAGGTATCTATAGGTATTTATTACTGTGAATTGATTTCGTAAGCTACTATGAACATACAGGGGAATAAAGGATCGAGAGCAAGAATACTTCTTCCCTATCACTTATGAAGTCTTGGCAAAGTCACAACTTCTGTGGGTTTCTCATCTCATCGGCAAAATGAAAAGAATGAACTAGACATTTAAGATGTTACGATCCTAGATGCTCTGGAATAAGGACTTCAATATTCATTCTATTACGTTTTCAAAAGCATCTTTAGACTGACAATACCAAAGTGATGGTGAGAATGAAGAACAACTGGAACTCCCATACATTGCTGGTGGCAGTGTAATATGCTAAAGCCACCTAGGAGGACTTTTGGCAGTTTCTTATAAAATTAAACATACACTTACCATACAAGTCAGCAATTCTACCCCTTGGATAATTACCCAGGAGAAATGAAAACATATGTCCACCCAAAGACCTAAAACCAAATGGGGAAACAAACCATATGTCCATCGACAAGCAAATAGATAAAAACAGACAAAAACTGTGGTACATCCACATACAATGGAAAATGACTCAGCACTAAAAAGAAACTAATTTACTGATACACACAACACCATGGATGACTCTCAAAAAGCATTATACTAAGTGTAATAAGCCTGACGTAAAACAGTAGTTACTATATGCTTCCATTTATATGAAGTTCAAGAAGAGACAAAACTAATTTATGGTGAAAATAATCAGAACAGTGGTTGTCTCTGGGAGTGCGCAGGGTTGGGCGGAAAGGGGCAGGAGGAAACTTCCTGAGGTAACAGAAATGTTCCATATATTGATCTGGGCAATGGTTACAGAAGTGGATACATTTATCAAAACTCATCAAACTGAACATTCAACGCATAGACATTTTATGTGTATGCAAATTATGTCTCGATCTTCTAAAAGTTTAAGCTATACAATATTAATTTTAAAAACTTAGAAATTTTGCACTTACCTCCTTTTCTTTTGAGCAAGGTTGAGCTCCATAAACTTATACTTCTGGTACTGTTCATCCAGCTTCTTCAGTACTGTATCTGCAGTCTCATTCCCAGGCTGTTTCATGAAGGAATCTACATCTTCCTTTAATATCAAAAAGAATACATTACAAATTTTAGAATTCATACCTCTGATTTTTGACTGCTTTAGCTTTATTTTTAAACATAAAAAGAGCTTGTGTTTCTTTTTCTCCAAAGGCTTGTTTTTAACTAAAAAAGTAGTTATAAAAAGTTAGAGACCATTTCAGACAGTGCACATACATTATGTAGCTAATTTATTATTCTTCCACCTTCCTCTTTTTATTTATATATAGGAAAAGAAAGATGACCTTGTCTGCTTTATACATCCGCCATGCAGCACTAGCAATAAATATGAAAATTACCAACAGTCAAGCACATTGCCTACTCATGTGCCCTAGCCACAAAACGATTCAACAGGCTGTGTGCCAAAATCATAGGTTTTATTACCGAAATTTTTAACTCAACAAGTTCTGCCACAGATATCATGCTAAATATGCTCATTAGGATCCCAAAACAAGTCACAACTGCTTCCTTGAGTATCAAGTGGTTGAAATAAAGTAAGCCTAAAAGGCAAACTGAACAATCTTTTGTAACAGGAATAAATAAGCAAAAGAAAAGCAATAAAACTGAACTGCATTTTTTTTAATGTATACTGCACATGCTGGTCCTTGAAGAAAAGCTAGTTAATTAGTTAAGGATCAGGAACTAAGTGAAACTATATGGAAACTTTAAGGAGATTCTGTAACAGCCTTCTAGTAGTTTAAAGAACTTTAGTCCTTCATTGCAATTAAGTTAAATTCAATTATCTCACAGTTTCTGGGATCTCTACATCATTATTCTTATACATGCTTACTAGCTATAAGGGAGTATTTCAGCAGAAGCAAGGCAAGAAGAAAAAAGAAGAGAAACACAGCAAAGGAGTGAACTATGAAGCAATCAAGCTAGAGACTGTGAAAGAAATTGAAAAGGTGAGGCTGAGGCAATGGCTGAGTTCTGCATGGAGATGAAATGCATGCAGTTAAAATGCAGATAAATGCATTTTGGAGATAAAATGGAGATAGCATCTTCCTAGAACGCACACTGTAGGATGAGAAATGTCAAAGTTTTTAGCACATGTTATTAGAAGCTTAGACTCTAGCAAGGAGAATTAACTACAGCAGCATAGGTTTGTGGTTAAGAGACAGGGGCTGCCTGGTTTGAATGCTGGCTTCATCACATACTAGATGACCTTGGGCAAGTTATTTAACCTTTCTCTTTGGCTCAATTTCCTCATCTGTAAAAAGAAAAAAAGGACCTTTTCCTCACAGGGGATTAAATGAGTTAGCACGTGTAAAGTACTTACAAGAGTACACAACAGCTAGTAAGTGTTCAACATTAGATATGTATAAGTGAACAGATAAAGGTGCCAAGAATTCCATCTTGGGGTGGTGGTCAGGAAGAACTACAGGGAGGTCATATCTGAACTAGATGTTGAGAGATGGAGAGGTCAACAAATGGACAAGGCGGGAAAGGGACAATTAAAGAAGAGAAAGAAAACAAATTACTGCATCAACGGGAATGGGGAAAAGGCAAGGTGTGACTTTTAACCACTATCATCACAGAAACTAATATATATTAAGCATCTACTTGCAATACTGAAAGCACAGTCTCTGTTTCTCGGGGCAACTCTACCTACCGTTACTCCTATTTCAGTTAAAGAAACGGAGGCTCAGATTGTAAAATAATATGCTCAAGATTAAGCAGCAACTGGGAAGTAGAGGCATGATTCAAACCTTGTTCTATTTAGAAACCACTGTTCTTTCTATAATACCATGCTATTCCGATTAGTTTAGGAACATACAAATATTTATGTAAATTTGGATTATTTATTATATCATATTGATAGAAATGTTAAGGTCTAGAAAAGATAACTTGTGACATTTTAGGGAAAATGCATTTTAAGATAACAGCTTATAAAGCCCTTTGATAAAGGTTATCCTCCTGAATTAGATTTCTGAAGCCATCTCTGGCTGAGCACCATGGGTGTGGTATTTTAAGGCACTATGGAAATTCAATCAACACTTAGTTATGAGCTTATACTGTGTCAGGTACTGTGCTAGCGGCAGGAGAAATGACAGGGGGCAAGATAATGACCTAACTTCCCTCCCAGTGGCAGAGCATGGCATAGAAGTAGAGCTCTGCAGCCCCACAGATTGCCCAAGTTCAAAGCCTGGGGAACTCACTTACACCCTGTGTGACTTGGAGCAAGTTACTCGAGGGCTCTGTGCCTCTGTTTCAACATGTACAAAATGAGAATAACAGTATCTGCCTCTTACAGTTTTGTAAAAGCATTAGGAAAGTGCCCGGTATTCAACAAATTTTCTCTCTTGTTGACAGTTACCTGGGAGATGAGTGGAAAGAAATAAATGGCACGGCTCAGGGAGAAAAAACAAAATAACTGAAGAAAATAGTACAAAACCGAATCAGCAAATGCAAATATGCACAGAATGTATATAAAAGTGGTGTAAATAAAAGAATAAATAAAAGAAATGGGTCTTTTGAAGGCTGGAAGATACCATGAACAAAAAGGTAGAGACAAGGCAATATAGGTACAAACCAAAAGGTTGAGAAATTTCCATTAAGATTTTATAGAAGTTCAGGCAGAACTGAGTGGAGAAAGATGGGCGATACTGGCCTGGAAGGCCGCTCAGGTTTTCTCTCATTATTCAAATAATATCCAAATACTATTTCGAGAACAGCCTTACGGGGGGACAGGATTGAAAGCACTACTTGTTTCCCTCTATTTGGCCTTGGGTTGGTCTCCCTGCTCTGTGAAGCCTCCAACATCGCATTCCCTGCTTCCTCTCTCAACTGCACACGATTTATTCTCTAAGTCGTTAAGACCGTTTAGCTAAAAGCAAATGTGCTTACACAGCGGCTTCACTTAGACACCTTCTGGTGACCGCCCGTGGCCGACTGGCTAAAGCCGCAGGGGCCCAGCGGGCCACACAAGGCCTGCAAGGTCTCCCCGGTCCGACGCTCCCCTCCACCTTCTTCCGAGGCAACTGGCCACCGCAGCCCTTCAACACACTAGGTGCCATTTCCTATGTTCACACCTGAGCTCCTCTGCCTGCTCACTGTACCCTGTCACCATCTGCGCATCGGCCTCCCCGGCATCTAGGCTGACTCTCAAGCTTCTCACCGCCTCCGTTTTTCCGGGAAGTAGGGTCGAAATCCCGCGTCGGGGATGGGCTGGTGGGGGGGGGGGGAGGCGGTCCCTGAGAGCGGCCCCGCTCCCGCTCCTGCTCCTGAGTCCTTCGCCCCGCGCCCCCCCATCTTCTGGGGCCTTCTCGGACCGCGCGCCCCCCGGCGGGTCCTGACACAGCTCAGTCGGTCCTGGCACGGAGGGGGAGAGCGGACGGAGCGCTCTCTCCGCGGTCCTTTAGCTCAATTCCTTCCCCCAACAACCGAGGCCGGGCTGGGGGCCAAGAATGAAGGGGTAGCCCACAGCGTAGCGTCAAGATACCGAGCACCAGCGTGTCTCTTACCACGAAAACGGCCTCAGGAATCCCCAGGTGGAGCCGCCGCCCGTTCCCTCCGGCCACTTCTCCCGAACCACAATCATCCTTACCGGCCGCCATCTTGGGGAAGCAAGCGCGCGACTAACGGCCTGTCGAGCTGCCTGTAGCCGGGGGCCTGTGATTGGCTCGCTCACAACGGCAGGCCCGCCCCTCGCTTGTGAGTCTGCGCATTCATTGGCTCACAGGAAGTAGCCGCCCCTTACCCGTCGGACGAGTCCCCCAACCTCTGGGTTCTAATTGGTTGCGCGCAGGTGATTGACAAGCGTGGAAGGACTGCCGAGGCGAAGCTGGCTCTGCTGGGAGGACCAATACCTAGTCCTGGGAAAAGGGATTCCGGGGGTTTTGTGGGTGGGCTGGCTGGAGGACCCTGACAATCGGGGACCAAGCCGGAACGGAGCCCACTACCACCCCAGAACACGCGGCACTCTCCAGAATAGCCTTCGAAGCGACCCGATCCCTTCTCGGATTCAAGCAAATCGGGATCTAGACGCCACCACAGGGCCTGGGTCTCGGTGTCTTTCTGGGCCCACCATATTCACGAGCTTCCTGGCCCTTGAAGGGGACTTGTTTTGTGCCTGCTTCCGGGTGGACCCAGTGGCTTCATCCTAATAAACACTCCGCCCATTTTGTCACAATTTACCGAAAGCCACCTTTGATCAGACTCTCAGCACCCCAGCTCAAACGTTTTCAAAACTTCACAGTGTGCATAGAAAATCCTAAGAACTCTTCCGATGCTTCTAGGCCCAACGCATTCCCCAAGATCATCCACCACTGCAACCCTTTGAAAGCAAGTCATTATTCTTCTATCTGTTTTCTGACATCTAACCACCGTGTTTGTTCCTGCGTTTGCCTGCACTGTAGTGCTTCACAGTACACCGGTGCTTCATCCACTCACACAAAGCCTACCATGAGACAGGCCCTGTCTGAATAAAGGATAAATGTCAGTTTCCTTACTTAGTGGGGACACATATATAATAATAGTGATTAACATTTAATAAAAACGAACTATGTGCAAATCACTGAGTCATGTTCTTTAAACCCCACAGCTCAGTGTCCCTAATATCACCCCTAGTTTGCAGACAAGTAAAGGGACTTAAAATGAACGATTGGTAAGATAATAGAATCAATGTTATAACCGTGACATACGGGGTAGGAAAGGAGCACAGGTGAAGACACTACGTAAGTCATTTTAAAATGAGAATTACAACACGTACCAACAAGGCTGTTGTAAAGATTAAATGAGATTATGTATGTAGAATACCTAATAAGTACTTGCCACACAGTAGGGCTAAAGCAATGAGGAAACTAGGCGAGGCTGAAGAAGTGCGAAGAGGGAGCGGATGAAACTGCAAAAGTGGGGGAGAGGGGTGGGGCAAAAGGACTGGGGAGCCGGAGGGTCTGGAAAACTTGGGAGATGACAGGGCCTGAGGAATGAGGAGGGAGGTGGGGCCAGAGGTTGGGTAATGAGGAGGGGCTGAAGGAATGAGGAAGGTGGGTGGGACAGAGGACTGAGCTAGAGGACGGGTGCCAGGAGAGGGGAGTACTAGAGAAGACGCTGGAGCTGGAAGAGTGAAACAGTTGGGCGGACCTGTAGAACTGGAGAGATGTGAGGACCCAGGGGACTAGAGAGAAGGTAGGGGGTTGGAGGACTGCGGAGAGGGGCAGGGCAGAGGAATGTGGGCGGGGCTTTGAACTGGACTGAGTGGTGAAGGACTGGCTCCGACGACGGAGGGTTTAGGGGACTGGAAAGAGGGCTGGACTAGAGGAAGCGGGGGTTGGGAGCTGTAGAACTGTCAGTAGGACTAGAGGGTGCCAGGGCTGAGGCCTTGGAATACACGCGATGGATGACAGGGGGAGCCTCTATATAGTAGTAACAGAAACTTAGAATATGAAATTAAACAATACCATTATGTTAGAATTAAAAAACATGAAACTGTTGGTAGTTATATAATGAAAAGTGCTAGATACTGTTAAAAATCCCAAATCGATAGAGAGAAATTAAAGAATGCCTGAAGAAATTAATTGTTATACTTCATGATTTGGAATTACTGATTTTGTTAGGATGTCTTACGTCTATTTTCTCCAAATTTAACTATAGATTCGATGTAGTCCTAATCAGCATAGAAATTGATCAGTTGACTGTAATATTTTATGTAATTCAAAGAAAATGTGAATACCTGAAACAATCTTGAAAAATATGAATAAACATGGAAGACTAATACTACCTGATTTTGAGACCTACAGAAAACCATGGTAATCAAGACAGTGTGTTATTGGACTAAGGATAGACCTTTGGATCAACAGAACAAAAAAGAAAAAATAGACCCATAAATATGCTGTCAGTTGGTTTTTGAGAAAAGTACCAAGACAATCCAAGGGGAAGGGAATTTGTTTTTCCCAAATGTTGCAAGAACAACTGGATAACTATATAGAAAAAGTAAACCTCTACCCCTACCTGTCACCAAACACAAAAATGTATGGGGCACGGGTTCAATCCCTGGTGGGACAACTAAGATCCCACATGCCACGTGGCGTGGCCAAAAAATATATATATCTCAAAACCAAAGAAAAACATTAAAATGGGCAAAATAGTTGGACGCTTCACACACTAAAAGAGATGTTGGAATGGCCAATAAGTGTATGAAAAGTTGCTTAGTCATCAGGGAAAGGTAAATTAAACCACTATGTCATATTACTTACAAACCCACTAGAATGGCCAAAATTTAAAATACGGATTTTGGGCAAGAATTTGGAGCAGTAGAATTCTCATACACTGCTCGTGGAATAAAGTGGTACAGTAATTTTTGGACAACTTTTGGCAGTCTTAATTTTAGATAAACACCTACTCTGTGACCCAGCCATTCTACTCCTAGGTATTTACCCAAGAGATAGATCCACATTTATCCACAAAAAGATTAAAACAAGAATGTTTATTTGCTGTACAGTAGAAACTAACACAATATTATAAAGCAACTATACTCCAATAAAAATTTTAAAAAAATAAAATCAAAGTTAGATTGTAAATCAACTATATTCCAATAAAAATTTTTTTAAAAATAAAAATTGAATTAAAAAAATAAAATAAAATCAAAGTTAGGAGTAATATAAATAAAATGAATTTAAAAATTAAAAAAAGAATGTTTATAGAGTTTGTATGTGTATATCAATTTAAATTTTAGTTTAAAAATAATGAGTATGAAGAAATATATCTTCAGATAAAAACTGAGTTTATCACCAGCATAACTACATTAAATAAACTTCTAAAAGATGTACCTGAAGAAGAGGGAAATGATTCCAATGCAAGAAGAAATGGTGAACAAAGAATTTGTGAACACATTGCTAAGTGTAAGCAAAAACGTTTCTCTCTAACACTTTTAATTTGGGGGGCTAACAAAATGGGACAGGACTAAAATATTGGGTCACTATAGTCCATAAGTTGGGAGGGAATACCCTTGTAGTTTAGAAGTGTTCTGAGGTCCTTGTGTTATTTGAGAGAGGAGATTAAGATGATATATTTTTTAACATCTTTATTGGAGTATAATTGCTTTACAATGGTGTGTTAGTTTCTGCTTTATAACAAAGTGAATCAGCTATACATATACATATATCCCCATATCCCCTCCCTCTTGCGTCTCCCTCCCACCCTCCCTATCCCACCCCTCTAGGTGGTCACAAAGCACCGAGCTGATCTCCCTGTGCTATGCGGCTGCTTCCCACTAGCTATCTATTTTACATTTGGTAGTGTATATATGTCCACGCCACTCTCTCACTTCATCCCAACTTACCCTTCCCCCTCCCCGTGTCCTCAAGTCCATTCTCTACGTCTGTGTCTTTATTCCCGTCCTGCCCCTAGGTTCATCGGAACCAATTTTTTTTTTTTTAGATTCTATATATATGTGTTAGCAAACAGTATTTGTTTTTCTCTTTCTGACTTACTTCACTCTGTATGACAGACTCTAGGTCCATCCACCTCTCTACAAATAACTCAATTTCATTTCTTTTTATGGCTCAGTAATATTCCATTGTGTATATGTGCCACATCTTCTTTATCCCTTCATCTGTCGATGGACACTCAGGTTGCTTCCATGTCCTGGCTATTGTAAATAGTGCTGCAATGAACATTGTGGTACATGTCTCTTTTTGAATTATGGTTTTCTCAGGGTATGTGCCCACTAGTGGGATTACTGGGTCATATGGTAGTTCTATTTTTAGTCTTTTAAGGAACCTCCGTACTGTTCTCCATAGTGGCTGTATCAATTTACATTCCCACCAACAGTGCAAGAGGGTTCCCTTTTCTCCACACCCTCTCCAGCATTTATTGTTTGTAGACTTCTTGATGATGGCCATTCTGACCGGTGTGAGGTGATACCTCATTGTAGTTTTGATTTGCATTTCTCTAATGATTAGTGATGTTGAGCAGGAGATTAAGATATTAAGTTTAGTTTTTGATAATTTTGCAGGATAAAGTTTCAAGGCTAACTATTAAAACAAGAGAAAGAGTGCATCACCTCAAAAACACTGAATGAAGAATCTCAAGAGTATTGAATGTGCAAATGGATGTTTATTTTACTTGGAAGATGTGGATGATTCAATCAGCCTGTAGAGAGATCATCATTTGTTTTCACCTCTGATTTGGAATCTTTTTGCTTTGGTACTTCTTCATGGATTCTGTCTCTGTGAAAGAAAGACACATGTGTATATCTTTCATTATTTCCACATATTTTTCCTTGTGGTTATAAAATAAATTACAAATAGTTTTACACAAAACTCTGGTTAGTCTTCTCATTATCTAAGACTCGAAGCTTTGTCAGGCCTCCTAAAACAAACATTCAGGAACCAGGTGGCCCCAAGTGCATGGACTGAAGGCAGAAACCTTGTAAAGACTCTTCTAGAAAACAACACTCTGAGGCAATGAACACCTGCATCATGACACTTCCCCATATGCTTCAGCTGCACCTCATCCATGTTACCACTGCTTGCTTCCACTTCTGTGCTCAAGCTGTTTCCTCTGCCTCTAATGTCAAACTTCTATCATCTATACACCCACTAGTTGAAATTCTCCTTATCATTTGGTACACAATGCCCTGAAACCTTTTATCCCTGGATTAATTGTTCCCTCCTTTGACCTCCCATAGTGCTTTGGCTTTCCTATCTGTTTATATGCTTGTCTGCAATATTGTTTCCCCTCTCCATTGACTGGCTATCCATTTTAAAATATAGCATTCAACTTAGGTATCACTTCCTTAGGAAAGCTGTGCCTGAAACCTCCAGACTGAGCTACCCACCTCTCCAGCACTGATCTCAGTTGCGTTTGTTGAATGAATGAATAAAAGGCTTGCTGACTAGGTATCAGAACCCAGTTGATGTTTAACAACACAAGTTTGTAGAGGATTGGCTTTATACAGTTCTGTGTCTCTTTACAATGCTGAAAAGGTTAGAGTTCGTTTTTCTTCTATGAGACACCAACAATGCACAAAAGATTATACAACTCTGTTCTAACATGTGACTGCACATCCCTACCAAGGACCTAAGTAACAACAGGTCAAACATACGTTATTTCTTGTGGATGGAGCAGAAGGCTTGCTGGTCCTTAAGCCTGGTTGGGTATAAATCATGGGTTGAGGTGCCATTAGGAAAGGAGCTCCCATTGGAGTTGGAACCTATGAATTCAAATGCAAAAGAAAACAAAAAAAAAACTTAATTAGTATTTTATTGCTCCCCTAAAACAATAGTACCAAGAGGACAAGTAACCACTCTAGAGCAAATATTACATTTAAAGAATGTCAACTGAGAAGATGCCAGCTGAGTAGTGGCAGACCCTGGAGATAAACGTGAATGACAAACTAGAATTTGAAATATCGATATTTCACTCAGATGCTGCTGGAATATTCTGTATTCAGTGAAAATGAAATATCACTAGTTTACAAACCAAGTGCTTTGCAGTTTCTGAAGAAGTAACAGCAACTTGCACTGAAGAAGCTGTTGAAAAACCTCCAAAGAAGAAAACAAAAAAGATGACCCAGAGCCATATGAAGTGGAAGGGATATGGTAATATGGGGGTTACTTGTGATTGAGATAAGAACAACAGTGGGCAGGCAGAATCCTTACTGGAATAGTTTCAAGAGAGAATGAGAGGAAAAAATACAACAAACTAGTGAATATAACAAAAAAGAAGCAAACAGATATAGAGAACAAACTAGTGGTTACCAGTGGGGAGAGGGAAGGGGGAGGGGCAAGATAGGGGTAGGGGAATAAGAGATACAAACTACTATGTATAAAATAAATTAGCTACAGGGATATATTGTACAGCACAGGGAATATGCTGTGTATTCACAGCATATTCACAGAATATCCAATATTTTATAATAAGTTTAAAGAGAGTATAGCCTTTAAAAATTGTAACTCACTATATTGTACACCTGTAACTTGTAAATATTGTATGTCAACTGTACTTCAATTTTTAAAAAAACTTCAAAAATCATTCAAAGACAAATATCATATGATATCGCTTATATGTGGAATCTTAAAAAATGATACAAATGAAGTTACCTACAAAACAGAAATAGACTCACAGACATCGAAAACAAACTTATAGTTACCGAAGGGTAAAGGCCAGGAGGAAGGATAAATTGGGAGATTGGGATTGACATATACACACTACTATATATAAAATAGATAACTAATAAGGACCTACTGTATAGCACAGGCAACTCTACTCAATACTCCATAATGGCCTATACAGGAAAAGAATCTAAAAAAGAGCGGTTATATGTATATGTATGACTGATTCACTTTGTTGTACACCTGAAACTAACACAACATTATAAATCAACTATACTCTAGTAAAAAAAATTTTTTTAAACTTCAAAAAAAAAAAAACAGGGAATGAGAGGAAAAGAAGTAGTTACACAGCCTATAGAGAACTATTTTAAGGAATTTTTCAGGAAAGGGATAAAATATACTACTAAATGGTAGTATATTCATATGTGAAATACCACTGAGCCATTATAATTAATGTATTAATTATGTACCAATCTAGACAGATCTCAAAAACATAAATATAAAATAATACCAATTATAATCAATTTTTAAAAATCATTTAGAAGAGTACTACATATTTTTCCTTAGTAAAAGTATGAAAATGTTCTGGAAGGCCATACATAAAATTCACAGTCATTGTCTCTGGAGTGGCAGAGGGTGACTGGGACTAGGGATGACCCAAGGAGACTTTGGTCTTATTTGTAAAATTTCATTAAAAAATGATCTGGAAAAATTATGACAAAATGTTAACATTTAGTAATTCAGAATGTTGAAGCAAGGACGTCTGTTATCCTCTATACTTTCCCATATTTTAATTGTTCTTCTAAATTGACACCAACAGCAAAAGCATGAGTGAATTGGTGGTGAGGGTAAAGGACTTCAGAGTTTCCATTACTCATATTACATCACGTAAAATTTATGCGATGCACTGAGGCTGTAAAAACGAGAACTGGTGATTGCAAACAATTTTTAACTAAGTAAAGAAAATTTATAAATCATGAAAACATTGACAAATAGGCAGAACAGAAATGACAGACTAAACTAAAATGAGTTAGAAAAAGGTTGGATAAAAAGCCAGAAAAAGGGCTTCCCTGGTGGCACAGTGGTTGAGAATCTGCCTGCCAATGCAGGGGACACGGGTTCAATCCCTGGTCTGGGAGGATCCCACATGCCGCGGAGCGACTAGGCCCGTGAGCCACAATTGCTGAGCCTGCGCGTCTGGAGCCTGTGCTCCGCAACAAGAGAGGCCACGATAGTGAGAGGCCCGCGCACCGCGATGAAGAGTGGCCCCCACTTGCCGCAACTAGAGAAAGCCCTCGCACAGAAACGAAGACCCAACACAGTCATAAATAAATAAATAAATAAATAAATAAAATTAAAAAAAAAAAAAAGCCAGAAAAATTCCAGAGAGTATTCTACCTGTATTAAAATTTCCTCCCATTGGAAGCCTTGAACAATAAGAACAAATTCAGCCTTATGAAAGTTCACTTATTTTTTTACATCCTTAAAGCAGAGTGGAAGCGATTCCAAACAGCAAAATGGCAAACAAAACAAAACAAAATGAAACAACAAAATCCTTGCAGAAAGGGAGGAAAACCAGCAGCAAACAGTAGCTCCTAACTCTTGGAATAAACCAATAACGTAAACTAAACTAAATTATCATTGAATCTCTATTATGTGTATATTGATTATTCCTATTTTGGATCATCTATTAATTCTGGAACAGCTTTCCCTTAACCATTCCACTTTCACAATCCCTTCTTCTCTCCATTTCTAGGGTTCCTTTCTCTATTCCTCACAAAGCCTTCGCTATATTATTTCTCAGAGGACTACTGTTTCTTTTTCCAATGCAAGAAAAGGATGTGGATGGATTACCTTCCATTTTAAATTATCCCTATCATGTTTTATTCTGTTAGTGCAAACCATGGGGAGTTTTATGTATATCTCCCACTCTTGAGATCTTAAAACTGTTTTTTTGTTGCCATTCTATACATAGGCACTTGCTGTGAAGTCACTGGATAGGCCACTGGTGTGGAACCTTGAAGAAAAGTGTCAATTACTATATAGTACATTTTCTACTACTATTTAATAAGAAACGTTATAAGATACAGAATACTTTCTGCTATATATTTAATATTGAGAATTAATATAGTGAACCATTTACAGCTGGGACAATGATCTTTCCTTGAACATGACAGATATAGGAGGTTTCAGGACTTCCAACCGAAGAGAAATATGAACTTAGCTAAGGAAGAAAGAGTTATGACTTTGTTTTTATGCTACATAAATAAAATAATAACATTAACAGACAAAATGAAAGAAAGAAAATTTTCAACCACAATCTCACTACCTCCAACAAATAAAACTTTAATTTTTCAATTTTCATTTCCAGCCTTTGGTTATGATATTTTTCACATGTGTGGGATAATGTGAAAAATGAAGATAAGTTGGCTTTCATCGCAATAGATGAACAGCAGAGTAATATATTTAGTGCTATAGGTGTAACACCAAATTATGCCTGGCTCTCAACCCTGACTTAGTCTCTTTGCCTATACACGTCAGAACTTTAATCCTTGTCTTGGTCTCTTTATTTACTACTAGGTAATATAACATGAGAGACAAGTGGCCTTTGACTTTAGACATTTGATCCCAGAGTGTTTAGTGACTGGCCAGAAGGACTTGAAAAAAGAGGCAGAAATACATCTTTAATATCAATGTTTCTGATATTTTCCAAAGTTTTCTTATATCCTAGCTCCCAATTCTGCTATTTAAAAATTCTTCATTCTTGATATATATCATTTGAGCCAAAATTGATAACTATCTCATGAATAATTTCTATTCTTGATGCTTGTGCCCTATTACCAGGCACTTACCATTAAGCCTTGATATTCAAAGTCTAATCCTTGGACCAGAATTATCAACATCAGCTGGGAGCTTGCCAGAAATGCAAAATCTCAATCTCCATTCCAGACTTGTTTCATTTTAACAACACCCCAAGGTGAGTCATATGCAGGTTAAAGCTCAAGAATAAGAAAGTGTAGCAAGGGTTTAAAAAGTTCAATCAAGAGAGAAGTATGCCCAGCATGTTCACAATTCCCCCAGCGCATCTTCATTGTTGTTAGGGGGAATGCTTATTCTCCTTGCCTTCCTATTTTCATATCCTTCTCTGAGCACTGAGGGGATTTAATTTAATGGTCTATGTTTCACATACTAGTGGGTGGGAGTACTGTGACACAAAATCACTGGCATCATTATCATTATCATCACCACCATCATCATATTTCTAACTAATATTTATTGAGCACTTACTGTGACCTAGGCAGTATTCTAAGCAGTTTACCTCATAAATCCATATGAAAAAGACAAATAACCAAACCAAAAATAGGTGAAAGCTTGAACAGACATTTCACAAAAAAAGAAAACTTAATGATTAATAAATATATCAAAAGATACTCAACCAGATTATGAATTAGACAGATACCAAAAAGAAAACATACCATGATACCATTAAACACCAGCAAGAATGGCACATTTTACATTATACTATTTATATTTTAATTTTAGGTAGGTATTCATATTTATATATTAATGGAAAATATACATTACTATTATTTTATATTAATAATAAATCATTTAAATTAATAAAATAATGTCAAGTGTTGATGACATTGATAACACTCTTATTCCACTGGTGGGCATATACACTGTTACAGCCATTTTTGAAAACAGTTTAAAATTACCCAGTAAACCTAAACTCTATGGCCAAGCAGTTACACTCCTAGGCAGATCCCCTGGAGAAACTCTTGCACACATGTACCAAGAGATAGTCAAAAGAATATACATAGCAACCTTGTTAATAATAGCAAACACCTTGAAACAACATACATGTACATGTCCAGCATAAACGATCATACAATGAAATATTATACAATGGTAAGGATGAATGAATTATACCTGCACACACTAACACAAATGAATCTTACCAACATAATACTGATTGAAAGAAGCAGGTCACAAAAGAATATGTACAGTATGATTCCATTTATAAAGTTCAAAATTGGAAAAGCCAACAACACAAAAGAGGACTGAGGTGACTATATAAAAGTGAACAGAAATAAGCAAAAAGAGAAATCTCAGTGAACAGAAGAGAACATTAAATATCTAATTATTAGTCTCAGAGTGATATAAAACAATACTGTATTTATGAAAATGGACAGGAAATTACAAAAAAAGCAGATAATGAGAATGTATTCTTAGAAATTAAAAGTATAGCTCATTAAATAAAATGTTTAACCGAAGGGTTGAATAATAGGAGTAGTTGCTTGATATGTTCACTTGCATATGTTCACTTCATGAAAATTCAATAAAATTTACCAAAGTAGAAACAAGCAAACAAACAAACAAAAACACCACACATTCTCAATGGATGGGATAAATGGCAAATTAAACAGAGATGGAGAGAATCTGTAAATTAGAATATAAATTTGGAGAAAGTACCCAGAATGAAGCACATAGAGATAAGGAGATGGGAAATGTGAGAGAGCTGTTAAGAGACAGACCTAGAAACATCAAGGTAAAAGTAGTTAGAAAAAGACAAAATTTTAAATGTAATAAAACAATTCAGATTAATTGCTTTTTTAGTTTTCTACTGAGGTGTCAGCAGGGCTGCATTCCTTCTGGAGGCTCCAGGAGAAAATCAGTTTAATTGCACTTTCCTTGACTTCTGACCCCCTCACTCTATCTTTAAAGGCAGCAACATGGCATTGCTCCGACCTTGCTTCCATCATCACGTCTTTCCCTGACTCTTTTGCCTCCATTTTCTACTTTTATGAACCCTTGTGATTATATTGGGTCCACTTGGATAATTCACACTAATCTCCCACTTTTAACGTAATCTGATTAACAACATTAGTTCCAACTAAAAACTTAATTCCCCTTTGCCATGTAACCAAACATAATCACAGGTTCCATGGATTAGGATATGGAAATCTTTGGGGGGGACATTATTCTGTCTACCATACCTATAAAGGTACAGTAAAATAATTAGACTGAAAGCTGACTTGTCAGTGGTGGTGGTAGAAGCCAGAAGAAAGTAGAGTGATATCTTTAGAATACTAAAAGAAAATAACTGTCAAACTAGAAGGGGATACCCAGACAAACAAAACTGAGTTGGCCACCAATTCAGTCTTATTAAGGGAAATGTTAAAGATGTACTTCAGGTGGTCGCCTACAGAAGGTCTAACATGTAATAAGAAATTATGAGAAAGAAAGTGGCAAATAATGTAGTTAAATCTAAACAAACACTGACTCTGTAAAACAGTGATACTTCTGATTATTTTTTGGTAATTTAAAAAACAAGATACTGACTCATGAAGAAATAGAAAATCTGAATAATAAATCTATAACTAGTAAGGAGATTGAATCACTAATCAAAAACCTCCCAACAAAGAAAAGCCTCAGACCAGATGCCTTCACTGGTGAATTCTACTGAACACTAAAAGAAGAATTAACACCAATTCTTCTCAAACTCTTCCAAAATTTGAAGAGGAGGGAACATTACCTAACTCATTCTATGAGGCCGGCATTACCCTGATACCAAAGCCAAAGACAATACAAAAAAATAAAACTATAGACCAATATTCCTTATGAATACTGAGGCAAAAATCCTCAACAAAATACTAGCAAAACAAATTCAGCAGCACATGAAAAGGATTATATACCATGAACAAGTGGGATTTATTCCTGGAATGCTAGGATAGTTCAACATATGAAAATCAGTGTATCAATAATACGCACCATAAATAGAATGAAGGGAAAAAAATAAGATAATATCAATTGATGCAGAAAAGCATTTAATAAAACTCAACACCCTTCCATGATAAAAGCACTCAATAAACTAGGAATAGAAGGGAACTTCCTCAACATAATAAAGATTATATATGAAAAGACCACAGCTAACATCATGCTCAAGGGTGAAAGCCTGAAAGCTTTCCCCCGAAGATCAGGAACATAACAAGAATGCCCACTTCCACCAATTCTATTCAAAGTATAGCTAGAGCTAAAAAAGAAATCAAAGGCATCAAATTGGAAAGGAATAAGTTAAATTATCTATTTTTGCAGATGACATGATCTTATATTTAGAAACCCTAAAGATTCCACAAAAAAACTGTTAGCACTCATGAATGAATTCAGCAAAGTTACAGGATACAATATCAACACACAAAAAAATCAATCACATTTCTATACACCAGCAATGAACAATCCAAAGAGAAATTAAGAAAACAATTCCATTTACAATAGCAACAAAAGGAATAAAATACTTGGAATAAATTTAGCCAAGGAGGCAAAAGACTTATACACTGACAACTACAAAATATTGCTGAAAATAAATTAAAGAAGAAGACCTAAGCAAGTGGAGAGATATCCCATGTCCATGGATTGGAAGACTTAGTATTGTTAATTTGACCATACTACCCAAAGTGATCTACAGATTCAATCATATCAAAATCCCAATGAATTTTTTTTTAGAAATAGAAAAACCCATCCTAAAATTCATGCAGAATCTCAAGGGACCCTAACTAGCCAAAATAATCTTGAAAAATAAGAACAAAGTTGGAAGACTCATACTTCCTGAATTCAAAAGTTATTACAAAGCTACAGTAATCAAAACAGTGTGGTACTGGCATAAGGACAGACATATAGATCAATGAAATAGAAGAGAGAGCCCAGAAAAAAACCTTCACATATATAGTCAATTGATTTTTTACAAGGGTGCCAAGATCATTCAATGGGGAAAGAACAGTCTTTTCAACAAATGATGCTGGATATTAATGATGCTGGGACAACTGGATATCCACATGCAAAAGTATGAAGTTGAACCCTTACCTCACAATATATACAAAAATTCAGTCAAAATTGATCAAAGACCTAAACTCAAGAGCTAAAACTGTAAAAATAGAAGAAAACATAGGGGAAAATCTTCATGACATTGCATTTGGTAATGAATTCTCGGATATGATACCAAAAGTATGGACAAAAAAGAAAAAATAGATATATTGGACTTCATCGAAATTTTTAAAATTTTGTGCATCAAAGGACACTATCAATGGAGTAAAAAGACAACCCAGAGAATGGGAGAAAATATTTGCTAAGCATGTATCTGATAAGGGATTAATATCCAAAACATATAAAGAGCTTGTACAACTCAACAACAAAACAAACAACCCAATTCAAAAATGGCCAAAGGTTTTGAATAGACATTTCTCCAAAGATGATATACAAATGCAAATAAGCACATGAAAAGATGCTCAACATCACTAATCATTAGAGAAATTAAAATCAAACCACAATAAGACTCTACTTCATACCCATCAGGATGGCTATTATAAATAAAAAAGAAATCCAGAAAATAATAAGTGTTGGTGAGGTTGTTGGGAAGTTGGAACCCTCATGCATTTCTGGTGGGAATATAAAGTGGTTTAGCCACTGTGGTAAACAGTATTGTGATTCCTCAAAAAACTAAATATAGAATTACCACATGACGCAGCAATTCTACCTCTAGGTATATGCCCAAAGAATTGAAAGCAGAGGAGACTCAAACAGATATTTGTACTCCAATGTTCATAGAAGCATTATTCACAATAGCCAAAAGTTGGAAACAATCCAAATGTCCATCAGTGGATGAATGGATAAACAAAACGTGGTAAATATGTATGATGGAATATCATTCAGCCTTAAAAAGGCTGAATGATATTCTGATAAATGCTACAACATGGATGAATCTTGAAGACACTATGCTAAGTGAAATAAGCTAGAAACAAAAGGACAGATCATATATGATTCCACTTGTATGAGGTACCCAGAATAGGCAAATTCATAGAGACAGAAAATAGAAAAGTGGTAACCAGGGTGGGATGAATGGAAAGTTATTTTTTAACGGGTAGCGTTTCTGTTTGAGATGATGAAAAAGCTCTGGAACTACACAATGGTGATGGATACACAACATTTTGAATGTATTTAATGTCACTGAATTGTACACTTCAAATAGTTAGAATGATAACTTTTCTGTTATGAATATTTTACCACAGTAGCATATGAAATCAGCAGGGAGTATGATCAGGGTTAAAGTCTTCTGAAGTCCTTTTGTTGTTTCAGAGGAAAATATTGATTAACTTTAGACCTTGGTAATTTAACTATGTATGTTGTAGTCTCTAGAGTATAACTTCAAAGGGAAAAGGGAAGAAATGAAAGGAGAAAAAAAAGAATTTAATCATGGCAAAAGAAGGCAAAAAGTAAGAGAGAAAAAAGAAAAATAAGAGAAAAAACAGCCTATATTAGAAACATCCAAATATATCCATAATCACATAAAAACACATTAACTAAACTCAGGTTAAAAGACAAGGATTGGATTCTACTTCCAGTTAAAACTGAGTAAGCACAGAAAATCTTCCTCTCTCACTGAACACCTAACTCTAAAACCTGGATAGGATGTACAGTCAGCTATCCAAAAACTCTGAAAAGTAAGTATCAGCAGGTAGATCAGGAAAGAACACCAGAATTCAAAGTACCAGTGAATCTGTAATTTTTCCCTTCCAGCATCATCCACACTGGATTCAAATCAGCCTGAAACCTGGAAGAGATCACTGTTGTGCAGATGAGAAAAAACTCCAGAAGTTCTCTAGTTCTGGCTTGAGTAGCTATAAAGAGAACTCCTGAAGCTCAGACAAAGTCAGAAAAAGCCCGCATTGTTTTTTTCTTTTTCTCCTTTTCCTGCAGCAGTGGCTACGGTGGCAGCAAGGGAAAACTGCAAGAGCCAAATATATGAGGGAGAGGAACTTTCTTCTCCATTAGGTGGAGCTGTGGCTTTATGAAGGGAGGGACAAAAAATGTTTTTTAATTCTCTCTGTCCTACCCCTACTTGGAAGCTTGACTTGTTTCAATCACAGAAATGTACGGGGTTTTTGGCCAGATGAAAGAGAATGGGAGCCCCAAGAAACTGGAAAATACTGGAGAGAGAGCAGAGATAGAGAGGCTCGGGGAAGCTGGTTATGAACCTCTGGGTTCATCCGCCTCCTCCCCACACCTGTACATGGGTAGATGGGATCTTAATGAGCATACCAAAGACTTTGATTACTAAGCCCCTGGAGAGACCACAGCCCAGGTCCCATGATGACCACTAAGTGGAGCACATGCAGGACAGACCCAAACAGCAGAGCAAAGACTGTAGAAACTGAGCTGATACTGGGACCACGGGCCAGAGGAGCGGGCTTGAAGTTGTAGCTTAAACTTAACCAGGTCAAGTGTCTGCTACAGCACAGATATCAACATGCTCCATAATTTAACAAGACCTAGCGTCTTTTAAATTAACGGTCAAAATGTCCAAATGGCACATGAAGAACCATGAAAATCTCAACTTCCATGGAAAAAAGCCATCAACAGACACCAATGATGAGATGACACAGATGTTGGAATTATCTGACAAAGACTTTAAAGTGCCTATCAGACAGATGCTTGAATGAGTCATCACGAACACTCTTGAAACATGAGTTAAAACAGAAAGCATCAGCCAAGAAATAGAAGATACAGAGAAAAGCCAAACAGAAACTTCAGAACTGAAAAATGTAATAACTGGAATAAAAACACCCAACGGGATGACTCAATATCAGAAGGGAGATGACAAAGGAAAGAGTCAGTGAACCTTAAGGTAGACTAAGACATCCCTCCAAACCCTTTCTAGGTTCTTAGTCATCTGCGTCTGCAAATCGACTGCAGCAGCAGAGCTGCATGTTTCCTCAGTACATTTCAAAAATATTTCTTCCCAAATCCTACCAAAATTCTCATTCCTAAATGCACCTCTGCTGCACATCAGGAAAACAAAGTCACTATGTACTCAAGAGTTAATGTGCAGTTTGTTATATCATTGGACCAATGAAGTTTTAAAGCAAAATCATACAAAAAATAGCAGAGGTGCACATCGTTTAAGTCCTTGGGGCCAGATGTGCTTTGGAATTCAGAATGATTTGTATTTTAGAAAGCTAATTTAGAATTTACACATAGAAGATACTAGTAACACCCCAGGGGGACTGAAAGAGCACCCTGTAATGAAACACACTAATATTTCTGCAGCAAAATGCAAATGCAACATTCGTGTATGAACAGTTACACTTAGTAGGATAAATAATGACCATAGCCTCATTATAGTTCAAGTAAAGTTCTGCGGCCAAAAGAGTTTGTTGCAAACTTAACAAAAAAACTTGCTTTCCAGAGCTTTTTGAATTTTATATTTGCAGATAATTTATTGGGGACCCATATTTCAACTTTCAACCTGTCAGCAACTCCTATCAACTCTATCTGCAGATCTATCGAAACTCTTGCTTTAGATCTACTGCCAACGTTCTAGCATTCTAGACCAGAGCAGTCTAGATCTCTTGCCTGGATGACTTGAAGAGACTTCTAATTGACCTCCCCAATTTGTGTCTTATTTCCTTACTAACAATCTTCCACACTCCTCCCGGACTAATCTTTCAAAAATGTAAAAGTAATCGTGTTATAGCTTTGGCTCCCCGCTGCTTATAAGACAAAGCCGAAACTCCTATACAAGTTCCTACAAGATCTGATCTCTCTTTAAGCTCGAGATTTATCTCTTGTTGCACCCATCATACATTACACGATAGCCATGTTAAACTACTTCGAGTTCCCTGAATAACCCACCAAGTTTCCATTTGCCAACCAGTTCCTGTCAGTTCACCTCATCTCCTTTTACCTCATGTTCAGCTTCTTTATAAAAGTAACCAACACACCCTCTAAAGTATTCATTCCACTTGGAATATTCAATTCCTCTATTTGATGACATGTCTGTCTACCGTTGATCTGTCAGCCCAGTGCCTAAATACCTAATAGGTGTTCAATAAATGTGGAGCAAAATGGTGGAACTCTATAGTTCTCTCCCCACCACAGGATCGACCCTTCCAAAAATAGAGGAACAGTTAGTTAGCTTAACATGTTTACAACAAATGTTAGCACAATACATTAAAAGTGATTAAAAAGAGAACATTTCTTGGTCTACCTACTTCTCTAATACAAATGTATATGTTATATGTATATATCAAAAAGGAAAAAACGTAATAATACATCACAAATGTTACCATGTGGGAAACCGGAGGAATAGAAATTGGGTTCCAGATGGTTGACATGCAGGTGCAGCTATTCAACTGCCAGTTCATTCCACCAGTCATTTCCATCTCTGAGGATTGACACCCCTTCACGTTCGATCTAAAATGAGATTTATAAATCAGCCCATTTGGGGAAATGACAAATCTACCATTTAAACATCTCGTCAGGATATAGCCTTTGAGACAATGTTTATGGCCATCAATAGGTAAAATATAATAGGAAGGAATCACAAGAAAAGATTAAAAAAAAGACCACTGGCTATTTTCTATATTAAGTTAAGGTATCATTACAAAACTAAATATTTCAGCTTACTTTTTATAAATAATGCCGAATTTAAATCTCCCACTAACAAAGTTTGAGAGTTCATAGAAGGAATTCAATAGTACCAGTTGCCCATTTAAAAAAGTGACTTGAACGAATACATTTAATTCTAAACTATTTTAATAGTTTATATAGAAGGAAAAAAACCTAGTATTCCCCATGGTGGTGGGTCAAAAGGGCACTAGAGTAAGAAGCAGAAGTATTGCATTCTGAGCTTCACCAGGCTATTAACTAGCTGTGTAACCTTGACTAAATAACTTAACCTCTTTCCTCATTTGTAAAATTGGGATAAACTATGCTTCATAGAATTAGAGCTATTAAGAGAATAAATAATACAAGATGTGTAATATTTTGTATAAATAAGAGAATAAATAGAAACAAAAGGAAACAAACTCTCATTGAACATTTATTCTTACTAGGCTCTGTGTTAGGTGTTTTCACAATCTTAAATATCATTTAACTTTCATAACAACTATGTGAAGTAGGTATTATAAATTCTCATTTTATGGATGAGGAAACAGACTCAGAGAAGGGAAATATCTTGCTCAAGGTCTTACAGTTAATTAATGGCAGGACTAGGAGTCTATATTCTATGCCAGTGGTTAAGATTATTATCCCTGTTTTCTACATCTATTTCAACTCCTCTACCAAATTATGTAATAATCTATTCCACATACACTTTAGTTTTAATTCTAAGAAATGGTTCTTGTATCTAAAAGCTCATATTTATTCTGTATTCATTTGACTTATTGAAATTTAGTTTTTATCCACGTGATGCAGAGCTTAAAAAGTCAACCAGTGCTAAAAGATCTAAAACCAAAAATACCAGTCACCGCTTCCCCTTCGCAAAAGTAGCCACACTTTTCCTTATGGTATTTAATTCCATAATCCTAAAGAATCTCTGTATCTCAGTTGTCACATATGTGAAATGTGGATTCACTGTATTCATTCAACAAATATCCATTCAATATCTACTAGATGCCAGGCACCATCCTTGGTGCTTGGAATATATAAAACAGATGAAACTATTTGCTTTCATGGAGCTTGTGATCTAGTGGAAATAATAACTTTCTCAAGTAGAAAGATTGAGTTATTATGTGTAAAGTACTTAGAATGAACAGTATCTGTCTCAGAGTAAACAATAAATGTTAGCACCAAATAATACGTCATTTTGATTTTTTCCAGGAGACATCTCCCCTGGAGCTCTACATCCTTCGGTTCCATTCTAAACTGGCTGCTGTACAAGTAAATATAACTTCCATTGTTTTTATATTGTAAATTCCCTCCACCTCTCACTTAAGTAGGGTACTCTGTTTCCCTGAATCCCATGTGTTCCTCTTTCTTAGTTTACTTCTCTGTTTTGTTGGAGCACACCCTGTAGGATCTTCCTAAGCAAAGGTGCATGGTAGGTAGTTTTTTTTAAGATTTTGGGTGTCTGGAAACGGCTATCCCTTGTATTTCCTCGAGAGCTTGTCTCAGTACAGAACTCCATCCATGTAGTAGCTCAGGCCAAAAACCTAAGCACCATCCCTTGGTCCCGCTTTTCTCCTCACCTCTGACAGCAACTGCTATCACCTCTACCCCAGAACATGTGCCAGGTGCATCCACTTTCCATTATACCTAACCTCTACTACTACCATGCCAGACAGGGTGTTTCATATGGCACACTCAAAAAGAAAAGGGGCACTCTGTACAGGTAGTGGAATTTTTTAATATATTCCTGGATTTTATTCGTGAATATTTTATTTAGAATTCTGACATCTATAATGAATATGTGAGCTTAGTCAGCACTTTCTTCTATCTTTACTGGGCTTTCATATTAAGGTCATGTCACTTCATACACTGAATTGGAGCTCTTCCCTTTTTTCTATAGCCTGGAACTGAAATTTCCTATTCTTTAAGGATAGATAAAGCTCTACTCTATGTGGCAATTGGTCTATGCATGTTTCTGTTTCTTCTTGGATGAATTTTGTCATTATATTTTGCTTGGAAATCATCAATTTCCTTTAGATTTTCAAATATGTTGTTACCAAACAGTTGCACAAAGTATTCACTTATAGTTACCTTAATCTCTCCTACGTCTGTGGTTACATCAGCTCTCTTATTCCTCATGTTGTACACTTTTACACTCTCTTTTTGGTTGAATCAGAGGACCTCATTTTATTGGACTTTAAAGAAATAAGTTTCAGATTTACTTTTCGTTGCAATTTTATTAATTTAAGCTTTTATCTTTATAAATTTTATCTTCCTAATATATTTTTATTATCTATCTTCTTAAGAGAAAACTAAATTCTTGTTAATTTGTCTTTTTTAACAGTGATGAAATCTTTTTCTGTTCAGCTTTCATGGTGCCCCATTAGCTTTGGTATGAAGTTCTCTTTTTCATTACCTTTAGATAGTTAACTTTCCTTTTGATTTCCTCTTTGGCAAAAGGATTATATTTTTGAATTTGTAAGTAGTTAAGATTTTCATGGTCAACTTTTCATTAAGTAGTTATAATTTTATTGGATGAGAGAATGTAGTCCATAAAATTGTTTAGGAGTTTTTAAAGGTTTTCTTTGTGATTGCTTTGAAGAAAATGAACATTCTGTGTGTGTGTGTACACTTAGGTTTATTATTTATTTATTATGTATTATTTAAATTCCTCTGTGTCCTTTCTTGTTTTGTCTACTAAATTTGTCCAACGATGAAAGAGGTGGTTCGAAACTGCCCATTTTAACTATACTTTTCTCAAGTTCTCCATGCATAATAGTTTTTGCTTTATGTATTCACCTTTGTGCATAAACTGTTAAGACTGTTGTATCTCCCTAAATAGTGTCTTGTTCTGTTCACTGCTTTTAACCTTACATTCTACATTATTTGTTGTTAATATCACTTCGTCCTTCCTTTGGTTTCCATTTGCCTGGTTTTTTGTTTGTTTGTTTTGGGGTTTTTTTTTTGGCTGAAAATGTAGGGAAGCACTCACTGAAGTAACATTGATTACCTTACGATGCTGAGGCACTCCAACTGGTAGTTTCATTGTCTTTGTTTAATAAAATAAAAAATTATTACTCATTTAATACAGTTTATATCATAAAGTAAGAAAAGAACCAAGAATACAAAGAACTATGAGGAATGCCAACATTTAAGATGTGCTTAGAAAACCATCCTTCCGATGAACCATGAAGGGTTAAATCTACGTTAAAAATAACTCTTTTCAGGTATGAGTCTCATCCGTCCTTCCTCTAACATGTATTTATTGGCTGTCTTTTTTAAATAATAAAAAACTTACCTGTTGACTGGGTTTTCTCCAAAGTTAAGATCTGTTTTGTAAAACAAACACAAATTTTACGTTATTTTTATATAAATACTTTTTTTAAAAATGCATTTAAAAATATATATCTCAAATATTAAATTAAAAATAGATGCTTACTTCTTACAGGGCTAACCAGTGAGCCATCCAGGTTGTTTGCTACAACTCTTCCACTTTGCTGTCTGGCTGCAATACATTTGTGGACTTGTGAAGGCAATGTCAGTTGTAATATATCACATAGAGAAAACAATCTGAAAATAAGCAACAGAATCAGATGAAACCCTAAACCAAATTTCTATCAATACAGTAATTATATATATATGTACCTTCCCATTACAAAGCAACAGGACTTCAATTTATTAGGTTAATTGGTATAAATAAGGTCGTTTAAAATGATTAATTAAATAAATTTTAATTGAGCACTTGTGTGCTAGACACTGTACTAGGTGCTAAAGATACAGTTGTGAATAAAGAAGATAAAAATCTCTGCCTTCATTTAGCTTATGTTCTATTGGAGACAGAAGATAAGCAAGACAAAGTACATAATATGTTAGATCGTGGTAAGTGCTAAGGAAAACATATCAGGGAAAGGATTATGATATGCTGGTGGGAGAGTGGGCACTTAAATGCTAGACAGGAAAGGCTCACTGAGAAGGGGACTTTTAAGTAAAGAGCTGAAGCATGTAAAAGAGTGAACTGGGCGGATCCAGCAGAAGGAACAGCATGCACAAAGGTCCTGAGCAAAGAGCGTGCTTGGTGTGTTTGAAGAACAGGGAGGAGGCCATGGAGGGGTTCGTAAGGAATTGTAAAGACCTTGGTCCGCCCAACTGTTTTACTCTTCCAGCTCCAGCCTTTTCTCTAGTACTCTCCTCTCCTGGCACCCATCCTCTAGCTCAGTCCTCTGTCCCACCTACCTTCCTCATTCCTTCACATTGGTCCTAGTCACATTCTTCTTAGAAAAAATGAACTGCTATTTGCCATTAACTGAGGTGGGGAAAACCATGGATAAAGCAGGTCTGGGGTCAAGTATCAAAAGCTTAGTTTTGGACACATTGAGTTTTGGAATCCTACTAGACATTCAAGTGCTACCACGGAATAGACACTTGGATATACAACCCTGGAGTTCAGGAGGTATGGCTGGAGCTGGAGATAATAATTTGGGAGTTCTTATCATGTAAATGGTATTTAAGGCCATGAGCTTGGATGAGGTCATCTAGGAAATGCGTGCATATAGATAAAGAAGAGAAATGAGGACGAATCAGTGGAAAACAGTCTAAAAAGTAGCCAAGAGTTAGATAAGAAGAAAAGGAGTGATGAACCATGTCCAGTAAGATGAAGACTGATGAAATTATCATTGGATTTGCAACCTAGAGGTCACTGGTGACTTTGACTAGAGCAGATAGGGGAAATGTTAGCACACCTTTCTTAGAAACTGTAAGAACAACCATAGAAAATAATCAATGAAGATATAGAGGATTTGAGCAACAGAATTAAAAACCTCAACAGGATACAGTTTTCAATGGCACATGAAACTTCTACCAAAAAGAAAAAGGTTATATGCTAGGCCATGAAGCAAGTATCAACAAATTCCAAAGGACTGAAATACAGAGGTTCTCTGACACAGTGCAAGTAAGCACTATGTCAACAACAAAATTCAATAACAAAAGAAAAAGATAATTAGAAGGCCCCCATATACATGAAATTTTAAAAATACACTTCTAAGAAATACATGGGTCAGGTCCTGTTCTAAGCACTCTACATTTCTATTGACTCATTTATCCTGACAGCAACCTTCTGAGGATAAGGAGGCTGAGGCACAGAGAGGTTAAGTGATCTACCCAAAGTCACACAGTCCATGAATGGTAGAGTGAAAATTAAAGTCAAGTACTCTGGTTCCATGGCCAGTATTTTTAAATCACAGTGACTGAAGAGAAAAAGTGGTTTCAGCTGGCCACAGGCTTTTTCAACACAACTGGCTCAAGCAATGACTGTTAGGCAGCCTAGGCTAAGTCCTCAGGACAGCATGTGCAGACATCACCAGAAGCCAGTTTTGGGCTGTTGGGAACCAGGCCCAGAGGCCTTTATAACACCATAATAGTACTTCCCCTCCTCCCCCTCTACCCTACTTGGGATTCACATTCACATCAGACTGAATCCACAGCTTGTCAACCACTACGTTTAACCTTATAATGATTCCCAAACCATAGGGCCTCAGAAAAACAGTCCTTCTTTTGGAAATGAAGCAAATGTACAGTTTTTGCTATACATACGGTTTTACTCAAAGGACTTATGTTCATTATGGTTTTGGTCAAACTCACCCGTTGAAAATGCAGAAAGTGTGTCCATTGAGAAAATATGCACAGAAGAAAAAAACAGTTAAAATAGATACAGTTTAAATCTTCAAGTTGAATTAAGAGCAAACAAATTCTAAGACATATAAACCCTATGATAGTATAGCTCATTATTACAGGGATTTTCGTCTAGCATAGAGGGTCAAGTAACATCACCGAATCAAACTCAACCATTAAAAAACAGAATATGGCTGATTTTGAGCAGTTGCACGCCAGGAAATGTATAACAGCCAGCTCTCCAGGAAAAGGCCTGTTTTATAGTGTTTGTCCATTTTTGTGGTATACATACTTCCATCATAGCCAATTTCAAGTTGCCAATGTGTCATCAACCAGCTTTCAAATTTCCTGACTATGAGGCAAACTAACCTTAGGAGCTTACCAAGGACTTACCTGGTAAGCATGACAAGGTCTGTACACAGACATCACTCCGGATTTATGTATGTCTTATTTTTTTTGGTAAAATTTATCTTTTAAGTAGTAATTATTTGCACATTTTATTCATTTCTCAGATATCCTTCCAGAAGTATTCTTTAAGAAATGAAATAAACATATATATTCTTTCTTTCTGTTTTGGAAAAGAAAAAGTGGTAGCATACTATGCACTGTTTCCCACCTTGCTCATTTTCTATCTAACAATACACGTTGGAGACCATTCCATTCCAGTACATTAAAACAAGACCCTTATGAAGAGTCATTTTGTTATTACAATGTTGTAATGGATATCCTTGTTCATATGTCATTTCACAACTATGAATATATATACGGGATAAATTCCTAGAAATGAAGTTGCTGGGTCAAAGACTGCTTTAGGAAGAGGCAGCAGACATAGTAGGTGGTTAGGAAATGTAAGAATTAAAGGTTCTAATCCTGCCCTCAATTATCACTGACATCATAATCATACAATAGCGTTATATTACCTTCAAGCCAAGCTCTGCTTGCTGAAGCTTTCACAACTGGATAATTTGGGATGGAGGGAATCAATGCACGCTGCACACTGAAGAGATCACAAGAAAGATGAATAGAGTCACATATATCCTACCCAGCTGAGCCTGCATTTCTTTCATTCACTCATCTATCCATCCATGTATCAACCTATCCATCCAACTATACACTAACTATACATCCATCTATGATAAAGAGATAATTAAGAAATAGTCAACAGGGCTTCCCTGGTGGCACAGTGGTTAAGAATCCGCCTGCCAATGCAGAGGACACGGGTTCGAGCCCTGGTCCGGGAAGATCCCACATGCCGCAGAGCAACTAAGCCCGTGAGCCACAACTACTGAAGCCCATGTGCCACAACTACTGAGCCCACGTGCCACAACTACTGAAGCCCACGTGCCTAGAGCCCACGTAGCCCAACAAGAGAAGCCACCACAATGAGAAGCCCGTGCACCGCAACGAAGACCCAACGCAGCCAAAAATAAAATTTTTGAAATTTTCACAATACTGAAAAGTACAAACAGAAAACTGAAATCAACCATAATTTTTCCAGTCAGAAATAGCTAACGTGAACATTTTTGAAGTGATATACCTCAAAGTTTATATTATTCAATTTGTGTTTGTGTGCACATATAGAGGAGCACGTGTATGTGGGTTTGTGTATATGCATGCGTACACACACATTCATCTTGAATGTTACTATGCACAACAGTTATTCTCACTAGGGGAGTCCCCAAGGGAAGAAATCAAATTCTTCAAAGAGGGGTTATTCAAGTGCCAACTTCTGACTTTGAGAATCACTCAGTATAACAAAAGATGTTCCTTTGTGAAGCGTATGGAATCCCACAAAAGACTGAAATACTCTATCCCATATTATCATTTAAAATGGCTGTATAGCATTTCACCATATTCAAAGCCTGTAATTTATTTAGTCACTGTGATGTTGCTAAAATGAGAGAAATTATTTAGATGAAAACAAAATTAACCTATATTAAGACATTTATCAACTTACCTATAAGGAGGTAAAATGTCATTTTTCTCTTCCAAAGAAGCTAAATGCTGTTTTAGTGCTTCAAGTAAATTGCAGGGTACCTAAAAATAAAGTTATTAGGAAAAATGTTGTTTTTTGATAGATAGTTCTTAGCAAATTCATACTCTCCTATATCATAAAAAGATTTTGAATAAAATTAAGATACCTGTATAGCAAATGATTAAAGCTAAATAATTGCTAGAAGTAAATTCATTATTAAAAGTAGCAAGATGCTACTTTTAATGCTACAAGATGAATTTACTTCTAGCAATTATTTAGCTTTAATCATTTGCTATACAGGTATCTTAATTTTATTCAAAATCTTTTTATGATATAGGAGAGTATGAATTTGCTAAGAACTATCTTGGTATCAAATCACATTACTATATAGCCTCAAACTATACTTTTACATACATTTTTTAAAAAACAATAAAAAAGCATCTTAAAATGATCAATGGGCTGCTAAAATATGTATTTCCTTTGGAGGAGACATTGGGCTTGAAATTATTCATTACTTATGGTTCCTTCATGAGTCACTAGATTACTGAATGAATTTAAGTAAAACATTAAGCCTACTGGGGAAGAAGGAGAGAGAATCTCACTCACCATCTCTGGTCTCTCCTGAAATGTCACCTCCTCAACTGGGATTTCCTTGGCCATCCTAGATAAAACAGTACCTACCAACAGTCTGTTTACCCTCACTAAGTTTTCTTTTTCTTCATGGCAATTATCTTCCCTGAGATTATAGGTTTCTTTCCGTGTATGTTTATTATCCATCTCCTTGCAATAAAATATAAAACTCCATGAAGACAGAGATTTGGTCTGTTTTGTTCACTGTAGACTGGAGCTTCCCAGGTCATGAAGCCTGCAACTAGGTTGTTTTTGCTTGTGGCTCCAGTCTACAGGTCTGGCGGAGGAGAGGTATCAAATAATCAAACAAATAAATGTAAAATGAAAGTTGTGAAAAGTACTGTGAAAGAGAGGTGCATGATAGGTAGTGTTTAAGTAAGTGAATCTGACCAAGTCAGGGATGTCAGAGAAGCAAGCACTCCTGAACAAAGTAACAACTGAGCTGAGAGCTGAAGGATATCCAGGAGAAAAGTAGGATACTAGGAGAGGAATGAGCATGGCAGGAGGGCATATGGCACAGACCACGAATAAAGGTGAACCATGTTGCCAAGGGGAGCGTGGAGGAGATGAAGCTGGGAGGGATTCGACGATGCAAGACCTTAAAATCAACGCAATGTTGTGGAGTTTGGACTTTAACTTGAGAATACCGGATGACTTCGAAGTGAGGAGTGATCTGTATTTTGGAAGTTCTCAGATCAGCATTCTGGTTGCATTGCGTAAAAGAAACAGCAGGGGGCAGAGATATGGGGAAGCGAAAGGATCCGAGTTGAAGCTAGGATGATGGTGTGGTGGCAAAGACGGACATAGATGCTGCTGAGCTAGCAGCTGGAGAAGGGTTTAATGAAGGAACTGTTCACAGAGGTGTGGGCAGGGCTGAGGGACCATTCTGAGAGGAAAAGGGAGTGCTATGAATGACAATAATGGCACAAGAGGAATACACACTCAGAGGAGCCTGGATACCACTCAGTGCGGCCGGGCTGCCGGGCTGAGGCATCCAAGCAGAACTCTGCTCAGAGGGATTTCCTGCTGGACCAAATATGAGGACCAGGAGAAGATCCCCCTAGGGACGCCTCTTAACCATGTGGGCACCCTGAACACAGAGGAATTGGAGAATCTGTTCCTTGCCAGAGCTCACAGGCCCCTCAGCAGCAGGGACACCAGGAAGTCTGGAGTCCAGAGTGAGCTTCAAAGGTTCAAACATACTAGACGGCAAAGAGGGGCGGAGGGAGCCCAAAATGACCAGGCGACTCCCAGCATCACCAGGGCAAACACAGAGCATTTCTAGTTCATTCATTCAGTCACTCAATAAATATACAACAAAATAATAAATAAATAGAAGTTGTCACGACTTGCACAACGTTGGTTGGCAACATTCTTTTTCATCCGATTTGCTTTCAGATAATTCACCGACAGCTATAAATTTGTGGCAAAGCTGTCACCCGTGATTAGCAGAACCCTGCTCAGAACGACCGAAAACTTACAAGACCCCAAAACGGAGCTTCCCAGCGAAAGGGCAGGCATGAGGCTGTCAGAGCGCTTGCGTGAGGCACACGGTGGCCCTCCGCCCACCAAAACCGCGGCTATGCTAAGGCGAAGCTGGTACCCAGCAGGGCGGAACCATCTGCTAGGTCCCCGAGTTTGTGCCCCTGGAGCTCTGATGAGGGGTGCGGCCCAGAGACGTAGGTTTGAACGGCTCTGGGGAAAAATAAAAGTGCATCGAATGGCAGACAGAGCAGACGCTGCTAGCGAGTTTCCGGGAGTCGCACTCAACACGAACGGCAGGCGACGGTGGAAAGAAGAGGCATGGACACAGGCAGATGCACCAGACAGCCACTCGCAGAGGGAGGCTCTGTGAGCCCTAGACAGTGTCGAAATCAAGGAGGAAGGGTCAGCCGAGGAAATGAGGGAGACGCCCCTTCAGAAGACACAAGGGTTTGGCAGAGCCTGAAAATGGTGAGCCTGCACCTAACAGTTTAGCAGCTCTTGCTTCACATAAAGACTGTTGCAAGCACGAGAGAAACTGGCCGACCAACAGTCAGATGTCCCCTAGAGCTCTGGCCACAGGTGCTGAGCACTGAAGGAGGCCAAGGCCAAGATGCCAAGCCCAGGTCAACTGATGCTCCTCTGGGCCCCCATGACAGCCAAGCTGTGGTTCTCAGCACAGGAACCCTTCCCAGCTTCACCACCTCAAGGAAGTGAGGTCTCTTTTGCAGGAACTCAGGGGCTAGGAGTGTACCTCATTCATTATAGTTCCTTCTTCCTGGTAGGGGTCAGGCCTGTGTCTGTGAATGAATGTTGATTTAAATCCACCAATTATGGTGACTTTGGGCAATGAAATTCCATCTTCTCCCCTACTAACCCAGATATTCTCATTGTCTCTCCGTCGTCTGGTTATCTGAATTCTCATTCAGGAATTTGTGCGTTATTTCATCCAACAATGGTTCCTGTTGTGGACCATTCTGTGGGGTTCAATGTCTGTGCACAAAATAGGTCCCTTTCGTACCTATCTGTACATGAAGGAATGCTTGTGAGGACACATTTCTTTCCTTGAAAGATTTTTTTTTTTACATCTTTATTGGAGTATAATTGCTTTACAATGGTGTGTTAGTTTCTGCTTTATAACAAAGTGAATCAGTTATACATATACATAAGTCCCCATATCTCTTCCCTCTTGCATCTCCCTCCCTCCCACCCTCCCTATCCCACCCCTCTAGGTGGTCACAAAGCACAGAGCTGATCTCCCTGTGCTATGCGGCTGCTTCCCACTAGCTATCTATTTTACGTTTGGTAGTGTATATATGTCCATGCCACTCTCTCACTTTGTCCCAGCTTACCCTTCCCCCTCCCCATATCCTCAAGTCCATTCTCTAGTAGGTCTGCAATTTACAAGCAGCTCATGCAGCTCAACATTAAAAAAACAAACAACCCAATCCAAAAATGGGCAGAAGACCTAAAGAGACATTTCTCCAAAGAAGATATACAGAGTGCCAACAAACACATGAAAGGATGCTCAACATCATTAATCATTAGAGAAATGCAAATGAAAACTACAATGAGACATCATCTCCCACCGGTCAGAATGGCCATCATCAAAAAATCTACAAACAATAAATGCTGGAGAGGGTGTGGAGAAAAGGGAACCCTCTTGCACTGTTGGTGGGAATGTAAATTGATACAGCCACTATGGAGAACAGTACGGACGTTCCTTAAAAAACTAAAAATAGAACTACCATACGACCCAGCAATCCCACTACTGGACATATACCCTGAGAAAACCATAATTCAAAAAGAGTCATGTACCAAAATGTACATTGCAGCACTATTTACAATAGCCGGGACATGGAAGCAACCGAAGTGTCCATCAACAGATGAATGGATAAAGAAGATGTGGCACATATATACAATGGAATATTACTCAGCCATAAAAAGGAACGAAACTGAGTTATTTGTCGTGAGGTAGATGGACCTAGAGACTGTCATACAGAGTGAAGTAAGTCAGAAAGAGAAAAACAAATACTGTATGCTAACACATATATATGGAATCTAAAAATAAAAATGGTCATGAAGAACCTAGGGGCAAGATGGGAATAAAGACGCAGTCCTTGAAAGATTTTTGAGAAGACATCAGACAGAAACTCTCTCCTTCTCTGCCACCAAACCCAAGATTTATTTGCATCTGCAACTACCTTCTCCTCCCAACCTCCTCTACCCTCTCACCTGAGGCCACTGCTGGATGCACCGTGTTCTGGATCCCAAATCCTCTCTATTTCCTCACCCCACATCATCACCCTCTCTCTCTTTACAGACTTCTCCCCATTCCTCCAGTCCCAACCAAGGCAGGTCTGCCATACCACAGTCAGGCACTGGGAAAGAGTAAAAGCCCTGACTCATGGGATGGGGAGATCCAGGGGGATGGCTGTGAAAGTCCTGAGTCTCCCTTGTTGGAGACGATATGGAGACCTTTACTCCACCCCCCTTCCTGCCATCCAGTTGCAACAGTAAAAATAAACAAGATCCTCCTAGGAAGATGGCAGCAATCAGTACCAATCTTAAAGATAAAAAGGATGCAGGGGTGATGGTCCCCACCCTATCTCCATATAATTCACCAGTATGGCCCCCAAACCAGTCAGGCCCTGGAGAGTGACATACTACAGCATAATCAATCAAGTAGTAACCCAACTGCAGCCACTATAGTTCCTTTGGTAGAGGTGGGTTAATGTAGTCTCAGGAACATGGTATGTGGCTAACAGTTCGGTCAATGTTCTGCTTTCCATTGCCATCTAAAGTGTGGATCAGTAAGAGTTTGTAGGCACATGGAATGGGCAATGCTATACATTTATACTCTGACCCAGGCTGTGTTAACTCTCTCAACCCATATGTCAGAATATGGTCAGAAGAAGTCTAGACCATCTGGTCACGCCTCATAAATTGCATTGATCCACTTCTGTTCATGATCTTCATGCTAAATGGATCAGATGAACAGGGAGGTGCCAGTACAATGGAGACCTTGGAAAATTATATGCACTCCAGATAGGAGGTAAACCCTACAAACATTCAGGAGCCTTCCATAACAGTAAAATTTTTAGGGTTTCAGTGGCCAGGGATCTACCAGAAAATCCCATTGAAAACAGAAGACAAATGGTTGCATCTTGCACATCTCATCCCAAAAAAGGAAACATGACTATTAGTAGGTCTCTTTGCATTCTGGATACCAAGGAAGACTGCTTTGGCCCATATTCCAAGTGACCTAAGGTGGCCTGCCATATTAGTTTGGGGCCCAGAGCAGGTCCAGGCTGGGCCAGCAACCCCTGCTGCTCAAGCCTTATGATACACCTGGGATGGGGTGCAGGCTGCCAGACCCTCGCTTCATCCTCACCTGCTGCACGGCCACCTCTGCCTCACATCACACCCACTGAGGAAGGAAAAGGCCTGAGTTCATTTGATTCTCACAACCCTGTTATGAGGTAGACAAGAGTAACACGCCCATTCTGCATTTGCGTAGACGAGGGACGGAGAATGGAAATGAGTTGCTTGAGATTACACACCTGAAAGGTAGGCAAGGTGGCCTCAAGCCTAAATTCATTATTCCCAATAGTCTCCTGTTTCCACCAATCAGTTCTGTCCATTTAAAAAGCATGCTGGGGCTTCCCTGGTGGCGCAGTGGTTGAGAATCTGCCTGCCAATGCAGGGGACGCGGGTTCGAGCCCTGGTCTGGGAGGATCCCACATACCACAGAGCGGCTGGGCCCATGAGCCACAATTACTGAGCCTGCACGTCTGGAGCCTGCGCTCCGCAACAGGAGAGGCCGCGATGGTGAGAGGTCTGCGCACCGCGATGAAGAGTGGTCCCCGCTTGCCGCAACTAGAGAAAGCCCTCGCGCAGAAAGGAAGACTCAACACAGCCATAAATAAATAAATAAATAAATAAAAGAACGTGAATTTCTTAAAAAAATAAAAATAAAAATAAAAAAATAAAAAGCATGCTGGCATATGGTCACCTTATCTTTGATAAAGGAGGCAAGAATATACAATGGAGAAAAGACAGCCTCTTCAGTAAGTGGTGCTGGGAAAACTGGACAGCTACATGTAAAAGAACAAAATTAGAACACTCCTTAACATCATACACAAAAATAAACTCAAAATGGATTAAAGACCTAAATGTAAGGCCAGACACTATCAAACTCTTAGAGGAAAACATAGGCAGAACACTCCATGACATACATCACAGCAAGATCCTTTTTGACCCACCTCCTAGAGAAATGGAAATAAAAACAAACAAATGGGACCTAATGAAACTTAAAAGCTTTTGCACAGCAAAGGAAACCATAAACATGATGAAAAGACAACCCTCATAATGGGAGAAAATATTTGCAAATGAAGCAACTGAGAAAGGATTGATCTCCAAAGTTTACAAGCAGCTCATGCAGCTCAATATCAAAAAAAACAAACAACCCAATCCAAAAATGGGCAGAAGACCTAAAGAGACATTTCTCCAAAGAAGATATACAGATTGCCAACAAACACATGAAAGGATGCTCAACATCACTAATTATTAGAGAAATGCAAATCAAAACTCACCTCACACCAGTTAGAATGGGCATTATCAGAAAATCTACAAACAACAAATGCTGGACAGGGTGTGGAGAAAAGGGAACCCTCTTGCACTGTTGGTGGGAATGTAAATTGATACAGCCACTATGTAGAACAGTATGGACGTTCCTTAAAAAACTAAAAATAGAACTACCATACAACCCAGCAATCCCACTGCTGGGCCTATACCCTGAGAAAACCATAATTCAAAAAGAGTCATGTACCAAAATGTTCATTGCAGCACTATTTACAATAGCCAGGACATGGAAGCAACCTAAATGCCCATCGACAGACGAATGGATAAAGAAGATGTGGCACATATATACAATGGAATATTACTCAGCCATAAAAAGAAATGAAATGGAGGTATTTGTAATGAGGTGGATGGAGTTAGAGTCTGTCATACAGAGTGAAGTAAGTCAGAAAGAGAAAAACAAATACAGTATGCTAACACATATATATAGAATCTAAAAAAAATAAAATAAAATAATTGCTCATGAAGAACCGAGGGGCAAGACGGGAATAACGACACAGACCTACTAGAGAATGGACTTGAGGACACGGGGAGGGGGAAGGGTAAGCTGGGACAAAGTGAGAGAGTGGTAGTGTATATATGGATATATATACACTACCAAATGTAAAATAGATAGCTAGTGGGAAGCAGTCGCATAGCACAGGGAGATCAGCTCTGTGCTTTGTGACCACCTAGAGGGGTGGGATAGGGAGGGTGGGAGGGAGGGAGATGCATGAGGGAAGAGATTTGGGGATATATGTATATGTATAACTGATTCACTTTGTTATAAAGCAGAAACTAACACACCATTGTAAAGCAATTATACTCCAATAAAAGTATTTTAAAAATAATAAAAACAAAATAAAAAGCATGCTGGAGTTGTTATACTATGAGTCGCCACTTAGCTCTCAGAGGGGAATGCTCTCTTTTATGAGACCTACAGCTCACAGACCTGTTCAGAAGACACAAGCCTATGTATATATAAGTATAAATATAAATGTTACTCTTGGGGAAATGAAAATACACATGTAAGTATATGGAAAATGATGGAGTCTCAGATGATGATTAATATAATAAACACAACATAAAAACAAAAAGTCACTTCAGGACTTCCTTGGTGGTGCAGTGGTTGAGAATCCGCCTGCCAATGCAGGGGACACGGGTTCGAGCCCTGGTCTGGGATGATCCCACATGCCGCGGAGCAACTAAGCCCGTGCACCACAACTACTGAGCCTGTGCTCTAGAGCCCGTGAGCCACAACTACTGAGCCCGTGCGCCATAACTACTGAAGCCCACGCATTAGAGCCAGTGCTCCACAACAAGAGAAGCCACCGCGATGAGAAGCCCACGCACCGCAACGTCAAGTAGCCCCTGCTTGCCGCAACTAGAGAAAGCACGCACGCAGCAACGAAGACCCAACGCAGCCAAAAATAAATAAATAAATAAAATTAAAAAGTCACTTAAACACAGATGAGAGATATACTGACCTGATTAAGATATGGAATGTCATTCTGGTCAATTCCAACTTGCTGAAATCACAAAAAAAGGAGAAAAAAGAAAACATTACAGCCAGGAGTGTTAACAAAGAAAAGTAAGTGTGAGACCAATTTGTACGCTAAAGAGAAAATACTCCAAGAGCATGAATGCCTTGCGGGGCTGGTTCACACCCTGATCAAGAAAAACATCAGGCTAACGTATACCTTGCACACTTAAGCATAAACTTATATTTGTTCTTAGGATAAAATTATAAAAGAAAGGACTCACCAGATGTTGAATCTTTGCTGTTTTGGGAAGAGCTAAGCTGCATTTTGGATATCATACAAATGTGTTCTAATTTTTCAAGTAGTCAGAATCAGCTACTGGGGCAAACATGCGGCTCACCTCATATATTTCCTTCTCTCACTGATCACAGACCTGTTCTACCTATTATCCGCTGCCTTAAAAGACTCATGTCATATATCTTTTGGCCTGGTTTTAGAGTTTTTTCTGGTGGGAAGGTAAGCTTGGTATCAGTTATCCTCATGGCCACAAACAGAAATCCTTCTAAGATTGTTTTTGACCACAAACGCATTGGAAGGTACATTTGAAGTACCTAATTCTAGCTTTTAGCTGTACTGTTTACAAAATAGTTTAAACTACCAATGTCTGTGTGTTTGTGTGGCATGGTGGTGGGGTAGAGGTATAGTTATACAGGATACTAAACTAATACAGAAAACAGCACAAAAGCCTCGTATACAAATAGATTTCTGTACCTCTGCAACTTTCAGGAACTGTGCCAATTTGGTCATTCTTTCAAGGAACCTGATGTAAATACCCAAACTTTCCTTGCATTGGTTCTTCCTCATGTCAAAATACTTGCCTAAAAATAGAAAAATAAATTACAACAAAGGAGCTAATATCGTAGCAATTCCAAGTTTCACTCCATTCTGATGATTCTGTGTTAAGTTGACTCTGGATATGATTTTAACTTGCTGAAAACAATTAGTTTTAATCCAGTTATTTTCTGCTTTAACAAGCAACAACACTGCTCGTATAAGTAGAATCAACAGATTTTTATAGAGGAACTACTGCATGCTGAACAGTGGTGCTGGTAATATGTATGGCATGTAATAGTGTACACATATAATTTAGATAGTTTAATTTCTACAACTTCTGGTCTGGAATCTTTTTGATTAACATCAAGCTCTGATGGTCTCTGACGGAAGGGGCTGTGTTTCCTACCTTTATAACTCTACAAATGTATTATACACTTCTTCAGTATGAGAAATATCTCAAATTCTCATCAACGAAGTTTGGAGAACACCTCCTATGAAATGAATCACTCATTAGGGCTAAATGATGACTGAAATTTCCTGAAAAGCCTAAGAAACATACGCTTGTATATGATCAAAACAATTAGTTATATTATAGGCTATATCTTAGGAAAGTCAGAACTGTATTATCTGACCTTGGTGGAGTGGGACTTAGTGTGTAATGTATAAATATGGCAACCCATGTTGATTTCCTGATAAGTTTCCCAGAAATAACAGTTAGCACTTATATACAAACTGAAAACTTCTGTGGCTGATTAGCCAATTATTTTTAACCAAAAAAAGGAATATGATGTCTCATTATTTAAAAATACGTATGACCCTGCAAGGATCTTCTATTTTGAATCTAAAACACATATGAGTCTAAATGTAGAGATAAAAGATTTTTACAAATAAATTATTTTTACCAGTTTATTTTTTTTTAAAGTAATGCCTATTCTTTAGCTTACCTAGCAGATTAAGGATCCCCTCATTATAGGCTGCAAAGAGGCGAAGAAAATCCTTAAAGAGGAGCATGAAAGCAGCATGTATTATACCATTAGTTATTTCGTCAGGATTTGCCTGGAAATTAAATAAAAGAGTAATCAATTACCACCACAATTTTTAAAAATTCCCTCTCCCACCTACAGGTAAACAATGCTGTTTACCAATATTTTTCCAAAGGATTTATAAAGCTCTTACATTAAAATAAAGAAGAGCATCAAACTGAGTTTGAATAACCGCAAGAGTGTTCAGCAGCTCCTTAGTGTTCATCGTTCTCATCACACCATCCGTCCTGTAAGAGAGAAAAAAATTCATAACAGCAATAATAATTGAGTGTGAGAAGCACTGTGACACTGGCATCTTGAAATAAAGCTGTGTTTTTGACAAACTACATATCAGAGCACATATGTATTTCAGTACTTCTTGCTTACAAACCAATGATATTTACCTACCCTCTCTTGGTTTTGGTGATGTCATATGCAATCAGTCTATATGTGAGTGACTTTTCATTCAAGTACCTGCTATATCGTCTGATGAAGGTTGACATAGTATAGCCTAAAAATGAAATATTTTCATTATTTCCAGTTTCACCAATGTTAACCATTTACCATATATGTGAATAAATGCAAAGACTTACCATTTTACATTCACCCATATAACTCAACAACATCTTTGAAGCACAAAGACTAGAATGGCTTATTAATCATCTAGTACAACATTCCTCAAACTTTCTGTTAAAGATTATTTTTTATTTCCTCAAAGTCTTGATATCACCTCATGATGTAGTATTGATGGTGACATTATTGAACAGGGGAAATAACTGAACTTTATTAGTTCCTTTCACATTTCCAAGGAAACTATTGTAAATTCTTAGCATTTTCCTGACACTCCCTATCCCATTGGTACCATCCCTCCCCCACCCTCCTTCCACTCAACAAATGACCTTGACCCTACTTCATAGACAAAATGGAGAGAGACAGGCCATGATAGAAACTCAGCTCCTCATTGAATTCATTTATTCAATTTATTTTTTCATTCAACAATTGTTCAGTGCTTCCTATGATCCGGGCACTGTCCTAGATGCTGGAGGTTCAGTAGTGAACAAAACAGACAAAAATCCATGCCTTCATAGATCTTACACTCTCAATGGTGATTCATAGACAAACAAAAGAAAAGAAAAACACGAGATGGTTAGTTGCTGAGAAGCGGAAAGAATAAAACTCAGGCAGAGAAAGGAGACTGACCCAGGAAAGCCTCACTGAGTAAAGGCCTGCATATTGTGTTATTCTCAGTAACTACTCAAATATGTGTTGTATGAATGAATTTAGAAATTATTTTCCATCATAAAATGTACACCACATCACATTGTTCATAATTCAGAACGATTTTTTTTTTAACCACGGATGGTTTTCAGAACATTTCCCTCCTTGCCACAGAGAAATATTTCCATCAAAGAATCAGCTTACCTTCTGTGACACTTTTATCCAGGAAGTTGTATAAAGTGAACAAAGAGTTTCTAGATGCAAGATGTTGGATGAATCGCTATGAAACAAATGTGCCAAATTCTAAAATTAGTTTCTGTCCACAAAGAGAGTTCCCTCATGATTTTGTCATTGTGAATGCATACTTAACATAATTCTATCATACAGCTTCTATCTATTTCAGGAGCATTGGTTAAGGCGAGCACCATCACACCCTGTGCTAGCCAACTGAAGGATATGCAATGCTGCCTAGTCTGTTTATATACCCACTAAATAAACGAGGGGTTAAACATTAAAGCTAATGTGAATACACACTTTTCACCCATGACTTTCTATCTAGTCACTTCTCCCTTTTTGAATTTTGAGGAATTTGAAATACAGTTGACCCTTGAACAACTCGGGGGTTAGGGGTGCCAACCCACCATGCAGTCGAAAATCCACATATAATTTATAGTCAGCTCTCTGTAGATGCTGTACCTCTGTAACCATGATTCCACGTCCACGATTCAACCAACCACAGATAGTGTAGTGCTATAGTATTTACTATGGAAAAAAGCCACATACAAGTGACCCGTGCAGTTCAAACCCATGATGTTCAAGGGTCAACTGTAATTATAGAATTATTTTAATAATTAATGTTAAATTATTTAATAATTTAATTAATAGAAAAATAAAAACAATAATCTGGTACATCTGTGTACCCCACTACCCATAAATGACAACTACTAACTTTTGGACGTATCTACTTCAAGTCTATTTTTAAAATAAGAGGAATAAAGTCTTACACGTAAAGTTAAAAGTGCCCTTTGCCCCATCCCCTAGTTCAATTTCCTTCTCCTACCTGGAAGTAACCATTATCATAATTTTAATGTGTTACCTTTACAGCCTATTTTCTTTATAGTTTCATATATATTTGTTCCATGGACAAATATTAACTGTGAATTTTAAAAATTTATATAAATGATATTGGACTCTACTAGCATTGTTTTTGAGATCTAGCCTTGTTGGTATACATCCTATTAGTATTTCATTGTATAAACACTTCATTTTAGTTATCTGTTGCCCACTGATGGAAATTCAGGTGATTTCCAACTTTTAATTATTATAAACATGCTATGAGAAGTGTATTTGCTGGGTCACTGGGCATTTTCAATTTTATTAAACATGTCTCAAGGCACTCCTCTCCAATCCTTCACCCAGCATCAGATACAGAAGTACACAGAGTTGTTCATAGTATTCCTTTATCATCCTCTTAATACCCATGGAATCTGTTGTGATGTTACTTCTCTCATTCCTGATATGGTAATGTATGGATGGCATCCACAGGGTATGCGAGTTCCCATTTCCTCAGGGTCCCAGCTCTTGATACTGTCACACATTTTATTTTATTTTATAAATTTATTTATTTTATTTTATTTATTTTTGGCTCTTGGGTCTCCGTTGCTATGCGCAGGCTTTCTCTAGTCGTGGCGAGCAGGGGCTACTCTTTGTTCCGGTGTGCGGGCTTCTCATTGCAGTGGCTTCTCTTTGTTGTGGAGCACGGGCTCTAGGCACGCGAGCTTCAGCAGTTGTGGTGCATGGGCTCAGCAGTTGTGGCACACGGACTCTAGAGCGCAGGCTCAGTAGTTGTGGCGCACGGGCTTAGTTGCTCCGTGGCATGTGGGATCTTCCCGGACCAGGGCTCGAGCCCGTGTCCCCTGAATTGGCAGGCGGATTCTTAACCACTGTGCCACTAGGGAAGCCCTGTCACACATTTTAAATTGTGCTTATCTGAGTATGTTTTCAGATGGTTATCAGCCACTCTGGTTTCCTTTTCTATGTACTGTCTGTTCATTTCTTTTGTTCATTATTCCAGTGTACTGCTTTTTTCTTACTAATAATGTAGTCCGAATATCAATCTTTTGTCTGTAGTATATGTGCTGCAAACATCTTACTGCAACTTTATGGTGTCTTCCCTACTCAAATGTCATAAGCATATTCTCCTACATTTTCTTCAATTTTAAAATTTAGATTTTTGCATTTATAGATATTTCATTCATGTGGAATTTATTTTTTATATGGAGTAATATAAAGATCTCATTCTATTTTTTTCCATAGGGATGTTATTTGTACCAAAAGGCTTTATTTTAAATTGCATACTTTCCCCCACGTTTTTAGTGCCAGCAAGCTCCCATATAAGTACAGTTCTACTTCTGACCTATTACACTCCCTTTATATATATATGTTTATTTTTACCAATACCATACTGTGTAATTACTGTTGCTTCTTAATAAGTTTCAAAACTCAATCAATTTCTAAATCTTAATTTTTTTAATGCAAAGCTTACTGAGACAAAAGTTAATTTAAAGTAGGAAATAGGGCTTCCCTGGTGGCGCAGTGGTTGAGAGTCTGCCTGCCGATGCAGGGAACACGGGTTCGAGCCCTGGTCTGGGAGGATCCCACATGCCACGGAGCAACTAGGCCCATGAGCCACAACTACTGAGCCTGCGCTCTACAGCCCGTGCTCCGCAACAAGAGAGGCCACGATAGTGAGAGGCCCGCACACCGTGATGAAGAGTGGCCCCCGCTCTCCGCAACTAGAGAAAGCCCTCGCACAGAGACGAGGACCCAACACAGCCAAAAATAAATAAATAAATAAATAAAATAAATTAAAGTAGAAAATAATAAGTAATTGAATGTTGTAGAACATTTCAGTTGTTCTGTAAAACACAAAGAGTGTGTGTGGGGAGAGGTCTTGTGGTGATGCTGTAGTAACTCTGCTTTACTTTACTTGGTAAAGTAAAGCAGTTATGCAGCAATACGTTTTTGAGGGTTTTCTCTTTTTTTGGTCTAAATCATCTAAAGAATTGAGAGAAATAGCCACTCTATTATCCACTTTATTATCCAGTGGTTAAAATAATATACTTTAAATACTGATTGCAAAGATATATTCATAAGTAAAAATGGAAAAATTTGTTTTTTAATATCTACCGCTACATACTTCCCCCACTTGTCACTAATGAAAGCAAAAGCAAGAGGTAGGATAAAAACCGATAACCATCTTTAAAATAAAATAGAGAGCATCATTATTCTCCATTTTAAAAAAATGTAGTAAGCCCTTGACAAACTAAGCATATTCAGCAACTGTGTACTGACAGTCCTTTGTAATAAAAGCAAGGAAATGACTACCCTTTGAATAGATGCCATGCTCACCTCATTTCCATGCACCATAAGGTGATGCACAGTAATCAGGGCTTTGAACACCACCACCCAGCTGCTGCTCCTAGTTTTCTCAGAAAGAATATCAGCCAGATGTTCAACACTCCTATTTGTTCCATTTATGTATTGGATTAGATCTAAATTAGAGACAGTGACAAGCATTAAAATATAGACTGAGAAATAACTTTCAAAACCAAAATTGGTAACTTTAACTTAAATACAGATGCAATCAAATCTCAGAGAAGTGACAAAGGGAAAAATCCAAAACATTTTCTTCATTACGAGTACTACAATTTGTACTGACATGTTACATGATATTTAATGCCCGTCTATCCTATTGTTCTGTATACTTGATGAGGGTTGGGATTGTGTCCATTTTGGTCACCACTGTCTCCCGAAGACCCAGCACAGTAGCTGGCACATAACAAATTATGGTAAATACTTCTTAAATGAATGAATAAGACTCAAGAAGGTAAGTAATATGCCCAAGGTCATACAGGTAATTAAGTGGAAGGGCTGGGATTTGAAATCAGGTTTGTTTGACCCTGAAAACCAAGGTATTAACCATCATGTCATTCTGCCTCTCTCAAGAAAAGTGTCATTCTATGAAGATTCAGTCAGGAGTTTTCCTTGTGGTGTCTCCCAATGTCTGACCCTTTGGTTTGCATCTTTTAATTCCTTATTGCTTCTTCTTCTTGAGTCCACTTCCTCATAGCCTTGTACCTGGTTTATTGCAACAGCTTCTGATTTCCTGCCTCAAGTTTATAACCATTAATCAATTGACTTTATACAGCCCCTCAAAACCTAAGTTTCATTGTTTCGTTTTTCCTATTGAAGAATATGCAATGATTCCCTGCTGTTTATCAGCTGAAATATTCTCCTTGCTTCCCAAACCATCTATAAACTATAATTATAAAACAACTTCATCCCTAGCACTTATTCATTACTTAGCATCTTCATATGCATATATGTAGGATAGGTACTGAGAAGGATGCTTAACAAATATGCTAGTGGATTAGCGCAACAGGCTGACCCTGTCAAGTCAGATTCACTTATTCAACAAATGTATGTACTCAGCGTCAGTGCCTTATCATGTGCCAGTTGCTGTGCCATGTTTAAGGTTATGAAGAATGAGATTCTCTGCTATTTTTTAAATATCTAGGTCTGCTTCATTCCTCTTCCTGTGAAGTTTCCTCTGCAAGTCTTTTATTTCTGCTTTTGCACGATTTCAGCCTTTGGACTGAATCTTTCAGCTATCCTGGTACTGATTCAAGTGCCCCTGTTTGCTTCCATGCATCATTCACATCGATAATTATTGCTCATCCTTCAGGTCTTGAGAAGTCAATTCTGGCACACGTTACATCCCAATCCAGGGCTAGATTCCATACATCGCCCCAGAATCAAATATGGGGCCTGTTGAGAATAATGCTCAGGAAGCTTTAAATATACATATAAAGGAAATTAATCTACTTAACTTGGTGAACTGTTAGTTGCTGTAATACATGCCCATTATCATGATGATAAGAAGATAAAACTTTAGAAGACAAATGCATATTAAGTCAATGAAAGCCAAATACGAAAATCAAGAGGTGATCAAAAGGTTGAGTCGGCTACGAAGGTTTCAAAGGCAGTAGGATTTATGTATATTGCCAACAGCACAGATTGCGAAGTCACTGTGCGCTGGGGCGTCTTCGGGCAACAGCCAACGTTAAGAACGAGACCCTTCTCAGAAGCCTGGGTTGTTACTCCACTGCCTGTTATGTCCTAAGGTACATGAGGAACTCGTAAAGAGTTAGATGTTTGGAGTTAAAGAGGCCAGTGGTTGTGTTCCAGGCTCAATCAAAGCCCCCCTCCCCCCCCACGAAGTGCACGGCGGGGGGCGTGGTGGGGAAGGGCTGGGAGGCCGCGAGCACCGCCGCCATTAGAGGCACGGAGATGGCGCCCTAGCAGGGCCTACTCACCCGCCAGGTGTTTCGGCCCGGGCTCGGAGGGCTCATCGGTGGTTGCTCTGAGGGCAGCCTTGGATGCGGACGACCCCATGCGGGCGTCGCCAGGCGCCGGCTATGAGGGTAATGGCTGCAAAGGCTGGTCCCTCCTCTTCTGGACCAGCGGACTGATCCGGGAGCCGCACCGCGGACGACGAAAGGGGCGCCTGAGGTAATGGAAGAAAGGCCTGGCCCCGCAGGTGGCGTTCACCAGGCGACTCTGTCCCCGGGCCGCCTGACACGGGCCTGCATATTTATGAGGTGAGACGTGATGTCGCGAGGCGTCGGGGCCGGAGAAGCGGGTTCAGGGGACAGGATCCCACGTGGGACGGAGCATCTGGGGGGCGGGGCGCTAATGCAGACCCTTGGCGTGGTAGACGCTCAGTAAGAAAATAACCACTATTGAATGAATATCATGAGAAAGAGGGACATGTTGGGGACTCCAGGTGAAAGATCTCGAGATCTTCAGGTCTTGGGAAGTCAAGCAGTCCTGTGATAGTGCTTTGGAAATCCTTGACGTGGCCTCGTTAGGGAGGCTTCGGTCACGTGTGATGGGAACTGTATCCTGCCCGAGTCCATGTCCTGCAACCCTTCACCCAGCATCACATACCGACGTCCATAGACTTGTTCATACTATTCCTTTTATCCCTGGAATCTGTAGTGACGTTACTTCTCTCTTTCCTGGTACTGTTAATGTATGTCTTCTCTCTCTCTCTTTTATTTCTTGGTATATCTGGCTAGCCAGTTATCAATTTTATTGATCCTCTCAAAGAACCACCTTTTCCTTTCACTGATTTTCTCTATATTCTCTTTTCTATGTCATTGATTTCTGCTCGTATCTATATTATTCCATTGCTTCTACTTGCTTGCAGTTTATTTTGCTCTTCACTTTCTGGTTTCTTAAGGACATTAGCTTAACTTATTTAAGATTCTTCTTTTATAATATAGGACGTTAGGGTTAAGTACTGCTTTCGTTGTTGTCAAAGAACATGCTTCTTATTATTTAAATCTTTTAAATTTTGTTGAGATTTATTTTATAGAACAGAATATATGCTCTAAAAGGTAAATCTTCTGTGCACCCTTGAAAACTGCATATTTTTCTACTGTTGGATGCAGTGTTCCATTACATGTGTATTACAGTTATTGATATTGTATCACCAGTGACTGAGACTCTGTTCATTTGCATTTTTAACAGCCTTTTTCCCCCCTGCACTTTACGTTGCAGACTTTCTTTTGCTGTGTCATCAAGTTCACTGATCTTTTCTTTCTTTTTTTTTTTTAAACATCTTTATTGGAGTATAATTGCTTTACAATGGTGTGTTAGTTTCTGCTTTATAACAAAGTGAATCAGTTATACATATACATATGTTCCCATACCTCTTCCCTCTTGCATCTCCCTCCCTCCCACCCTCCCCATCCCACCCCTCTAGGTGGTCACAAAGCACAGAGCTGATCTCTCTGTGCTATGCGGCTGCTTCCCACTAGCTATCTATTTTACATTTGGTAGTGTCTATATGTCCATGCCACTCTCTCACTTCATCCCAGCTTACCCTTCCCCCTCCCCGTGTCCTCAAGTCCATTCTCTAGTAGGTCTGTGTCTTTATTCCCGTCTTGCCATTAGGTTCTTCATGGCCTTTTTTTCCCCTTAGATTCCATATATATGTGTTAGCATACTGTATTTGTTTTTCTCTTTCTGACTTACTTCACTCTGTATGACAGACTCTAACTCCATCCACCTCACTACAAATACCTCCATTTCATTTCTTTTTATGGCTGAGTAATATTCCATTGTATATATGTGCCACATCTTCTTTATCCATTCATCTGTCAATGGACACTTAGGTTGCTTCCATGTCCCGGCTATTGTAAATAGAGCTGCAAAGAACATTTTGGTACATGACTCTTTTTGAATTATGGTTTTCTCAGGGTATATGCCCAGTAGTGGGATTGCTGGGTCGTATGGTAGTTCTATTTTTAGTTTTTTTCTTTTGCAGAGTATCTTCTCTTAATCCCATTTAGGACAGTTTGCATTTCCAGTAAAGTATTTTTCATCTCTAGAATTTCCATTTGACTCTTTTTATCTTTCAATGCTCTCTTCATTATGTCCACATTTTCCTTTAAACCCTTGAGGATATCATAACTATCAAGGATATATGCTTATCAACCATTTCCTTCTAGCTCTGTTTTTATTGACTTATTTTTCTCTTTGGTATCAGTAACATTTTTCTGCTTCTTCCTGTGTAATTTTGTATAGATGTCAAATATTAATTTTAATTCACTGAGTGCTGTATTTTTATGTATTACTTTAAAGAACGTTGAAGTTGGTTTAGAAAGGCACATACATTACTTTGATATCACTTCTATCCTTTCAGAGCATGTTTTCTCAAGTAGCTGTGTTGGTATTTAATTCACATATCATACCATTCACCCATTTAGTCTACAAGTTGGTAGTTTTTAGTATATTCAGAGTTGTACGACCAGCACCAAGATCAATTTACAACATTTTCACCACCTTAAAAAGAAACCCCACACTCGTTAGCCATCACTCCTCATTTCCACCTAAACCTCCCATCCCTAGTCAATCACTATTCTACTTTATGTCTCTGAAGATTTTCCTATTCTGATCATTTCATATAAAAGGACTCAGTCAATATGTGGACCTTTGGGACTGGGCTCTTTCACTTAGCATAATATATGCCAGCTTCATTCATGTTGTAGCATGAATCAGTACTTCATTTCTTTTTATGGCCAAATAATATTCCATTGTATGGATATACTACAGTTTATTCGTTCATTCATGAACACTTGGGCTGTTTCCCTTTTTGAACTATTGTGAATACTGCTTCACATGCAAGTATTTCTTTCAATACCTGTTTTCACTTCTTTTAGGTATATACCTAAGCATGGAATTGCATGTTCATATGGAAATTCTGTGTTGAACTTTGTAAGGAACTGCTAAACTATTTTCCATAGTGGCTGAACCATTTTACAACCCCACCAGCAGTGTATGAGGGTACCAATTTCTCCACATCCTTGCCAATATTTGTTTTCCATTTGTTCAATTATAGCCATCTGAGTGGGTTGGAAGTGGTATCTCTTTGTGGTTTTCATTTACATTTCCCTGATGACTAATGACTTAGAAGATTTTTTTCATGTGCTTATTGGCAATTTGTGTATCTACTTTGGAGAAATGTCTATTCTGATCCTTTGCTAATCTTTTAATTGAGTTTATCTTTTTCTTCAGCTTTACTGAGGTATGATTAACAAATAAAAAGTGTATATATTTAGGTTGTACAACATGATGTGTTTTTTTAAAGACACATTTTTATTTATTATTATTATTTTAAAATTTTATTTATTTTTGGCTGCGTTGGGTCTTCGTTGCTGCACGTGGGCTTTCTCTAGTTGTGGCGAGCAGGGGCTACTCTTCGTCGCGGTGTGCTGGCTTCTCATTGCGGTGGCTTCTCTTATTGCGGAGCACAGGCTTTAGGCATGTGGGCTTCAGTAGTTGCAGTATGCGGACTCAGTAGTTGCAGCGAGCGGGCTCTAGGGCACTTGGGCTTCAGTAGTGGTGGCACACGGGCTTAGTTGCTCCGCGGCATGTGGGATCTTCCTGGACCAGGGCTCGAGCCCGTGTCCCCTGCATTAGCAGGTGGATTCTTAACCACTGCGCCACCAGAGAAGTCCCAACATGATGTTTTCTTTTAAGGTGTACAAGATGAGGATTTAATATATGTATACATTGTGAAACGATCACCACAGTCAACACATCCATCACCTCCATACTTAAAATATTTTCTGTGGTTAGAACACTTGAGATCTATTATTTTAGCAAATTTCAAGTATCCAGTATTATTAGTGGTCACCATGCTGTATATTAGATCACTAGAACTCATTCATCTTTTTTTTAAATGAATTCATCTTATAACTGAAAATATGTACCCTTTGACCAACTTCTCCCCATTTCCCCCACCCCATAGCCCCCGGCAAACATCATTCTACTTTCTGGTTAAATAAGTTCAACATTTTCAGATTTCACATATAAAGTGAGATCATACATTATTTGTCCTTCTGTGCTTGGCTTATTTCACTTAGTTAGCATAATATCCTTGAGGTATATCCATGTTGTCACAAATGGCAGAATTTCCTTCTTTTTAATGGCTGCATTTTATATATATATAAAATATATTTTATATATATACATACACATTTTCTTTATTCATCTGTCAATGGAATTTAGATTGTTTCCATATCTTGACTGTTGTGAATATTGCTGCCATAAACATGGGAATGCATATATCTTTGAGATCCTGACTTCATTTCTACGGATATATACCCAAAAGTTGGATTGCTGGATCATATGGTAGTTCTATTTTTAATTTTTTGAAGAAACTTCATACGTTTTTACATAATGGCTGTACCAGTTTATATTCCCATCAACACTGCACAAGGGTGCCCTTTTGTCCACATCCTTACCGACACTTGTTGTTGTCTTTTTGATAATAGCCATCCTGACAGGTGTGAGGTGATAATCTTATTGTGGTTTTGATTTGCATTTCCTTGATGATTCGCAATGTTGAGCATCTCTTTATGTGCCTGTAGGTCATATGTATATCTTCTTTGGAAAAATGTTTATTCAGGTCTCAGGCCTATTCTTAAATTAGATTGTTTGTGGGGTTTTTTGCTATTGTTGTATAAGTTCCTTATATATTTGGGGTACTAACCTCTTAGCAGATATATGGTTTACAAATAACTTCTCACATTCTGTGGGTTGACTTTTCATTTTGTTGATGATTTCCATTGCTGTATAGCTTTTTAGTTTGATGTAGTCCCACTTGTTTATTTTTGCTATTGTTGCTTTTACTTTTGGTGTCAAATCTAAAAAGTCATTGCCCAGATGGATGTCAAGGAGCATCCACCTAGGTTTACTTCTAGGAGTTTTATGCTTTCAGGTTTTACATTTAAGTATTTAATTCATTTGAGTTAATTTTTCTGTATGGTGTAAGACAGTGGTCCAGTTTCATTCATTTGCATGTAGATATCTAGTTTTCTTAACACCACCTGTGGAAAAGACTATCCTTTCCCCATTGTGCATTCCTGGCTCCCTTGTCAAATATTAGTTGACTGTGTATGTGTGGGTTTATTCCTGTACTCTATTCTACTCCATTGGTCTGTGTGTCTGTTTTTATGCCAGTGCCATAGTGTTTTGATTACTGTACTTTTGTAATATCATTTGAAATCAGGAAGCCCCCAGCTTTGTTCTTGCTCAGGATTACTTTGGCCATTTGGGGTCTTTTGTGGTTCCATATGATTTTTAGGATTGTTTTCTTCTATTTCTGTGAAAAATGCCATTGGAATTTTGATGGGGATTGAATTAAATCTGTACATCACTTTAGGTATTATGATCATTTTAACAACATTCATTCTTCCAATCCATGAACACAGGATATGATATAATTCTTTTTTTTTTTGGCCGCACAACTTGGCTTGCAGGATCTTAGTTCCCCCATCAGAAATCGAACCCGGGCCCTCGGCAGTGAATGTGCAGAGTCCTGTCCACTGGACCACCAAGGAATTCCTCATGAATACAGGATATGTTTCCAATTATTTGTGTCTTCTTCAAATTCTTTCATCAATATCTTATAGTTTTCAGTGTACAAGATCTTTCATCTCCTTGGCTAAATTTATTCCTAAGTATTTTTTTGATGCTATTGTATATGTGAATGTTTTCTTAATTTCTTTTTCAGATAGTTCATTAGTATATAGAAATACAGCTGAGATAGGTTCAAGATGGCAGAGTAGAAGGACATGCTCTCACTTCCTCTTTTTTTTTTTTTTAGGGTGATTTATATGTTTGTATTTTTTTTTAACATCTTTATTGGAGTATAATTGCTTTACAATGGTGTGTTAGTTTCTGCTTTATAACAAAGTGAATCAGTTATACATATACATATGTTCCCATATCTCTTCCCTCTTGCGTCTCCCTCCCTCCCACCCTCCCTATCCCACCCCTCTAGGTGGTCACAAACCACCGAGCTGATCTCCCTGTGCTATGCGGCTGCTTCCCACTAGCTATCTATTTTACGTTTGGCAGTGTATATATGTCCATGCCACTCTCTCACTTTGTCCCAGCTTACCCTTCCCCCTCCCCATATCCTCAAGTCCATTCTCTAGTAGGTCTGTGTCTTTATTCCCGTCTTACCCCTAGGTTCTTCATGACCTTTTTTTTTTTTCTTAGATTCCATATATATGTGTTAGCATATGGTATTTGTTTTTCTCTTTCTGACTTACTTCACTCTGTATGACAGACTCTAACTCCATCCACCTCACTACAAATAACTCAATTTCATTTCTTTTTATGACTGAGTAATATTCCATTGTATATATGTGCCACATCTTCTTTATCCATTCATCTGTTGATGGACACTTCGGTTGCTGCCATGTCCCAGCTATTGTAAATAGAGCTGCAATGAACATTTTGGTACATGACTCTTTTTGAATTATGGTTTTCTCAGGGTATATGCCCAGTAGTGGGATTGCTGGGTCGTATGGTAGTTCTATTTTTAGTTTTTTAAGGAACCTCCATACTGTTCTCCATAGTGGCTGTATCAATTCACATTCCCACCAACAGTGTATGAGGGTTCCCTTTTCTCCACACCCTCTCCAGCATTTATTGTTTGTAGATTTTTTGATGATGGCCATTCTGACCGGTGGGAGATGATACCACATTGTAGTTTTCATTTGCATTTCTCTAGTGATTAATGGTGTTGAGCATTCTTTCATGTATTTGTTGGCAATCTGTATATCTTCTTTGGAGAAATGTCTATTTAGGCCTTCTGCCCATTTTTGGATTGGGTTGTTTGTTTTTTGTTATTAAGCTACATGAGCTACTTGTAAATCTTGGAGATTAATCCTTTGTCAGTTGCTTCATTTGCAAATATTTTCTCCCATTCTGAGGGTTGTCTTTTGGTCTTGTTTATGGTTTCCTTTGCTGTGAAAAAGCTTTTAAGTTTCATTAGGTCCCATCTGTTTATTTTTGTTTTTATTTCCATTTCTCTAGGAGGTAGGTCAAAAAGGATCTTGTTGTGATTTATGTCATAGAGTGTTCTGCCTAGGTTTTCCTCTAAGAGTTTGATAGTGTCTGGCCTTACATTTAGGTCTTTAATCCATTTTGAGTTTATTTTTCTGTATGGTGTTAGGGAGTGTTCTAATTTCATTCTTTCACATGTAGCTGTCCAGTGTTCCCAGCACCACTTATTGAAGAGGCTGTCTTTTCTCCACTGTATATTCTTGTCTCCTTTATCAAAGATAAGGTGACCATATGTGCGTGGGTTTATCTCTGGGCTTTCTGTCCTGTTCCATTGAGCTATATTTCTGTTTTTGTGCCAGTACCATACTGTCTTGATTACTGTAGCTTTGTAGTATAGTCTGAAGTCAGGGAGCCTGATTCCTCCAGCTCCATTTTTCGTTCTCAAGATTGCCTTGGCTATTCGGGGTCTTTTGTGTTTCCATACAAATTGTGAAATTTCTTGTTCTAGTTCTGTAAAAAATGCCAGTGGTAGTTTGATAGGGATTGCATTGAATCTGTAGATTGCTTTGGGTAGTAGAGTCATTTTCACAATGTTGATTCTTCCAATCCAAGAACATGGTATTTCTCTTCATCTGTTTGTATCATCTTTAATTTCTTTCATCAGTGTCTTATAGTTTTCTGCATACAGGTCTTTTGTCTCCTTAGGTAGGTTTATTCCTAGATATTTTATTCTTTTTGTTGCAATGGTAAATGGGAGTGTTTTCTTAATTTCACTTTCAGATTTTTCATCATTAGTGTATAGGAATGCCAGAGATTTCTGTGCATTGATTTTGTATCCTGCTACTTTACCAAATTCATTGATTAGCTCTAGTAGTTTTCTGGTGGCATCTTTAGGATTCTCTATGTATAGTATCATGTCAGCTGCAAACAGTGACAGTTTTACTTCTTCTTTTCCAATTTGTATTCCTTTCTTTTCCTTCCCTGATTGTCGTGGCTAGGACTTCCAAAACAATGTTGAATAATAGTGGTGAGAGTGGACATCCTTGTCTCGTTCCTGATCTTAGAGGAAATGCTTTCAGTTTTTCACCATTGAGAATGATGTTTGCTTTGGGTTTGTCATATATGGCCTTTATTATGTTGAGGTAGGTTCCCTCTATGCCCACTTTCTGGAGAGTTTTTATCATAAATGGGTGTTGAATTTTGTCAAAAGCTTTTTCTGCATCTATCGAGATGATCATATGGTTTTTATTCTTCAATTTTTTAATATGGTGTATCACATTGATTTGCGTATATTGAAGAATCCCTGAATCCCTGGGATAAATCCCACTTGATCATGGTGTATGATCCTTTTAATGTGTTGTTGGATTCTGTTTGCTAGATTCTGTTTGGAGAGATTTCCCTTTCTCTTCTGTGTTCGCACAGCTCCTGGGGTTCAGCTTTGGATTTGGCCCCGCCTCTGCGTGTAGGTCGCCTGAGGGCGTCTGTTCTTCGCTCAGACAGGACGGGTTTAAAGGAGCAGCTGATTCGGGGGCTCTGGCTCACTCAGGCCGGGGGGAGGGAGGGGTATGGATGCGGGGCGAGCCTGTGGCGGCAGAGGCCAGCGTGACGTTGCACCAGCCTGAGGCGCGCCATGTGTTCTCCCAGGGAAGTTGTCCCTGGATCACGGGACCCTGGCCGTGGCAGGCTGCACAGGCTCCCGGGAGGGGCGGTGTGGAGAGTGCCCTGTGCTCGCACACAGGCTTCTTGGTGGCAGCAGCAGCCGCCTTAGCATCTCGTGCCTGTCTCTGGGGTCCGCGCTGATAGCCGCGGCTCGCACCCATCTCTGGAGCTCCTTTAAGCGGCGCTCTGAATCCCCTCTCTTCGCGCACCCCGAAACAATCGTCTCTTGTCTCTTCGGCAGCTCCAGACTTTTCCCGGACTCCCTCCCGGCTAGCCGTGGCGCACTAGCCCCTTCAGGCTGTGGTCATGCCGCCAACCCCAGTCCTCGCCCTGCGATGCGACCTCCAAAGCCCGAGCCTCAGCTCCCAGCCCCGCCCGCCCCGGTGGGTGAGCAGACAAGCCTCTCGGGGTGGTGAGTGCTGCTCGGCACCGATCCTCCGTGCGGGAATCTCTCCGCTTTGCCCTGCGCACCCCTGTGGCTGCGCTCTCCTCCGTGGCTCCGAAGCTTCCCCCCTCCGCCACCCGCAGTCTCCGCCCACGAAGGGCCTTCTTAGTGTGTGGACACCTTTCCTCCTTCACACCTCCCTCCCACTGGTGCAAGTCCCATCCCTATTCTTTTGTCTCTGCTTTTTCTTTTTTCTTTTGCCCTACCCAGGTACGTGGGGAGTTTCTTGCCTTTTGGGAGGTCTGAGTTCTTCTGCCAGCGTTCAGTAGATGTTCTGCAGGGGCTGTTCCACATGTAGGTGTATTTCTGATGTATTTGTGGGGAGGAAGGTGATCTCCACGTCTTACTCTTCCACCATCTTGAAGCTCCTCCCCTTTTCATGTTTATAAGTCATTTCTCTGACACTGACAAACCTAGCTTCCACTTTCCTCAACACATTTACTTATTTGCTCCATCAGTTGACTTACTTGTTTAATGTACCTGATTGCTGGCTGCACAACACAGCTTTCACTAGATGTCCCCCACCAAGGCCCTCATGCAGTAATCCCAGCCCTGCTTCCTCAGCCACCAGGTACTTTGACACTTCCATGTACCTGCCTCCTCTCCCCACATTCCTATTTTACAGATTACAACTCGAATTATCAGGTTAGAAAAAGAATTTCAAATTGCCGTAACTCTGTCAATGTAAATAGCTTAGAAGGGACATGTGCAGAAGGTTGGCCTGTAAAAATATTCTAATCATTTTATTCCCCTCAGATTTTATCACTCTTATTTCACAAAATACGTACCATACCTCCTAGTTCCTTATTTAATACTTACAACTTTTTATTTTGCAATAATTATAGATTAACAGGAAGTTGCAAAGATAGTACAGGGAGTCCCATGTGCCCTTCACCCAGTTTCCTCCAGTGGTAAGATCTTACACATAACTATAGTACATCTTCAAAACCAACATATTGACAATGGTAGAATACTGCTAACTAGATTATAGACCTTATTTGGTTTCACCAAATTTTACATGCATTCATTTGTGGGTGTGTGTAGGTCTATGTAGTTTTAGCACAGATATAGATTCATTTAATCAACACCACAATCAAGATACAGAACTGTTCCATCAGCACAAAGGAATTCCTTGTGTTATCCCTTTATAGTCACCCATATCCCATACCCCCTCCAGTCCCTATCCCTGTCAGCCATTAATCTGTTCTTCACTCCTATAATTTTGTCATTTCAAGAATTTATACAAATGCAGTCATACAGTATGTGAGTTTTTAAGACTGGCTGTTTTTCATTCATCATTATACCCTTGAGGTCCATCCAAGTCATGTGTATCAAGTCTGTTCCTTTTCATTGCAGAGTAGTATTGCATGGTGTGGATGGTTGATTTAACCACACACTCAACTGCAGGTCATATAGGTTGTTTCCAGTTTGGGGCTATTACAAATGAAACTGCCAAGAATGTCTGTATAGAAGTTTCTGTGCCAAAATAGGTTTCATTTCTTTGGGATAAATGTCCAGGACAACAATTGCTGGGTAATAAAGTACATGTATGTTTAACTTTATTAGAAATTTTCAAACTCTTTTTTTCAGAGTGGCTTACCATTTTACATTCTGTTCAGCAATGTATGAGAGATCCAGTTTGTATGCTCAATAGCATCTGGTATTTTCACTGTTTTTTCTTTAGCCATTCTGATAAGTATGTAGTCATAATTCATTGTGGTTTTAATTTGCATTCCCTGATGACTAATGAAGTTCAACATCTTTTCCTGTGCTTGCTTGCCTTCGATACACCCTCTTTAGTGCTGTGTCTATTCATGTCTTCTGCTCATTTTCTAATTGGATTGTTTGTTTTTTATTCTTGACTTTATTCTAGATAAATGGTTTGCAAGTAATTTCTCTCAATAATTTCCTCCTCTTAAATTTTTGGCAGAGCAAAAGTTTTTCATTTTGATGAAGTCCAATATACAGTATCAACTTTTTCCTTTTACGATTGTGCTTTTGGGATGAAGGCCAAGAAGAACCTGTTGCCTAGCCCACGATCCTAAAGATCTTTCTATGATTATTTTTCGTGAAAGTTTTACATCTTACATCTAAGTTCATGATACATTTTCAATTAATTTTTGTATAATGTATGCAGTTTAGGTCAAAGTTCATTTTCTTTGCCAACTGCACCAGCATCATTTGTTGAAAAGACTATCCTTCCTCCATTGAATTGCTTTTTTACCTTTGTCAAAATCAGTTGGGCATATACCACACTGTCTTGATTACTGTAGGTTTATAGTAAGTCTTGAAGTCAGGTAATGTGAGTCTTCCAAATTTTTCTTCTTCAAAATTCATTTGGCTTAATTAATTTTACACCTGGATATTTTCATCCTTCCTACAAGGAAAGAAAAGAATAGAGAAGAACTGTGGCTGTGGGAGATTAGGGAAAATACAACATTTACACTACATATGCCCTAGGGGAGTTCATGAAGATTTCTGGGTTCCACTCCCAGAGCTCAAGTTTGACCTCCAAATGATTATGGTGCATGTAGTTCTGGACTGTACTTTGAAATTTGATAAACAATAATTTAGGGAGAAACAAGAAGAAAAAACAAAACCAAAACCAACACTTTGTCACTGTTGTTGGGATGGGGGCTTTCTTTGTTTTCTTTCTTTCTAACTCCTCCAATTCCCACTTTAATTTCTGATCTGCAGTAGGCTTAGCTCTTTTCTGAAGACACACTTAGCATTTGTGGTTACACATGGTAAGAAGCTTGCAACAGAACTTTTTAAAGCATGATTTTTGTTACATCCTAAGTCCTGAGTGTTTCTGGAAAAACACATTTATATTATACTGGAAATTCTTAGGGAAATAGGATCTGCTCAATAGGAATTTGCTTCAGAGCCAAATATGCTAGAACTCATGTTTTTGGTTAGAAAGAGCACCCACATAGATTCAACCTTTGCTAGGTATCTCAGAATACCTATTTTAGAGATCAAGAAGGAAGACATAAGACATATGCCTCTCAATGGGGGCAAAGAATAGAGGTGGGGTGCTGATGAGTCACCTTCACTTCATTCCACTAACCCTTGTGTACTTATTTATTTGTCCAACATCAGCATCATAACTACAAAATTGAACATGAAATACTCTTATTCCTTTAGCTTATTCTAGGGAAAAAATAAACATTTGAAATATGCTCCCCAGACATTTTATTACAGGATGTCCTTGCCAATGTACCTTGCATAGCCTTTAAAAAAAAACTTTCATATTCTACTTAAATCACCCTGCATATGCTCTTTGTAGGCCAGTTCCAGGTAGGAGGGTTCATTAAGCCCTAATGAAACTTTTAGGAAGACATCTTATGTTTGTTTATTGTATGCATAAAACGCACCCACTGGGATATAAAGAGCTGCTCCATCGTCTGCCTACACATCTCCTGTATACGAATTTTCAGACCATGTTTAATACACAAATTGGAAAACAAAAGTTTTTTACCCCATTTTGTCTCCTGCTTTATTCTAAAGAAGAAAGTTCTTGCATAAGCTCTTCCTTTTCTTGTTGCAACTCCTGCAAATGCTGTTGGTTTTGCTCCAGTCTGTCCTCCAGCCACTGCAGTAGAGGCCCGCTGACTGCCGACATCTGACTGCACAGGTTCTTGGTAAACACTTCAATAGGAAAAACACAGAGATAACAATCCACCACCAGTAGCGCCCAACAGTGAGTACAGAAAGAGGGGGAAGGAGGAGGACGTAGAAAAAGTGCAGAAGTAGAACTGGCAGACAACTTTGTATGGGCAGCCAGGGGAAAGGCAGGAGAGCTGAGCAAAGAAGATACCTATTCGGAGGCCATGCTGAACATCCCTGGATCTATAAGCCAGACGGAAGCCTTGCTATGCAGAGAGCAGAAAGATATCCAGCTTTTTACTTCCATAGCAAAAGGGTAAGAGCTACAGAAGGGTCTCTTTCCTCAGCTCTCAGACCTTCTCACTGTGAATGACCATAGCTTCCCAGTGAACTAGAACTCTGTCTTCTGCAACTGAATTTTTCACGAGTTCAGAAAGAAAATTGCTTACCAAGTGTTACATACATTGAAGAATACATTAATGCAACTCACCTGAAAGCTCCTCTTTTAAAATGAGGAAAAACCAGAGAGATGAAGGGAGTGATCACCTTTCATGTCTTCCTAGGAATGTTCAGCTTCACGGTGAGACAGAGATTCTGTGGCCCTCTTTTTAAAACAAATTCTGCCTAATGGAAATATCTTTTTCTCTCTTATGATACATGACTTATTAAAATGACCACTGTAATATTGTGGGGTATACCTTCCAAGATATATGTATATGTATATGTGTGTGAACCTGTGTGCATATGTATATATACTTTTGAATAAAAATGGTTCTGATGAACCTAGGGGCAGGACAGGAATAAAGACACAGGTGTAGAGAATGGACTTGTGGACACGGGGAGGGGGAAGGGTAAGCTGGGACGAAGTGAGAGAGTGGCATGGACATATATACACCCCCAAATGTAAAACAGATAGCTAGTGGGAAGCAGCCGCATAGCACAGGGAGATCAGCTCGGTGCTCTGTGACCACCTAGAGGGGTGGGATAAGGGAGGGCAGGAGGGAGAAGCAAGAGGGAGGAGATATGGGGATATATGTATATGTATAGCTGATTCACTTTGTTAGACAGCAGAAACTAACACAACATTTGTAAAGCAGTTATACTCCAATAAAGATGTTAAAAATTTTTTTTTAAATAAAGTTAAAAAAACTATGATTTTGGACGTTACTTTTACCTCACACAACAATAAGCCATAGACATCTTCCTGTGTTGATAAAGATCTACCTTTCCTTCTTAACGGCTGTACAGTATTCATCAGAATGGATGTACCAGTTTAATAAGTCTTCTATTGATGGACCTTTCAGTGGCATCCAATTTTTTGCTATTATAAAGACTGCGATTAATATCCCTTTATTTTTGCACACTTGTCCTACAAATTTTTGAAGGATACATTTTTCGATGTGGAATTGCTAGATTCAAGTCCACATATATTTAAAAATTATACCTCCAGGAACAGTATATGGGAGTATTCACTTCCCTCACATCCTCATCTAATTTTCTCTCAATTTAATCTTTGTCAAAAGAAAAGGAGAAAACCTGATGACTTTATCTTAATCCATACTTCTTTTATAGATTATTATGAACAATTTGATTTTTCTGTAGGGATCTATAAAAGTCTTTAATTCTTATTTAGTCAGTCTTTTGTGACTTCCTTATATTTTCCTCCTGTATTTTTTTTAACTTTTAATGAGCTTTATTGGGGTATAATTTACAGACAATAAATGACCCCACTTTAAGGGTACAGTTCAATGAGTTTTGACAAATGCATACCCCTTATAACCACCCTCCAGTCAAGATACAGGCCGTTTCCATCAGCCCAGAGGCCCCTCTGGGTTCCCTCTGCAGCCGGTGCCCCTCGCCCAGCCCCAGGTGGCTGCCCATCTGCTTGCTGTCACCATAGGTTAGTTTAGCCTATTCTTGAATTTCATATAAATGGAACTATAGAGTATGTAGCACTTTGTGTGATGCTTCTTTCAGTTGGCATAATGAGATTCATCCAGGTTGTTCGTGTATCAGTAGTGTGTTCTTTCCATTGCTGAGCAATACCTTGTTGTATGGATGGGTCACACTTCGTTTATCCATTCACCCACTGACAGACAATTGGGTGTTCCCACTTTTTGGCTATTGTGAATAATGCTGCTACAAACATTCCTATACAAGTTTTTGTTTGAACACCTGTTTTCAACTCTTTGGGGTATATGCCTAGGAGAGGAACTGGTGGGACATTTGGTAGTTGTAATTGCCAATCTCTTTTCCAAAGTGGTTGTACTATATTTAATAGTAAAAGTCTAAATATATCTGGAATTTATTTTTTGTGTAGGACATTAAGTAGGAATTTATTTTTTTCCCAAATGGAAATAGAAGTATAAACTAAGAAACAAATGAACTGTCCCAACACTATTTAGTGAACAATCCATCCTTTTAAAAATTGATTTGAAGTAACATCTTTCTTAGATATAAATTCTTAAATACATATACATGGGCTCTATTCAGTTCTGATTTATCTGTCCATGTCTGAATTATCAATATACTTTTTTAGTTGCTGTGGCTTTACAGTACGGCTACATATCATACATTACCTTATATTATTAACTCTTTGCCATGTTTTACCTCCAGATAAAAATGATGGGACAGATAAACCAAGCCATCTCTGTCTTTTTTCTCTCAAAGTACTTGCCTATAATACTTGGAAGCCTCCTTTTCTTCCTTCCTAGTGACTTTGCCAGAATGGCCTGGGAGTCAGGGTTAGTCAGAAGGTGTGGGTGGGTAGGTGTGTATGTTGGGAAAAGTGATTTAGTGTGTATATTGAGCAGAAATCCTTGGCCTTGTATAGGAATTCCTTATATATTTATTTACATGAAAAGATCTCCCTCATGCTCTCCCTTTTATGTCTGTCTGTCTGTCTATCCATCTCTTTCAACTCCCACCACAATAGGCTGGTACTGATATGCTGGAAACCGGCTCACAACAGCCAACTGTTGAAATTTCAGGAAGTTTGCAAACTGGTTACAGCCATGTTAGTTGTTTGAAATCAGCCACAGTAGGTGTGTTACACTATGGAAACTTGCAAACACAACAAATCGGGGCCCTCCCTGTCTCCCTGAGAACTGGTGTTAAACATGTCCAGTCATGTATAGTATTCAGTGGTCCACAGGATTCAATAGAAAAGTTGGGAGCAGGATTAGTAAATGGCAAAGCTCTTGGGAAAGAAAACTCAAGGGTAATTTGTACTCATCACTTCAGTCACTTCAACTAAATTTGCTTCTGTCATGTGAGTATTTCACTGCCTGTACTTGAGAAAAAAAATCTTACCTGAGCCATTATGGATCTTGGTTACTGAGTCCAGATGTGTAAGGCTAAAGGGATAAAATAGTTTAGGTTAGTAGCAAAGCAGCAGTTCATCTAATCCGTTTGGCAGTGGTCTGCTACAGACCTCTGCCAACCAGATTAGAGAAATATGTATCATTGAACTTCCCATTGTTGTTCCGTGTTTCATGATTTGGGGGATGTAATTTTATTCAGAACGTTGAGATAATTCAAAGAAATAATTTTAAAATTATTGTTTCTCGCTGAAGCCTTCCTGTAGTACACAGTACTTGGCAACAGGGCTACTAAGATGTTAATGTTTTTTAACAACTAAAAAAAGTGTCTTTGCCCCAGAAGGATCCAAAGTGCACCAGGAGAGAAACAAGTGTTAAAGAGATTGTTATCACACAGGGTGAGACATGTGATGACTTTCTCCCAGAGAGCTGAAAGGAAAGGGGGCTCATGGCTTGAGCTGCTAAAGATGAGAGGACAGGAGAGAGCAGGGACCAGGCCCGAGAAGTGGGAAGAGGAGCAGCGAGGGTCTCTACCTGTGGATCCTCCTATATGCATCCTGCTCCTCTTGGCACAGGATCTTGGGCAGCTCAACTGCGGACTCAAGGCACACTTTCCCAATGGTTACATGAGGTACAATATGAATTGGAATTTCAATTCTCTCATACCTGTAAGACAGTCAGTTCAGGTCAGTTTTTGTTTGTTTGTTTCCAGCTTTACTGAGGTATAATTGACAAATAGGAATTATATGTATATATTTAAGGTGTACAAATTGATATTACGATATATATACACATTCAGAAATGATCACCACACTCAAGCTAATTAACATATCCATCACCTCACATAATTACCATGTTTTGTGGCGATTTAACATTTAAGATCTACCTTCTTAACAAATTTCAAGTACAAAATCACCATGTTGTACATCAAATCGCCAGAACTCATTTATCCTAAAACTTTGTACCCTTAGACCAGGGGTCCCCAACCCCCGGGCCGCGGACCAGTACTGGTCTGTGGAGGAGGAGGTGAGTGGTGGGCGAGCAAAGGAAGCCTCGTCTGCTGCTCCCCGTTGCTCCCCAATGCTCGCATTCCCGCCTGAACCATACCCCCTCCACCCACACCTGTGGAAAAATTGTCTTCCATGAAACCGGTCCCTGGTGCCAAAAAGCTTGGGGACCACTGCCTTAGACCAATACTTCCTCATTCTCCCCTCTACCCCCCGTGCCACAGCACCACCATTCTACTCTCTGAGTCTATTAGTTTGACTCTTAGATTCCACATATAAGTGAGAACATGCATTGCAGTATTTGTCTTTCTCGGACTTATTTCACTCAGCATAATGACCAGGTTGATCCAAGTTTTTGCAAATGGTATGTATATATACATACGTATACACATACCATATTTTCTTTATCCATTCATCCACGGACAGACATTTAGGTTGTTTTCATTCCTTGTGAATAATGCTGTGATGAACATGGGAGCACAGATATCATTTTGAGATACTGATTTCACTTCCTTTGGATATATACCAAGAAGTTGGTAAGTTTTTAATGCTGACTTGTCATAATCAGAAGTTTTCTATAGTTTTAATAGAAATTTTGGGACACAGTAAGCTTCAAAGATTAAATATTCCTGTTACTTATTTAGTAACTCAACTCCAAAGGGGACACAGTTCAAACTGAGTTCATGTGGGGAGCAAATTGGAAGTACATACATTTGCAGAGCCAATATTCTCATAGAAAATCTGAGGCCACTTTGTAAACTTAACAGAAGCCTTGGGGGTGCAAGGTCCTTATGCTCATTCCCCAGACAAGGGAAATAGCTAATTAATGCTGTTTTCAGCCAAAAAGTTGCCAGTGGGGTTGAACACATTAATCACAAAGCCTGGGGAAGAGGAAATGTAGACTCTTCAGTGACTCCATCAGATTCATTATGTGGAAGGGATTACTCATATAAATACTCACTTGTTCTAACTCAGTGTTCACCAGTGGCCCTCACTTCCCATTTTCTCCCCTGGAGGGAAATAGGTAAGTAATTTACAAATACTTCCATTTTCATGCTAGAGTGAGGTCAACCAATCTACCTCTAAATACTTCTCACCCCAAGTCCACCTAAACTCCACCTAACAGTGGGTTCAGTGGAGCAACCAGGTTGAGGGTCCCTGGCACTGTGTGACCTCATTGGCACATGGTGGTATATCAGCATAAGATCTAGCTCCCTCCTCTCTCTTTCCCACCCAGCAGAATGCGTCTGGCCCCCTCACCACTTCTATTCAAAATAATATTAGAAGTCCTAGCCAAAGAAATTAGGCAAGTAAAACAAAGGTATCTAAATAGGAAAGGATGAAGTAAAATTACCTCTGTTTGCAGATGACTTAATCTTATAGATAGAAAACCCTAAATACTCCTCCAACCCCCCCAAAACCGATTAGAACTAATAAATTCAGCAAGGTTGCAGGTGTCTTCAGGGCCCCACATCTGAAAGCTCTAGAGGGGAAATCCTGCCTTGCCACTTGCAGATTCTCGTGGCTTGAGGAGATTCTTTGCTTGTGGCAGCGTAACTCCTATCTCTGTCTCCATCTGTGCATTTGGGAGGTGATCAGGTAATGAGGTTGGAGCCCTCATGAATGGGATCTTTATAAAAGTGTCTTTATAAAAGAGGGTATATTTCTGTAATCTCTCTTCTGTTCTATTGAACTCTGATCCTTTCACCAGTACCACCTGTCTTGATCATTATAGCTTAATAGCAACTCAGTATCTGGTAATGTGATTCCTCCCAATTTATTCTTGTTTCCCCAGATCTTTCTGGCTATTAAGGTTCTTTTGCCCTTTCATAAAATTTTAGAATCTAGTCCCTCAAAAAATTCTGCTGGGAATTTGATTGCTATTAAATCTATAGATTTGGGGAGAGTTGACATATTTGCTACTCTCACTGTTCTAATCCATGAACATGATATGTCTCTCCATTTATTTACTTATTTTTTATTTTTTATTTATTTTATTTTTTTGGCTGCGTTGGGCCTTCATTGCTGCACGTGGGCTTTCTCTAGTTGCGACGAGCAGGGGCTACGCTTTGCTGCCGTGCACGGGCTTCTCATTGCAGTGGCTTCTCTTGTTGCAGAGCATGGGCTCTAGGCGTGCAGGCTTCAGTAGTTGTGGCTCACGGGCTCTAGAGTGCAGGCTCAGTAGTTGTGGTGCACAGGCTTAGTTGCTCTGTGGCATGAGGGATCTTCCTGGACCAGGGCTCAAACCCATGTCCCCTGCATTGGCAGGCGGATTCTTAACCACTGTGCCACCAGGGAAGCCCCTCTCCATTTATTTAGATCTTTGATTTTATTCATGAGTTCTGAATTATTCAACATACAAATCCTGTATGTGTTCCTTCTATTTGCACACAACATGATTGTCTATATGAGGTTAGCAAGGTCATAAAGTACAAGATTAACACAGACATACAAATCAGTTTTGTTTCTATATTCCAGCAATGAACATTTGTAAATGGAAGCTTTTAAAAAATGCCACTCAAAATAGCTTCCCCCAAAATGAAGTACATTTAGGTTGGTTCCACATCTTGGCTATTGTGAATAATGCTGTAATAAACATGGGTGTGCAAATCTCTTTGAGATCCTGTTTTCAATTCTGTTGGATATACACAGAGATTGCTGGATCATATGGTACTTTTAGTTTTAATTTTCTGAGGAACCTCCGTATTGTTTTCCATACAGACTACACCATTTTACATTCCCAGGGCACAAGGGTTCCAACTTCTTCACATGCTCACCAAACATTTGTTCTTTTCTGTGTTTTTGATAATGGCCATCCTAGTGGGTATGAATTGATATCTCACTGTGGTTTTGATTTGCATTTTTTTAATGATTAGTGATGTTGAGCATCTTCTCATGTTTGCTGGCCATTTGTGTATCTTCTTTGGAGAAATGTCTGCTAAAGTCCTTTGCCCATTTTTAAATTGGGTTATTTTGTTGTTGAGTTGTAGGAATTCTCTTTATATTCTGGGTATTAACCCCTTATCAGATATATAATTTGCAAATATCTTCTCCCATGATGTAGGCTGCCTTTTCACTCTGTTAATTATTTCCTTTGATGATCAAAAAGTTTTTAAGTTTAATGTAGTGCATTTGTCTATTTTTGCTTTTGTTGCCTGTGCTTTTGGTGTAATATCCGAGAAGTCATTGCCAAATTCGATCTCATGAGCTTTTCCATTTTCTTCTGGGACTTTTATAGATTTAGGTCTTACATTTAGGTTTTTATTCCACTTTGAGTTAGTTTTTGTATACTGTGTAAGGTAAGGGCCCAACTTTATTCTTTTGCATGTGACTATCCAGTTTTCCCAGCATCACTTATTGAAGAGAATGTCCTTTCCCCATCAAGTGTTCTGGAACCTTGGTCAAAGATCATTTGACTACATACATGAGAGTTTAATTTGGGACTCACTATTCTGCTCCACTGGTTTTTATGTCCGTTTTTATGCTAGTACCACACTGTTTTGATTACTGTGGCTTTTTAGTAAGTTTTGAAATGAGGAAGTGTGAGACTTCCAATTTTGTTCTTCTTTTTCAAAATTGTTTTGGCTATTCAGGGTCCCTTGAGATTCCATATGAATTTTAGGATATATTTTTCTATTTCTGTAGACAAACAAAACACAACGCTATTGGGATTTTGATAAGGACTGCATTAAATCTGTAAATCGCTTTGAGTAGTATTGACATCTTAACAATATTAAGTTATTCAATCCATGTACATGGGATGTCTATTTATTTGTGTCTTCTTTTATTTCTTTCAGCAGCACTTTGCAGTTTTCAGTGTACAAGTCTTTCACTTTTTGGTTAGGTTTATTCCTAAGTATTTAATTCATTTTGATGCTATTGTAAATGGATTGTCCTCTTAATTGTCCTCTTAATTTCCTTTTTGGATTGTTCATTGTTAGTGTATACAAACACAACTGATTTTTTGGCACTGATTTAGTATCCTGCAACTTTGCTGAATTCATTCGTTCTAATAGTTTTTTTAGTGGAGTCTTTGGGGCTTTCTATGTATAAGATTATGTCATCTGTAAACAGAGATAATTTTACTTCCTCCTTTCCAATTTGGATGCTTTTTATTTCTTTTTCTTGCCTAATTGCTTCCAGTTCCATGTTGAATGCCCATTTTTAAATTGAGTTGCTTGTCTTTTTATTGTTTAGCGTAAGAGTTCTTTACATATTCTGGATGCTATACCATAATCAATTGGGAGAAGCCACAATGGGGGCTTCTGGAAGGATAGTAAGTTTCATTTCTTGATATGTGTTGCAGTTTCATAGACACATTTCACTTTGTGAAAATTCATGGAGGTGGTGATCTGTGTTGAGGTTGTGTGGGTATGTTTATGAAAGTTGATTGAGCTGGACACATAATTAGTGTGCTCTTCTGTATGTGTGTTATACTTCAACTGAAAAGCTAAAATCAACAAACCAAACTAAGGTTATGAAGAAGCTCTAGAGTTTGCTAGAACTCACAGGTCAGAATACTAGTTTTGAAGTCTATAGCTGAAGGGATATTCAACAATTATTTATTGAGCACCAGGGATACAGTGATTAAAGGGAAGCATTTGTTTCAAGAATCTTACAATGTTAATAGAGAGACAAAATATTAAAATATACTGTTACAAGTATTATGAAAAAGGAAATATAGGATTCTATTTAGTTCTCAGAAGGAGTACTAACTGGGTTGGTATTGGAGGTTGAGGGGTATCAGAGAAGAATTCCTAAAGTTGAGCTTAGTCTTCAAAAACAAGTGTTAGCCAGGCGATGGCTGGAGAAACAGGCCAACTATGAAGGGCTTCAGGTTTGTTTTCTGTTTCTTTTCTGAGGATGTTATGGAGACGGACCATTTCAGAAAAGCTACAGCATAGATACAAGATAGAAGGGAAGGAAGACAGGAACACAATGGGTGGGTGAAATGGAAACCAAAATTAAACGACTTTTAAAAAAATAATGAAAATGAAAATACTGCTACTATCCTAGCATCTATGAAATATAAAGCAGAGATCAGCAGAAATTCATAGCCTTAAGCACTTATATCAATAAAAATGAAAGACAAAAAATATATTAAATAAATTCCAAACTCCAAATGCTAAGATAAAGCACAAGAAATAATCAAAATAAAACATAAGGAAGGAAATAATAAAAGATAAAATAAAAATTAATGAGGGTGGGAGTAGGAAAAAACAATCAAATTAATAAACAAAAACGACTGTCTTGGGGGAAATTAACAAAATAGACACACTACTAGCTAACATAATCAAGGTGGAAAAGGGACAAAGCACAAATATACAAAATACGAAATAACGAGGGGGAGATAACTGTTGAAATAGAAGAGATTTAAAATACCATAAGAGACTCTCTGGCAGATAGATCTCTATGCAAATAAATTTGAAAATGAGACAAAATGGATAATTTCTTAAGAAAATACAGTTTACCACAATGGACCTCATTAGGAAAAAAAGCATAAATAGATCAATTACCATAAAAGAAACAGAGGAATACATCAAGGAACTATCCCCCGCCCCCCAAATAAAAGGCCCTATTGCTTTCATAGAGGAATTGTCAAAGAATACATTGTCCCCAATGTTACATACATTGTACCAGAGCCTAGAAAATGAAAGAAAACTTCAAACAACTCTTATGAATCAAGTATAATATGGAAACCTAAACCTGATAAAAACAATACAAAAAAATTCCAAAAAGTTATCACTTATGACTGTTGATGCAAAAGTACTAAATAAAATATTAGCCAAAATAGCCCAATATCATATTAAGAGAACCTAGTAGGATGTTTTTCCAGGAAGGCAAGCTTGGTTCAATAGTAGGAAATCTATTAATATAATACATCATATTAATAGATCTAAAGAAAAAATTACCTTCATAGGTCCTGAAAAATTAACAAAATTCAACAGTCATTCCTGATTAAACACAGAACAAAAGAGGTAATTATGGATTTATGGATATTTTCTTAATAGGAAAAAGTACGTATACCTTAGTCCTGAATACAATCTTAATAGTGAAATACTATAGGAATTTCACAAGGATCAGAAACAAAGTAAGACTGCCTACTATTTTCCACTGTTATTTAAATATAAAGGAGATACTAGGCAATGCACTTACACATAAGAAATCAATTAGAGGCACAGGAACTGGAGAAGTAAAACTATTTCTATTTACGGATAAGACATAATATTTATCTGGAAAGCGCTAGAGAATCAAAGGTAAAATTAATGCAAGGAATAAAATCATTCTGGAAGGTAAAAACGTTAATACAGATGTAATAGCCTTCAAATAGACAAACAATAAAAAGAGTCACAGTGGAAAAAACAAACCCATTCAAAATGCAAACAAAGAATCCCATGTGCAGCAAAGTTTCAGAACCACTGTGTTAGAACACACAACCTCCTTCCCTATCAGGCCTTCCAACATGCTATGTCCTCTGCCTGGGGTTTCCCCCTATTTTTACTTGACTAATTTCTACTCACCCCTCAGAAGCCAGCTTAAGAATGCTTTCTTCAGCAAAGACTTCCCTGATCACCTTACAGCACTTATCACAGCTGCAACGAATTAATTGTGTAATTAACTTTTAAATTTCTTTTTCCCCTATTCTTTTTTCCAGCTTTTTTGAGATATAATTGACATATAAACTGTGTAAGTTTAAGGTGTACAATGTGTTGATTTGATACTTACATATAGCAAAATGATTGCTACCATAGTATTAGCTAAGCCTCCATCAGGTCACATAATTGCCACTTCTTTTTTTGTGGTGAGAACATTAAAGATCTCTCTTTTGTAAGTCCTGACACTCAGGCCTCATCCTTTACCCCATTATAAAAATCACCATCTCTGGAGGAGGGACCCACACAGAATAATTTCACTGCCCTAAAAATTCTCTAAGCTCTGCCTATTCATTCCTCCCTCCTGTCAAACCCCTGGGAACCACTGATCCTTTTACTGTCTTTCCTTTTACAGCATGTCATTTTGTTGGAATCATACACTAGATAGCCTTTTCAGATTGGCTAGGTATAGTTTTTAAACTGCTTAAGTGATTCCAATATTCAGCCAAGTTTGAGAATGAATGGTCTAACTCACGTTTCTTCCTCCACATCTTCCAGTCTACTCAGGTCAAACCTTCCCTAACTTTTGGTGACAAAATATTCCCTAGAGTTGCAGAAGTAAAGCTTATTAGCCATTCTTTGGAAAGAAAAGATAAGGTCAGGTACATGAGTTTTCTAACAGTAAAAGAAAGCTTCTGATTAGCAAAGTGCTTTCTGGCTACATGTGAAACATCAAAGAGACTTGTAGTTCCATTACTCCCTAAGTCACAGACTTTCAAGGGGGCGAAGGTGAGAACTCTGCTAGCTCTAACAAGCTAGTTTGTTTACTTTCCTGTGACACTCACTTATATGGCTTATTCTTTCAAAATTGTGAGATAGGTTTTAGAGAAATTATGTCATAAAAAGATGGCTATTGTAAACATTCAGTTGATTCAAACATTGTATTAGTTATATAAATGATTTGATAATGAGCTTGCTCTGCTTTCTGCAAGATAATTTGTGTTCAAATTTATAAAATCCTCTCATTGTGAATATGATGTTAAAGGACCAATCACATTATTCTCTTCCCATTTGTACAGAATTTTAAGAAATGAAGTGATTTTGAATTTAAAAAAAGGAAGATAAAATAGGAATAAACCTAAACAAGACATGCACAAAATCTATATGAGAAAAACTTAACACTTTCTTGAAAGACACAAAAGTAGACTACAGCAAATGGAAAGACATCCAGTGTTCTCAAAAGGGATTATGCAAACATCATAAAGATTAATTACAAATTAATTTATAAATTTAACACAATCACAATACCAAAAAGTTTCTGCTGGAGCTAGCCAAGTTGACAGTAAAGTTCACATGGAAAACTAAACATGTAAGAATAGGGAAACACAGAAAAAGAAAACCTATTGAGGACTGGCTGTAGCAGACAGTAAAACATACAATAATTATGTGCCGGTACACAAATAGACAGCCAGACAGAATAGAAAGTCTAGAAATTGATCTAAACAAATAGGGAATTATTGAATGTGATAAAAGGAAGCATCTAAAATAACTGGGGTAAAGAATAGCTTTTTAGTAAGCGGTTTTGGGACAGGTGGATAGCCATTTAGAAAGACATAAAATCAGATCCACATCTCACGATACACAAAATAAACTCTAAACTATATAGTTCTGACTTTTGACTTTTAGAACCATGTTGATATTTCACATACCCCAAAGGGAAAAAAAAGTATGGGTTTAAAAAATTCTAAAATGGAAAATAACCAGGAAAAAGCCCTGTCTTTCAAAAGAATAATAATAACCACAGGGAAGCGGTGGAGGGCAAAAAGACAAAACTCAAGTAACTTTTGAACACATTTGAGTATGTACTCTCAGGAAGAAGACAAAAAGAACTTCAAACAAATTTCGATCTTCAGTTAGTAGGTTAATACTCAGTTCAGGCTGCTACAACAAAAATACCAGAGACTGGGTGGCTTCAACAACAGGATTTTATTTCTCATAGTCCTGGAGGCTAGGAAATGCAAGATCAAGGTGCCAGCTGATTTGGTTCCTGGTAAAGGCACTCTTTCTGGTTTGCAGATACCTTCTTGCTGTGTCCACACATGGTGGAGAGAGTGATCATCTCTCTTGTGTCTCTTCTTAAAAGGGCAGTAATCCCATTCATGAGGGCTCCACCCTCATGACCTAATTATCTTCCAAATGCTCCACCTCCAAATACCATCACATTAGGGATTAGGGCTTCTACATGTGAATTTGGGGGTAGGTGGGGGGCCACAGACATTGAGTCCACAGCAGTTTGTATAGGTTAGCAATTCTGAAACTACTTTCTGTATATTCTAGGATTGAGCAATAAGTTAACATATTATGGATAGCAGGAACAAAGTTTCTCTAGGTCAGAGAAGAGAATTGTAAGTATGGAAAGGGAGAATGCTAGAATGAACCCTAAGATGTGGGAAAGGATTGGAGTTATTGGTTTGAACTCATGGGGGGGGGTGTGTACATGAATATGCACACATACATACTTCTTCCTAGCTCTATCTACTGAGAGAGTCTAGAAGCAATGACACTCTAAGAGTAATGAGTATACCTAGCACCCAGACCTTGGTTTCTAAATAGCATTGTTAACTTAAAAGAACCACAGTACAGGCTAAGATGGAGGGATGGGGACCAGACTTATCCCCTTCTTGAAACAACTAAAAAAGTGTAAAAAGAAGAAAAAAAAAGTGAAACCATGACTCACAAGACCTTGGAAAACAGGCAGTGAAGGACAGTGAAACCTGGGAGATGAGAAGCAAGATGAGTCTCAGCTTACTACACGAAGAAAGTTTCCAGGCTGCAGCAAAGGGAGGGGAACCCCACCTAGAGCTTGAAGGTCTCAAGTTGAGAAGATAGAGCTGAGGCTCTGGGAAAGCCAAGGAGGCTTGAATTTGCAGGGCAAAGGACTGTAGAGGAGAAAGCAGCAAAGAGAATTCCAGAGATCTTTAGAGGGTCACCTTCAAGTGTTCAGTTGAGTAGTGATCAGGGCACATATGTGAGGAAACTACATAAGGCCAGGGAAACAATAACCCAGAAGGATTAAAGGGAACTATCCTCAAAGTATACCCAGGGCCAGTAATACTGCCTGTCCCCAAAAGCCTTAATGGGAAATCTCATAATTCAGAAGACAACAGAGTACTAAAAAGGGTCTAGCCTCAGGAGTAGAGAAAATGAACCTTACGTTAAATACTGCTTTGTTTTTGCCTAATAAAGCTTAAAAGCAAGACCCAAAAGGATCAAACTATTTCTATTAACAGTATCTCAAAGCAAAGCTCAAGAATATTTTTAGGAATATAAATATATCTAACACCCAATAAGGTAAAATTCAAAATGTCTGCATTCAATCAAAAATTGCCAGGCACGCCAAGCAGCAGAAAAACCCAACCCATAATGAAGAGAGAAAATCAAATGAAATTGACCCAGAAGTGAGGCATATCTAGCAACAGTAATTAGCAGACACATACATTAAAACAGATATTATAACTATTCTATATTTTCAAGAAGCTAGAGCAAAGACTGAACATGTTAAGTAGAGACAGAAAGAAATAAAGACCCAAATCAGACTTCTGGAGATGAAAATTACAACACATGAGATAAAAAGTACACTGGATAGGGTTAACAGAAAATTAAACATTACAGAAAAAAGATTAGTGAACTTGAAGACACAGCAGTTGAGACTCTACAAAATAAATCACAGATTTTTTTTCTGTCAAAAAAAAGATTAAAAGCAACGAACTGTGAGACAATATCAAGTAGCCAAATGTATGTGTAATTGGACTATCCAAAGAAGAGGAGTGAGTAGAACAGAAAACATTTTGTAGAAATAATGGCTTAGATTTTTCTAAATTTGATGAAAAATGTAAATCCACAGGTCTAAGAAGCTCAATGAAACCCAAGCACAGGACACATGAAAACAATTACACCATGGTACACTATAATCAAATCGTTTTAAACCAGTGATAAAGAGAATCTTAAAAGAAATCAGGAATTATTAAAGAAATGCAAATCAAAACTACAATGAGGTATCACCTCACACCAGTTAGAATGGGCATCATCAAAAAATCTACAAACAATAAATGCTGTATAGGGTGTGGAGAAAAGGGAACCCTCCTACACTGTTGGTGGGAATGTAAATTGATACAGCCACTATGGAGAACGGTATGGAGGTTCCTTAAAAAACTAAAAATAGAACTACCCTACAACCCAGCAATCCCACTACTGGGTATATACCCAGAGAAAACCATAATTCAAAAAGACACATGCACCCCAGTGTTCACTGCAGCACTATTTACAATTGCCAGGTCATGGAAGCAACCTAAATGTCCATCCACAGATGAATGGATAAAGAAGATGTGGTACATATATACAATGGAATATTACTCAGCCATAAAAAGGAACGAAATTGGGTCACTTGTAGAGACGTGGATGGACCTGGAGACTGTCATACAGAGTGAAATCGGAAAGAGAAGAACAAATATCATATATTAATGCATATTTGTGGAATCTAGAAAAATGGTACTGATGAACTGGTTTCCAAGGCAGAAATAGAGACACAGATGTAGAGAACAAAAGTATGGACACCAAAGGGGGAAAGGGGGGTGTGGGATGAAATGGGAGATTGGGATTAACATATATACACTAATATGTATAAAATAGGTAACTAATGAGAATCTGCTGTATAGCACAGGGAACTCCACTTCACTGTACATTAGAAACTAACACAACATTGTAAAACAACTATACCCCAATTTAAAAAAAAAGAAATCAGGAAAAAAAGACAAGTTAAGTAGACAGGAAAAAGCTAAAGATGATAGTCACTTTCTTGTTGGACAGTGGAGAAATATCTTTATAGTTCTGAAAGGAAAAAAAGTCAACCTACAGTTCTTTACCCATCGAAAACATGTTTTAAAACTGGAATTGAAGTAAAGACTTTTTTCAGATATATAAAAGTTGAAAGAATATATTGCTAGAAGACTTGCATTATCAGAAATATTAAATGACATTCTTCAAGAAGAAAGAAAATGATGCCAGATGGAAACAAAGAAATGAAGAGCACTGGAAACTGCGTAAATACAGACTTTTTTCTTAATTTAAGTTTCTTGGAAAGATAATCAACTATTTAAAGTAAAACTAATAACAACATACTATGGGTTTATAGCATACATACAAGTAAAATGTATGACAGTATTAGCACAAAAACCAAGAGGAGAGAAATGGAAGTACCGTGGTGCAAGGTTCTTAATACTACATGTGAACTAGTATAATATTACTTCAAGGCAAACTGTGATAAGTAAAATATATATATATGTATGTATATATATATATGTGTGTGTGTGTATGTGTGTGTGTGTGTGTGTGTGTGTGTGTATGTGTATATATATATATATATATATACCAGTGCTTTTCAACCAGGGGTGATTTCACCCTTCAGGGAACATTTGGCACTGTCTGGAGACATTTTTGACTGTCACAACTAAGGAAGTGCTACTGGCATCTAGTGGGTGGAGGCCACAGATGCTACTTAATATCCTACAATGCACAGGACTTCTCCTTGCCACTATAGTTGTCTGGCCCATGATGTCAATAGTGACAATGTTGAGAAACGCTACTAAAGTAATATAACAAAAGATTATCACTAATAAACCTACAAAGGAGGTAAAATTAAATCATAAAAATTACTCAATCCAAAAGAAGGCATAAGAAAGAGGAAAAAGTGAACAGAAATTAGATGAGACAAATACAGAAAACGAATAGACAATAGAAGCAAGATGGTAGATTTTAAACCTAACTTCATTAATAATCACATTAAATGTAAAGGATCCAAATATGTCAATTAAATGGGAGAGATTGTCAGATTGGATAATTCCTAGACCCAACTATATGCTAAGTACAAAAATCACACTTTAAATTTAAAGACACAAATAAGTTAAAAGTGAAAGGATACAACATGCTAACAAAACTCAAAAGAGAGTAAGTGTGGTTATACCAATATCAAAGTTAATTTCAGAGAGAAGAATATTAACAGAGATGAAGATAATTTCCTAATGATACAAAGGTTAATTCATAAAAAATACATAACAGTCCTAAACATGTAGGCACACAATAACAGGGCTTCAGAAGCTATAAATAAAAAGCTGATAGAATCATGAGGAAAATAGACAAATCTACAATTATAGAGATGTCAATACCCTTCCCTCAAAAATTGATAGAACAGTGCACACAAATGCCAGTAAAAGTAAAGACTTGAACTACATTATAAAACATCTTGATCTATGAGTCTCCTTATTCCTAGTCATTGATTTTTTTTCAAGGTTCAGGCCAGTCATCTTGTAGAATGTGCCACATTTTAGATTTGATTATTTTATTATTACACCAAGGTCTGGCAAGAATACTACATAGGTATTGTTGTACCTAGGTTTGTTATATACATGAAGTTTTAAAAACTCATTCTTATAGAAAATTATTAGTAAAAACAAATATATAAAGCATGAGATTAAAAAGAGAAACATTCTAGCTTGGTTTAAAATAAAATTTCCACTCTCTTTTTCCTTGTGCCTAAGAAATGAGTACAGTGTTCACATTTGCACCTGTATATTTGCTGGCATTCTGTCACCTGAGTATGTGTTGTATTTTAACAACAACAACAACAAAAATGTCTTAAGGGCAAAGCTTTTCTCTTCCTTTATTTTTCACAAAATGTGTATTCCAGTCTGCTAAGTCTTCTTATTACCACAGAGTAAATTATATTTAAAGAATGAACTGGGGAGAGAAAAATCTGTACTGGAAATATTTAAGGGATGAATTGGAAGGGAAAAAAATCAGTATTGAAAATGAAGAGAAAAGGGCAATTACTATCTTAGGCAGCCTTCTGAGTAATTAGAGCTATACAATCTCAGACTGCATACCAGCTGTTAAGTTGAGTAAATGTCTTTATTTTTATTGGTTTTGCCCTTTATATCTCTAAATGAGAAACAATAAAGAGATTTTGATTAACTTTAAAAAAACTTAATCTAATTGATATTTCTAAGCATACTCTACCCAACAGCAAAATACATATCCTTTTCAGGTGTACGCAGAAAAGTTACCTATATAGACCACATTCTGGGTCATAAAACATTCTCAATGTATGGCATGGGGAACACAGTCAATAATATTATAATAACTTTGTATGGTGACAGATGGTAACTTGACTTACCGTGGTGACTGTTTTGTAAGGTATAGAATTATTGAATCACTGTGTTGTGCACCTGGAACTAACATAGTATTGTAGGTCAATTATACTTCAATTTTAAAAATTAGGACTTCCCTGGTGGCACAATGGTTAAGAATCCACCTGCCAATGCAGGGGACATGGGTTCGAGCCCTGGTCCGGGAAGATCCCACATGCTGCGGAGCAACTAAGCCCAGGTGCCACAACTACTGAGCCTGTGCTCTAGAGCCCGTGAGCTGCAACTACTGAGCCCACGTGCCACAACTACTGAAGCCCACATGCCTAGAGCCCGTGCTCCGCAACAACAGAGGCCACCGCGATGAGAAGCCCATGCACCACAACAAAGAGTAGTCCCCGCTCACCGCAACTAGAGAAAGCCTGCATGCAGCAAGGAAGACCCAGTGTGGCCAAAAATAAGTAAATAAATTTATATAAAAATTAAATAAAATATAATTAAACAAAACATTTTAAATAATTTTAATAGGATTCAAGTCACAAAAAGTATTTTTTCTGACCACAATGGCATTAAACATCAATAACAGAAAGATATCATGAAAACCCCAAGTATTTAGAAACTAAATAACATACTTTTAAATAACTTGTGGATCAAAGAGGAAGTAAAAAGAAAAATTAGAAAGTATTTTGAACTTAATAAAAATGAAAGCGTACCAAAATTTGTGGGATACAACTAAAACAGTACTTAGAGAAGGAAATTTATAGCGCTCAACATTTATATGAAAAGATAGGTCTCAAATAATGGAACTCAGCTTCCATCCACCTTTTAAAAAACTAGAAAAAGAAGAATGAAGGAAGTTCAAAGTAAGCAAAAGTAAGGAAATAACACAGATCAGAGTTGACATAAATGAAAAAACAGAGAAAACGAGTGAAACCAAAGTTGATTCTTTGAGATATGCAGTAAAACTGTTACACCTCTAGCCGGACTTATCAGAAGAGACACAAATTACCAATATAGAGATGAGAAAGAAGATGCAAATTACCAACATAGGAGTCAGAGATGACATTACTATAGATTTTACAGATAATAAAGGATAAAATATTATGAACAACTTTATGCCAATATATTCAACTACTTAGATAAAATGAATAAGTACCTTAAACGACACAAATTACCAAAGCTCACTCAAGAAGAAATAGATAACATGAATAGCCCTATATCTATTAAATAAATAAAAAGGTTCCCACAAAGAAGCCTCCAGGCCCAGAAAGCTTGAATGGTGAATTCTACCAAATACTTAAGGAAGAAAGAATATCAATTCTACCCAAACTCTCCCATTAAATTGAAAAGAAGGCTAAGCTATCCAACTCATTTTCTGAAGCCTGCATTTCTCTGACACCAAAGCCATAGAAAGACTTTCCAAAATTGAAAACCACAAACTAATATCCCTCGTGTATACAGATGCAAAAATTCTTAATAAATTTTTAGCAAATCAAATCCAGCAATACATAAAATGGATAATTCATCATTATTCATGGGGTTTATTCCAGGAATGCAAGGTTGGTTTAGCAATCAAAAAATCAGTGTAATTCATCAATATTAACAGACTGAAAAAGAAAAAAACTATATGATCATCTAAATAGGTTTTTATAGAATAAGCATTTGATAAAGTACAACATCTATTTTTTTTTAATACATCTATTACTGATGAAATAGAAAACTCTCAGCAAACTAGGAATAGAAGGAAACTTCCTCAAACTGATGAGAGAACCTATGAAAAACCTTCAGGTAACATCATACTTAATGGTGAAAAATTGAATGATATCTCCAAAGATCAAGAACAAGGCTACCGTGACTGCTCTCACTGTGATTAAACTGTATTCAACAGCTTATTAGAGGTTCCAGTGAATGTGGTAAGGTGACAAAAATAAACATAAGCATCCAGATTAGAAAGAAAGAAGTAAAACTGCCTCTATTCACAGATGATGACCTGTGTAGGTAATCCAATGGACTCTTCAAAAAAGCTACTAAAGGGCTTCCCTGGTGGCGCAGTGGTTGAGAATCTGCCTGCCAATGCAGGGGACACGGGTTCAAGCCCTGGTCTGGGAAGATCCCACATGCCACGGAGCAACTAGGCCCGTGAGCCACAACTACTGAGCCTGCGCGTCTGGAGCCTGTGCCCCGCAACAAGAGAGGCTGCGACAGTGAAAGGCCCGTGCACCACGATGAAGAGTGGCCCCCGCTTGCCACAACTAGAGAAAGCCCTCGCACAGAAATGAAGACCCAACACAGCCAAAAATAAATTAATTAATTAATTAATTTAGAAAAAACCTTTATATAGAAGGCAAAGGGGCTAGCATCTGTTAACTCCTTCCTTTGTGCCAAGCCCTTAAAAAAAAAAGCTACTAAAATTAACAAGTGAATCTAGCAAAGTTGTAGGATACAAACTCAATATATAAAAATCAAATGTATTTTTGTATAGCAGCAGTGAACAGTAGGAAAATGAAATTAAAACAATAGAACAGTAGGATAAACATATGAAATGTGTAGGGATAAGTCTGACAAACGATATGCAAGACCCATATACCAAAAACTACAAAAAATTGTTGAGAGAATTAAAGACCTAAATAAATGGAGAGATATGCCATGTTCATGGACTGGAAGACTCAATATTTTTAAGATGTCAGTTCTCCCCAAAATGATCAATAGAGTCAATATAATCCCAATAAAAAATCCCAGCAGGCTGTTTTGGAAAACAGCCCCTGGTAATTTCTTAAAAAGTTAAATATACACCTACCATATGATTCAGCCAGTCTGCTCCTAGGTATTTCTCCAAGGGAAGAGAGAGCATATATCCAATATAAAGACTTGTACACAAATGTTCAAAGCAGCTTTATTTGTAGTAGACAAAAACTGCAAGTAACTCAAATGTCTATCAACAGGTGAATGGATAAAAAAATTGTGGTAATAATTATATCATTTAATACTACTCTGTAATAAAAATAATGATACATGCTATAACTTGGATGAATCTCAAAATAATTCTGTTGTTTGAAAGGAAACAAAGAGTACATATTCTATATATATATGTATATATATACAGATATATTTCTAGAAAATGCAGAGTAATATATATTGACAGCAGGTCAGGGTTTCCTGGGGTTAGGGAAGGGATATGAAGTGGCAAGGGGGAGGAATTACAAAGGGGCACAAAGAAAATTTGAGGGGTGATGGATATGTTCATTATCTTGATTGTGGTGATGGTGTGTATAGGTGTGTATATGTCAAAACTTATCAAATTGTATACTTTAAACATGTAGTTTATTGTATGTCAATTATACCTCAATAGAACTGTTAAAAAAAGTAAGGGAACCAGGGCTCCTTGGAGAAATGCTGAATACAGGGCTGAATGCAGGAAAGGAGGAGATGAAGCTGAAACATCTTCTTGTGCCAGAAAATCAGGTAGTACTCAAAAAATGATGGGAACATGTCAATAGAACATTGGAGGGGCTTCCACTGTGTGTGTCTACTATGTGTCTCAAAGTAGCTAATGACAATAATGGGTTAGAACCTATTGGTAAAATAAGAATCCAGGTGTCCACACTAATATAAATAAATGAATGAAAAAATAAACAAATGGGAAGAAGGAAAAGCCCTTCTCTGGAGTAGAATGCTAACTAGTAAATGTAGACGGAATGATGGAATTAGACCATTGCCTTCGATAACCATCTTAATAATAAATAATTAGGAAAGGATCACTGATGAATGCTAATACTCCCCACAAGATACTTATTAATTTCAAAGGGAAAAATTTATAGTGGAAAACCTCATAGACACTTCCTTAAGGGCATGGTCAAAGTTGCAATCACATATGATGGGACAAATTGATATCATGTGCCTCCTAAAACAAATCACTGAGAAGAACACAACATCACTTTTGTGGTCTTATTGCCAAAGTATATAATCTCCATATAATTATGATAAAACATAAACAAATCCAAAACGAGGGACATTTTTCCAAAATAACTGGCCTGTAGTCTTCAAAAATATTAAGGTCACAAAAGACACAGGAACTGTTTCCAATCAAAGGAGACTAAAAAGTCATGACAATTATGTGCAATGTGTGAACCTGGTCTGCATCCTGGACCAGGATAAAGGTTTTTTTGTTTTGTTTTTCGTACTGTAAGGGATGTTATTAGGAAAACTGATGAAATTAGAATACCATCTATGGATCAGATACAGTATTATATGAATTTTAATTTCCTGATATTGATTATTTTATTATTGTTATACAAGAGAATGTCCTTGTTCTTTAGGAAATATCCACTGAAGGGACATCATTTGTGTAACTTATCCTCCAATGGTTCAGGAAAAATTATCCATAGGTATAAAGAAAAAAAGATAATGGAAATATGATAAAATTCTGACATTTGGGGGATCTGGGTGAAGGGTACACAGGAATCCTTTGTACTATTCTTGCAACTTTTCTGTAAATCTGAAATTATTTCAAAACAGAACGTTGTAAAACATTAAGAGTATTAACTAAAAGAATCAAAACAGTAATAAGGACAATTTCTAAGGCTGAAAAAACAGGTAATGGAAAACTCAATCAGAGTAACAAATGGAAGGAGAGGTAAAAAGAATTAAACAAAGTATGGCACAAAGAAAGCAGAAAAAAAATAATGGCAGGAATACTGCCACATATACCAGCAATGATAATAAAATGAATGCGTTACACTCACCTATTAATAGACAGATGTTCTGATTGTTTAAAACCAAGTAACTCAAGATCTTGCTATATTCTATTTAAAAGAGACATACCTGAAACAAAATAACTGAGGAAGGTTGAGAATAAAGGGATGGAGAAAGTTATAACAGGAAAAGGATACTAACAAGAACTACAACATGCACCAAACAGGGAGTGGCAGAAGTTGCTAGCTGTCCTAATCCAAATGTCCTTGGTAACAATGCCAATTTTTAGCTGACAGAGCTATCTGACAGGCCTCCCTGGAAGCTGAGGTGTGGCCACTTGACTAAATTCTGCCAATGAGATGAAAATTGAATTGTTTTCTGGGGCTTTCTGGGAAGGTCACTTATTAGAAATTGGCAGAGCTGGGACAGGCCCCTTTTTGCCCTCCTACCTTTCCTCTTCCTTCTGGCCCTCAATGGAGATGTGCTGGCTGGAGCTCCAGAAGTCTCGTGGACCATGAGGGGACCTTAGGATGGAAACCATACACCGAGATGGTGAAGCAGAAGATAGGAGCCTGGGTCCCTGATAGTATCGCAGAGCCCTTGAATACCTATCTCCAGACTTCTTCTACCCAAGAAAATATCTTTCTTCTTTAAACTAATTTTATTTATTATTTTTTTCCTAATATATGTAGTTGAACCTAATCCTAACAGGAATAGTAACATTCTTTACAAAGAAAGAATTCAAGGCATGTATAAATATATGCATAAATAAATGGGACAAAGAGGGCTACTTCATATTTTATGAAGGAAAAACATACCAGGACAATATAAAAGTTATGAACCTTTATAACAAATGGGAAACAAATTCCCACTAACAATGGGTATTGTTAGTGCATTCTTTATGCACTAACAATACAGCTTCAAAATATATAAGGCTAACCCTGACTAAAATATAGGAAATAGACAAATTTAGTTATGATGGGAGGTTTATACATATCTCTCTCAATGAGGAAGGATATAAGGATCAGTATAACACAACTTAACAAGCTTATTCTAACAAAGCTATAAGGGACTTTTACTCAAGAGACAATATACATATTTTTCAATTCATATGAAAAAGTTACAAAAATTGACCATGTTTGAAGTCAAGGGTCAGCAACCTTTTTAATGGAAAGGCCAAACAGTATATGTTTTAAGCTGTATGGGCCACAGGGTCTCTGTTACAGCCACTCAGCTTTGCAGTTGTAGCTGGAAAGCAGTCATAGGTAGTATGTAAACAAATGGGTGTGGCTGTGTTCCAGTAAAACTTGATTTCCAAAATAGGCGCCAGGCCCATGTGGCCTACAAGCTGTAGTTTGTGGATCCCTGTTCTAGGTAACAGAGGAAGTATCAAAAAATTTCCATAAAGCTGATATCACACAGGCCACAATTACCATAATGTAGTGTTAAAAATGAACATAATAGCAAAAAATATCCCCCCCAACCTGGCCCAGATCTACACACCTGGACGTTTTTAAATGCATTTCTAAATAACTCGTGAGTTGAAGAGAAAATAAAAACAGAAAACACAAATGAGTTAGAAGTTAAAAAAAACCACTGGAACTACTATACAACAAAACCTATGTAATGGAGCCAAAGTGAGGAGGAAAATATATGGCCTTAAATGTATTTGTTAGAAAGCAAGGGAGACAGAAAGTAAACTTAGTTTTCATCTCAAGAATTTAGAATAAGGATAACAATAAGAAGAACAATGCAGCAATAATAAAACATACAGAAAATACAATTAAGAAATTAATAAAGAGAAAAGCAGACATTTTTTAAAAAGAAAGCAAAGAAATTGAGTTGATCAAGAGAACCTAAAGCTGGTCCTTTGAAAAGACCAACAAAATAGATAAGCCTCTGCAAAGAGAATCAAGAAAAAAGAGAAAAAACAAGCAAATAGCATTAGCAATGGAAAAGGGGACATACTTAAAGAGAGATCACACAATCATCCACTCAAGAAATATTTACTGAATGGCTACTATGTGGCAGGCTGTGACACAGTCCCCACAGTCATAGAGACAACAATCTAGTGGAGAAACCATAAATAATGAATGAAAAATTAAATTACATTAGTGATAAATGCTACAAAGAAAATAAAACATTTAAAAAATAAAACTACATATTTCCTCAAGTCAAAAAAAAATGGAAAACTTATATGAAACGGACAATTTTCTAGGAAATATAAATTACCATAATTGACTCAAGGAGAAGTAGAAAACCTGAAAAAAAAACAGAAACCAAAGAAGAGATTTAAATAGTGAGGAAAGATCTACACCCTCAAAAGGCATGAGGCCAAGATGGTTAAGGAAGAGAAATTCCAGTCTGATATAGCCTGTCCCAGAGCATACAACTACTACAATAATAAAATAAAACATAGCTAAAATATAGCTAAGAGAGGAATTTTCTTAAACAGATAAAGAATATCTGTCAAAAATCTACAATAAACATCACTTATTGGTGAATTATTAAAAACTGTCTCCCTAAAAAAAAAAAAAAAAAAAAAACTGTCTCCCTGAACTTGGGAATAAAAAAGGATGCCTAATATCATCCCTGAAAGTCCTAGCAAATTTATAAGGCAATAAAAGAAAGAAAAGGCATGCAGATTAAAAAGGAAGAAATAAAATTGTGATTATTCACAAATGACCTGACTGTGTTTGTAGAAGATTATAAAAACCCACACACTATTAGAATTAATAAATAAATTAGCAAGGTCACTGGGCACAAGACCAACATAAACAAATCCATTTAATTCATATATACTAGCAAAAAATAGGAAATGAACTTTAAAAAATTATGCCATTTATAATAGCTTTACTGTATTTTTAAAATAAAGATCAAATAGCTAGGAATAAATCCAACAAGAGGTACAAGGTCTCTATACTGAAAATTATAACATATTACTGAGAGAAATTAAAGACCCACATAAAAGGAGGGATATAACATGCTCATGGAACGGAAGACCTCACTTAAAAAATGTCATTTTTCCCTGAATTGAGCTATAGACTTAAAGCAATCCAAATCAAAACCCCAGCAGGTCTTTTTCCTGTGGATATTGAAAAGCCAAATTCTGCAATTTATGTAGAAATGCAAAGGGCTAAGAATAGCTAAGGCAACATTTGAGAACTACACAGCCGGAGGACTCATGTATTGGGTTGGCCAAAAAGTTCCTTCCATTTTTAAAGTTAAACATAAAAGACACATTTTTCATTTTCACCAAGAACTTTATTGAACAACGTATTCACCATTTTGTTCCACTACCTTTTGCCATTTTTCAGGCAACTTCATAACTCCATCTTCCCAAAACTTTTTATCTTTTTGAGTGAAGAACTGTTCCAGGTGCCTTTTACAGTCTTCCAGGGAACTGAAATTTTTTCCATTAAGAGAATTTTTGTAAAGACTGAAACAAATGGAAATCCAAAGGTGCAATGTCTGGTGAATATGGCGGATGAATCAGAACTTCCCAGCCAAGCTGTAATAGTTTTTGCCTGGTCATCAAAGAAACACGTGGTCTTGCATTACCCTGATGGAAGATTATGCATTTTCTGTTTAATAATTCTGGACACTTTTCCTCGAGTGCTGCTTTCAGTGGTCTAATTGGGAGCAGTACTTGTTGGAATTAATCATTTGGTTTTCCAGAAGGAGCTCATAATAGAGGACTCCCTTCCAATCCCACCATATACACAACATCACCTTCTTCAGATGAAGACCGGCCTTTGCTGTGGTTGGTGGTGGTTCATTTCGCTTGCCCCATGATCTTTTCCATTCCACATTGTACAGTATCCACTTTCCATCGCCCATCACAATTTGTTTTAAAAACGGAACGTTTTCATTACGTTGCAGTGGAGAATCGCATGTGGAAATATGGTCAAGGTTTTTTCTGCTAACTTATGTGGAACCCAAACATCAAAGCGATTCACATAACCAAACTGGTGCAAATGATTTGCAACACTTGATTTGGATATTTTGAGTATGTCGGCTATCTACCACATGGGTGTAACGTTGATTGTTCTCAATTAATGTCTCGATTTGATCACCATCAACTTCAACTGGTCTACCCGACCGTGGAGCATCATCCAGCGAGAAATCTCCAGCACGAAACTTCACAAACCACTTTTGACACGTTTGATCAGTCACAGCACCTTCTCCATACACTGCACAAATCTTTTTTTGCATTTCAATTACATTTTTACCTTTCTTGAAATAATAAAGCATAATATGCTGAAAATATTGCTTCTTTCTTCCATCTTCAATATTAAAATGGCTATACAAAAATTCACCAATTTTGATAAATTTTCTTTTAATGCATGCTGATATGACAGCTGTCACAATGCAATCTAACAAAATTGTTTCGAATGAAGTTAAAGACAACTAAACGCTACTAGAGCCATCTTATGGAAAAAACCGAATGAACGTTTTGGCCAACCCAATATTACCACATGTCAAGACCTGTTGTAAAGCTACAGTATCAAGACAGTGTAGTACTGGTACAAGGATAGACAACAAACCAAGGATAGAACAAAGTAAAGAATCCAGAAACATCAACATATAAACAAATGCCTGATTGATGACAAAAAAAAATGGTCTTTTCAATAAATGATTCTGACTCAATGGACATCCATGTGAAAAAGAAAATGAATCTTGACCCCCTGCTTCAGACCATACACAAAAATCAAATCCAGGTGTATTATAGATATAAATGTGAAAGGTAAAACAATGAAACTTTTAGGTAAAAAGTAGAACATCTGAATGAGCTTCGGGTAGGAAAAATTTTCTTAAACAGAACACAAAGAGCTCCAAAATGGGAAAAAAATGGTACATATTAAAATTAAGAACTGGTATCAAATATTTGCAAACCATATATCTAATAAAGAGTTAATATCCAAAATACATAAGGAACTCCTAAACAGAAATAGAGTCACAGATGTAGGAAACAAACGTATGGTTACCAGGGGGGAAAGGTGGGGGGAGGGATAAATTGGGAGATTGGGATTGACATATACACATGATGCCACTTATATGACGAATCTAAAATAGTCAAACTCAAAGAAGCAGACCATACAATAGTGGTTGCCAGTGGATGTGGGGAGGGGAAAGAGGAGTAGTTATTCAATGGGCATACAGTATTGTGCATTTCAAAATTTGCTGAGGGTAGATCTCACATTGTCTTCTTAACACAAAAACAAAATTATATGAAACAAAACAAAAACAACACAAGGAAACTTTGGAGGTGTTGGATATGTCTATTACCTGGATTGTGGTGATGTCAGCCCTATGCCTGATTTATATGTAGGTTCTAGATCCTATGTAACCCAATAAAGGCAGAAGCAAAAATTTAAAAGCAGAGTGCAGATAAAACAAGGATAAGGCTCAGGAATTCAAACAGTGCTTCTAGTGAGGACTTCGGTAATCTTGTCCATGCCTTCTTAAGTTAAATAGATTCGGGATTTGACATTCTTAAAAGGGGACACAGAATGAGCACTGGCCTTGCTCTTGCCCAGCCACGTGGTCTTGGATGAGCCCCTTTATTTCTACAGACTCAAGTTTCTGAAGGACACTCAATGACCTTTTAAAGTACTTTAGGCTCTAATGACTGAGAATTCAATTATTCTTCTCTTTTCTTCCATTCTGATAGCATTCTTCCTTTACAAGATCAGCACCATTTATTGAGAATGCAATGAGAAACACAGTCTAAAACTTGTAGAACACGGAGAATAAGTTTCCAGCTAAAAATAGATTTTTTCAGATCTCTAATCTTCACCATGTTACAAAAATAAATTTGTTCTTCATGCTTAAAATGTTTCCCTTACAGCATTCTGGAGTTCAGAGAAAAGCAGTGCTCTTTACTTCAATTAACAGTAATCACCAATCATCCATAAAGAATAATATCATCAACAAGAACAGATAGTTACCTAGAGGAATTAATAAGCAGTTGTAGACACTTTCAAAAATGAGAACACGAGATGCAGTATCCCACTTTTGCAGTCCCCGCATTTGCTTTTCATCTAGTGAAACAGCTACTGTCTTTTTCTCTTCCTGAAAGAATGGAGACTGAAAAAACAAAGAGGCTTTCACATCCTAATTCTGCTTCTGTTACCTTTTATTTATGTTCGTGCTCTTATCTTGCATGTAATTTTTTTTTCAGCTTTACTGAGGTATAATTGACAAATGAAAATTGTATATAATTAAGGTGTACTTCTTAATGTTTTGATATATATTGTGAAATAATCACCACAATCAAACTAATATATCCATCCCCTCACATAGTTACCATTTTTGGTGGGGAGGGGCACGGTGGTGAGAACACTTAAGATTTACCCTCTTAGCAAATTTCAAGTACACAATACAGTATTGTTAACTACAGTCACACTGTTGTATATTAGATGTCTAGAACTTACTCATCCTGAATAACTGAAACTTTAACCATCATCTCCCCATTTCTCCCTCCCCTCAGCCCCTGGCAACCACCATTCTACTTTCTGGTTCTATGTGTTTGACTATTTTAGATTCCTCATATAAGTGGAATCATGCAGTATTTATCCTTCTGTGACTGGCTTATTTCACTCCAGGTTGACCCATGTTGTTGCAAATGGTAGGATTTCCTTCTTTTGGGGGCTGAATATTCCATTGTGTGTGTATGTTTGTGCGTGTTTGTGTGTGTTTGCACACATCCCTGATGACTGATGATGTTGAGTACCTTTTCATATACCTGTTGGCCATTTGTATGTTTTTTTTTTGAGAAATGTCTATTCAGTTCCTTTGTCCACTTCTTAATAGAGTTATTTGGGTTTTTTGTTACTGAGTTCCTTGTATATTTTAGATATTCACTCCTTATCAGATACACAGTTTGCAAATATTTTCTCCCATTCCATAGGCTGCCTTTTTACTCTGTTGATGTTTCCTTTGCTGTGCAGAAGCTTTTTATTTTTTTATTTTTTATTTATTTTTGGCTGTGTTGGGTCTTCCTTGCTGCACACAGGCTTTCGCTAGTTGCAGCGAGCAGGGGCTACTCTTCGTTGCGGAGCATGGGCTTCTTATTGCGGTGGCTTCTCTTGTTGCAGAGTACAGGCTCTAGGTGCGCGGGCTTCAGTAGTTGTGGCACATGGGCTCCAGAGCGCAGGCTCAGTAGTTGTGGTGCACGGGCCTAGTTGCTCCACGGCATGTGGGATCTTCCCAGACCAGGGCTCGAACCCGTGTCCCCTGAATTGGCAGGCGGATTCTTAACCACTGTGCCACAAGGGAAGTCCCAGAGCTTTTTAGTTTGATGCAATCCCACTTGTCTATTTTTGCTTTTCTTGCCATATCAAATAAAAATTCATTGCCAAAACCAGTGCCAAAAAGCTTTTTCCCTATGTTGTCTTCTAGGAGTTTTATGGTTTTAGATCTTACATTTAAGTCTTTAATCCATTTTGAGTTGACTTTTTGTATACGGTGTGAGTAAAGGGTCCAATTTCATTTTTCTTGAAGTGGATACAAAGTCTCCCCAAAATCATTTCTTGGTTTTATTGTGTATTCTTGGCAGTCTTGTTGAAGATCAGTTGACCATAGGTGTATGGGTTCATTTCTGGGTTCTCTATTCTGTTCCATTGATCTATGTGTCTGTTTTTTGTGCCAATACCATGATGTTTTGAATACTGTAGCTTTGTAATATCATTTGAAATCAGGAAATGTGATGCCTCCATCTTCATTCTTCTTCCTCAGGATTGCTTTGGCTATTTGGGGTCTTTTGTGATCCCATATGAATTTTAGGAGTTTTTCTTATTTCTGTAAAAAATAATGCCATTGACATTTTGATAGGGAATGCATTGACTCTTTAGATCACTTTAGGTAGAATGGACATTTTAACAATATTAATTCTTGTAATCCGTGAACACAAGATGTCTTTCCATTTATCTGTGTCCTCTTTAATTTCATTCATGAATGTTTTTATAATTTTCAGTGGGTATATATGTCTTTGACTTTAGTTTATTCATAAGTATTTTATTATTTTTGTTGCTATTGTGAACAGGATTGCTTTCTTAATTTCCTTTTTGGATAGTTCATTGTTTGTGTATAGAAACAAGACTAATTTTTGTACGTTGATTTTGTATTCTTCAACTTCACTGAATTTATTAGTTCTAACAGCTTTTTTGTTGAGTCTTTAGGGTTATCTGCACATATTATCATGTCATCTGCAAGCAGAGATAAATTTACTTCTGATTTGGATGCCTTTTATTTCTTTTACTTGACTAACTGCTCTGGCTAAGACTTCCAGTATTATGTTGAATAGAAGTGGAAAGAGTGGGTATCTTTGCCTTGTACTGGATCTTGGAGGGAAAGCTTTCATTTTTCCCCCCACTGATTATGATGTTAGCGTGGACTTTTCATATATGGCCTTTATTGCATTGAGGTAAGTTCCTCCTATACCTATTTTGTTGAGAGTTTTTACAGTGCTTTTTCTGCATCAACTGAGATGATCATGTGGTTTTTATCTTTCATTCTATTAATGTGGTGTATCATATCGATTGATTTGCATATGTTGAAACATCCTTATATCCCAGGGATAAATCCCAATTGTTCATGGTGTATAATCCTTTCAATGTGCTGTTGAATTCAGTTTGCTAGTATTTTATTAAAGATTTTTGCATTTCTGTTCATTAGGGATATTGGCCTGTAGTATTCTTTTCTTGTGGTATCTTCGTCAGGCTTTCATATCAGAGTGATGCTGGCCTCATAAAATGAGTTTGGAAGTGTTCCCTCTTCTGTGTTTTGGAAGGGCCTAAGAAGGATTGGTATTAATTTTTCTCTGAGTCGTAGAATTCATCCATGCAGCCATCTGGTCCTGGACTTTTCCTCCTAGTCGATCTTGCATATGTCGCCCTTCATGTAATTTATAGTTTATGCCAGTAGTTACTTCCCTCCTGGATATATCACAAAGATGAATGGGTATTGTTTTTAAAGTTATTTTTCATTATTATCTTTCTGCATGGTGGGAGGTTGGCCTTATCTGTAAATACACAACACCTATAAGCTTTGGAAATGTTGTTGCATTTAGGGAAGGGAGGATTTTGCGCAATTGGAATATTTTTTAATTATCTAATGCCTCGCAACATCCGTAAGATACTGGAAACATTCCACTTTTATCCCTTTTGAAAAAGACAGGAGTACAAACTTCAAAAAGAATGTTTATTAATACAAGGTGTATAATTGATTATATGTATGTTATTGCACTAATCCCCCAAAGTATAACCCGTCATTATAAGAAATTAAATGTTAAAGTAACTCCCTCACAGTATTGTGTGACTTTCAGCTGTTCTCAACTGAAAAAAAAAAATTAGCCAAATGCTCATTTACTCTTTCAATTATCTATTCATTCATTCAATTAATGTTTATTCTGTGCCTATGTTATATTTTCTGTTTCTGTCCAGGCTGCCCCTTTCATGAATTCCTAGGTCCCTTAAATTTCCTACCACAATGTTTATTCTTTGTACTTTCTGGTTGAATCTTGCATTACAGTCTTTACTACTCAATACATTTGAGATTCTCTTATGAATACGGACTGCGGCTTTTACTTCTTTGAGTTCTCTCTACCACTTCCTGTATGAAAGATACTGCTCTCAATATCCTTTAAGTATCTTTCTTAGTAAACAGAAGCTAATTTTTAGCTAGTACGTTCCTGTAAGCTAAAATATTTCTTAGTATCTCTTGCAGCTAGTTGTTACCATATAATTGCTAGCCAATAAGACATTTATGAAAAGGTTATATGTACAACCAGGGAGATTCCTTAAAAGGAAGGTTTTGGGTTTTTTTAACTTCTTTCCATTTGCTGTTTAGAATATCACTGTATGTCTGAAATTTTAACATCTATCTTGGACTATTTGGAGACCCTGTAAATGGAGCAATAAGATATAAGATACCTATTTCCCTAATAACAGCCATTTACTGTCTACCCGTTTACTTTTTTTCCATGATGGAGAATTAAACTTTAACTTTGCTGAAGGCATTATTTTTAGAGTTTTTGCTTGGTTCTCAACCGAATGTAATTTTAACTAATACAACCTAATAAATTGTTATGCACATGTTATGGACCTAAATAAAAACATCCTGATTATTTGACTTTAATTTTCGGGCTATGAACATAGGGTTTAATCCAAGGACTATATCCATGTATAATACGGATGCTATTCATATAATAATAAAATGCTAGAACTAAAAAAAAATATGAAAAGGTTTTCAACTTTATTAGTGGCCAACAAAATGGAAATTAAAGCCACAATGCAATACTACTACACACTTGCCAGAATGGCAAAAATGAACAAGACAGACATTATTAAGTATTGGCAAGGATGTGGAGTTAGAGGCAGTAAAGACATTTTAGGAAAATTGTTGGCATTATCTATTAAAGCTGAACATATATACATATGTATTCCACTCCCACGTATGTATCCAACAAATGTACATATGTTCACAACAACAAGAATATTCATAGCAGCGCAATTTGTAAAAGACTTTTAAAAACTGAAATTATCTCTTAATAGTAGAATGAATAAACAAACTGTGGTATATTCAGACAATGGAACACTATACAGCAATGAGAATTTCTAAACTATTGCTTCATGTAACCACACGGATGAACCTCACAAACATAATACTGATTGAAAAAAACTAGACCCAAAAGAGTACATACTGTATGGCTCCATTTATATATGGTTCAAAAATAGGTGAAAGTAACCTATTGTGCTAGACATCAAGATAGTGGCAAATCAGGATTCCAACCAAAGCATCTGGCTACAGAGCCATGTTCTTAATTATTATGCTATATTGTCTTTCCAAAAAAGAGAAAAAAATCCAACTCATTTTATAACTTAATAAAATAATCCTGATACCAAAACTAGACAAGAGGAGCCCAAGACAAGAAGAACACTTTAGACTAATCTCACTTATGAACATAGATGTAACAATCTTAAGCCAAATATTAGCAACTAGAATCTACTTTGTATTAAAAGAACAATAATACATCATGGCAAAGTAGGGTTTATCTGAGGAATGAAACATCAGTTCACTGTTTTAAAAGCTTTCAATGTTGGAAACTTTTAAAACAATGAAACAACCACATTGTCATCTCAGGAAATGACAAACAGGCATTTGATAAAACTTGAGACATTCATGATTAAAAATTCTCAGTAAACTAGAATTAGAAAGAAACTTCCTTAACTTAATAAAGGAATAGAGGGTGTCTACCACAAAATCATAACACACTCATATTAATGATGGACAAAAGTATTCCCATTAGAGTCAGAAAGAATGATATTTGCCACCCAACTCTGCTATTCAACTTTTATAGGTCCATACCAATGAAATAAGAATGCTCCTGAAAAAAAGGATACACACACACACAAATATTGCAAAGAGTCAAACCTGTCATTATTTGCAGATGATATGATCATCTACTTAGAAAAAACCAACATAACCCACTGACTCTACTATTACTATTAAGAGTGTTCAGCACTATGAACAGAAGAACAAAAACTATGAATCTAATGAGAAATACTATAGTAAACATCTGTTGGTTTTGCTGCCATGTATTCTGTCCTCCTTCTGGAAATAGTACCTCTGAAAGTAGGATTACCAAACCCCTTTCTCCCTCGAGGTGAGGCACTGACCTCGGATTCACTTTCTAGTTTGGTTGCCCTGGAAACCTGATGAAGGAGGATGGCCAGCTGTGGGATGGGCGGGCCTGCTTCCGGCAGCTGTCCCGGGAGGTATCCTGCGCCTGGTCTGGGAGGGCTGCGACTGCACATCAACACCTGCTGGGAGTCACAGCTCAGGGTCCCTGAGTGCAGTGGGCCTATCGTTCCTGGGCCCTGACCCTGGCTGGGACCGAGGCTACACACAGGGAACAAAGACAGAGTGGTCCCTAATTTGGGACATGGGGCTTCTAAGCCATAGTGGCTCCTGTTCTCCCCCATCACCCCCCCCATATGCTCTCATTTCTTCACACCTGAGCTGTTAATGGGGGCAGAAACGAGCCCTAGACAGCTGAGAATGCTTGCTGATGCCGGCCTGCTGGCAGGCTGGGTTTCTTATTCTGCAGTCTGCAAAGTTGAATATATACGGGTGCCAGGATGGCCTATTTGGGTTTTGTGAGTGTGAACCATCTAGCTGAACCTGCTGATTGAACAGAGTGGATGTGGCAATATGCCAGTTTTTATTGTGAAGAAAATGTCAATATATTTCTGAAAAAGATAAAACGACATGAATGAAGGGAGGGACATACACCAAGTTCATGGATGGAAAAGACCCAATGCTGTACAGGTGTAAGTTCCTCCCTAAATTAGTCTATAAATTCAAAGCAATCCTAATACACAATTGCTGACTACGAGATACTTTTGAGGAAGTAGAATGGCCTGTGTGGAGAGTAAGTGCCCTACCAAGTCCAAATCCTGGAATAGGTTGCATTTACTGAGTCTTCCCATTTGCCATACATTATCCTAAGTGCTTTATTTCCATTAATTCATCTTACCCTCACAATAACTCTAAGAGATGAGCAGTGAATTAATATCTCCATTTTACATATAAGGAAACTGACGTAGAGAGAGCTTGAGTCATTTGCCCAAAGTCACATACCTAGTTAAAGGTAGTCTCAGGACTCAAACCAGGCTATCTGGCTCAAGGCCCCATGCTCTCAGGCTCTGTACACACTGCCTTTCTGTTTCCATGCTAAAAAGCCCTAGTAACTAAAGTATGGTATTGGCAAAGGAACAAACAGATCAAGGGAATGAAGGAGAAACCAGAAATGGGCTCATGTATATATAAAGAAACTTAATATATGATCAAAGTGGCCTTTCAAACCAATGGGTGTGCAGGCAACTGCTCAAAAAGTGGTGCAGGGACAACTAGTGATCCAGTTGGGATAAAATGAAGTTAAACTCCAACTGCAAGGAGTTAACATCATAAGTTCCAGATGACCTAAGGTTCTAAATGCAAAAACCAAAATTATAAAAGAAGAAAGTACATAAAACTATTACTTATGGTCTTGAGGAAAAGAAAGGTCTTTGAAAGAAGAAAGACAAAGGCATAAAATGAAAGATAACATTGATTCATTGTTTTAAAGCTTTTGTCTGACATATGACACAATAAACTAAGTCAGCCTGGGACTAAATATTTGCAACATACCAGACAAAAGATGAAATTTCCAGAACATACAAAGAAATTATGCAAATCAGCAGGAAAAAAAGACAAATAACTCTATAGAAAATAAAGCAAAGAATATGAATGGGCAATTCAGGACTGACAAACATGAGGAGATGGGCACCCTCACTAAAACCACTTTACTGGCTGGCATACTGTTGTTCATCTGTCAGATTGGTAAAAATTAATGTTTGACATTGAAAATGGCCCTGTACACCAACTCTGTGACTTCGAGCAAGCCTCTTAACCTCTGAGCTCGCTTCCACATTAGTAAAAGGGTTGTTAGGAAAATTAAATGAGAGGATGCACATCAAGTACCTGACAGTTTCCACTAGCATGACTTTTATCAGATGTCTTCCCAGGTTTTTCTCCTTCAATTTGTTGATGTAAAGAATTATATTACATTCTGAATTACATTTAAACTTCCTGAAGCTGAATGAACTTTATATTTCTGGATTAAACTGAACTTGTTCATTGTATATTATCCTCTAATACAGTTATATTTGATTTGTTGATATTTTAAATTTTTGTCTCTATAGGTGAGATTGGTCAATAGTTTTCTTATTCTTTGCTATCTCTATCCAGGTTTTGGTGTTAAAATTATTTTAGCTATTTAAAAAATTGAGGAGCTTTTAACCTTTTTGTATGGTCTGGAAAAATGTATAAATTGAATTAGAACCACCCATCCTTCAAAGGTTAGAATTCAGCTGTAAAGCCATGTAAACTCACTATCTTTTAAAATCATAGATCCTTAATCACCATTTTCAGTCTCTGCTTTGATAATTGCACTGAATAAGTTTTCTATTTCTTAATTTTGACATATCTTCCTAAGAAATCAACCATTTCCTTTAGATTCTCAAATTATTTGTTACAGAGGTCATGTACTAATGACTTATAACTTAATTTTTTTTTTTACTTTTGTCATACAAACTGACTTATGGAGTACAGTTCAATGGATTTTACATGTACAGATTCCTGTAACTACTTTAATGAGGATACATAATTTTCCATCACCCACCCTAAAAATCTCCCTCATGCTGTCCCTTTATACTCACACCCTTCCCCTCATCCATAAGCCCTAGCAACCACTGACCTGATCTCTATTCCTATAATTTTGTCTTTCTGAGACTATCATATAAATGCAGTCATACAACATATAGCCTTTTGAGACTGACTTCTTTCACTCAGACTCTGAAATCAAAAGTTCATTCCTTTTTATTGCTGAGTAGTTCTCCAATGTATGGCTGTCTTAGAGTTTGGTAATCAATTCACTTATTGAAGGAATCTGGGTTGTTTCCACTTTGTGGCAATTATGAATATATATATGTGTGTGTGTGTATATATATATATATATATATACACATACATACATATATATACATATATATATATATATATATATATATATATATATATATATATATATACACATATACAAACAGGGTTAGTGTGAAATTTGTGTTCAATTCTCTATGGAGTAAGACTGCTGGATCACATATTAAGTGTATGTTTAACTTTATACAAAACTGTCAAATAATTTTCTAAAGTGACTGTACCATTGTGCATTTCCACCAGCATCATGAGAGTTCCAGTCTTCATCCCTGCCAGCATTTGGTACTGTTAGTATGCTTTATTTTAGTGACTCTAATAGGTTTGCAGGGGTATCTCACTGCAGTTTCAATTTTCACTTCCCTAGTAGCTAGTGATATTCAGCATCTTTTTATGTGCTTATTTGCCATTCTTACATACTTGTTGGTGAAGCATCTGCTCATGTCTTTTGCCCATTTTTTAACTGGGTTGTATACTTTTTTTATTGTTGAGTTTTGAGAGTTCTTTGTATATTATAGATACAAGTCTATTGTCAGACGTGATTTGAAATATTTTCACTCACACTGTAGCTAGTCTTTTCATTTTCTTAAGTTTCTTTCACTCAGTAAAGTTTTTAATTTTGATGAAGTCTTGTTCATCAAATGTCTTTTATGGAAAATGCTTTTTAAAATTTTTATTGGAGTATAGTTGATTTACAATGTTGTATTAGTTTCTGCTGTACAATAAAGTGAGTCAGTTATACACATACATATATCCATTCTTTTTTAGATTCTTTTCCCATATAGGTCATTACAGACTATTGAGTAGAGGTCCCTGTGCTATACAGTAGGTCCTTATTAGTTATCTATTTTATATATATATATTAGTCTGTATATGTCAATCCCAATCTCCCAATTTATCCCTCCCATCCCCCTTTCCCCCCTGGTAACCATGTTTGTTTTCTATGTCTGTGACTCTATTTGTGTCTTGTAAATAAGTTACTGGAAAAATGCTTTTGGTTCCAAGAATAAGAACTTGTTGGCAAGCCCAATATCATACAGATTTTCTACCTTTTCCTCTAAAACTTTCACACTCCTATTTCTATTTGGACCTTTTAATTTTTTTTGGTATGATGTTTAGATTGACGTTTATTTTGTATATGGTAGTCTAACTGTTAGACTATTCCTCCAAATTTTATTCTTCCTTTTCAAAATTGTTTAAGGTATTCAAGTTCCTTTGCCTTTTCATATAAATTTTAGAATCAGTTTGGCTGTATCTACAAAAAAGTCTTGCTGAAATTTTGACTGCTGTTGCTCTAAACCCATAGATTAATTTGAGGAGAACTGAAATTTTTACTATGTTGAGTCTTCCAATCCATAAACATGGTATGTCTTTCCATTTAATTAGGTTTTCTTTGATTTCTTTCATCAATGTTCTGTGGTTTTCAGCATATATATTTGATAGATTTTGATAAATTTACACCTGTTTCATTTTTTGTAGTACTGTGTTAAAATTTTGTTTCCAATTTTCTATTGCTGGCATATAGAAATATTGCTTTTTTTAAACATGTTTATTGGAGTATAATTGCTTTACAATGTTGTGTTAGTTTCTGCTGTATAACAAAGTGAATCAGTTATACATATACATATATCCCCATATCCCCTCCCTCTTGCATTTCCCTCCCAACTTCCCTATCCCACCCCTGTACGTGGTCACAAAGGACCGAGCTGATCTCCCTGTGCTATGCGGCTGCTTCCCACTAGCTATCTATTTTACATTTGGTAGTATATATAAGTCCATGCCACTCTCTCACTTTGTCCCAGCTTACCCTTCCCTCTCCCCATGTCCTCAAGTCCATTCTCTACATCTGCATCTTTATTCCTGTCCTGCCCCTAGGTTCTTCAGAACCTTTTTTTTGCTTTTTAGATTGCATATATATGTGTTAGCATACGGTATTTGTTTTTTTTTCTGACTTACTTCACTCTGTATGACAGACTCTAGGTCCATCCACCTCACTACAAATAACTCAATTTCGTTTCTTTTTATGGCTGAGTAATATTCCATCATATATATGTGCCACATCTTCTTTATCCATTCATCTGTCGATGGACACTTAGGTTGCTTCCATGTCCCGGCTATTGTGAATAGAGCTGCAATGAACCTTGTGGTACATGACTCTTTTTGAATTATGGTTTTCTCAGGGTATATGCCCAGTAGTAGGATTGCTGGGTCGTATGGTAATTCTATTTTTAGTTTTTTAAGGAACCTCCATACTGTTCTCCATCAAGACAGTATGGTACTGGCACAAAGACAGAAATATAGATCAATGGAACAGGATAGAAAGCCCAGAGATAAACCCATGCACATATGGTCACCTTATCTTTGATAAAGGAGGCAAGAATATACAGTGGAGAAAAGACAGCCTCTTCCATAAGTGGTGCTGGGAAAACTGGACAGATACATGTAAAAGAATGAAATTAGAGCACTCCCTAACACCATACACAAAAATAAACTAAAAATGGATTAAAGACCTAAATGTAAGGCCAGACACTATCAAACTCTTAGCAGAAAAAAACATAGGCAGAACACTCTATGACATAAATCACAGCAAGATTCTTTTTGACCCACCTCCTAGAGAAATGGAAATAAAAACAAAAATAAACAAATGGGACCTAATGAAACTTAAAAGCTTTTGCACAGCAAAAGAAACCATAAACAAGACAAAAAGACAACCCTCAGAATGGGAGAAAATATTTGCAAGCGAAGCAACTGACAAAGGATTAATCTCCAAAATTTACAAGCAGCTCATGCAGCTCAGTATCAAAAAAACAAACAACCCAATCCAAAAATGGGCAGAAGACCCAAATAGACATTTCTCCAAAGAAGATATACAGCTTGCCAACAAACACATGAAAGGACGCTCAACATCACTAATCATTAGAGAAATGCAAATCAATACTACAATAAGGTATCATCTCACACGGGTCAGAATGGCCATCATCAAAAAATCTACAAGCAAGAAATATTGCTTTTGTGTGTTGACATTGCATCCTGTGACATCACTTAACTCACTTATATAGTTCTAGGAATTTCTTTATAGATTCCTTGGGATTTTCTGTGCAGATAACCATGTCTTATGCAAATGGGGATTAATTTTTTTCCAGTCTATATGTCTTTTATTTCTTGCTTTATTGAACTAAGACTTCCAGCACAAAGTTAGAAGTGGGGAGAGGGGACTTTTCAGCACCAAGCTCTACTTCTAAGGACTTCTTTTTGAGGTAGAATTCAGAGAACGTAAAATTCACCACTTTAACCATTTTAAAGTGTGTGATTCAGGGACTTGTACATTCACAATGTTGTGCAACCATTACTGTTACCTAATACTGTAATATTTTCGTCACCCCCAAAAGAAAGCCCATACCTATTAAGCAGTCACTCCCTGTTACGGTCTGAATTGTGTCCCCCCCAAATTCATATGTTGAAACCCTAAGCCCCAGTACCTCAGAATGTGACTGTATTTGGAGACAGGGCCTTTGAAGAGGTGGTTAAAGTAAAATGAGGCTGTTAAGGTTGGATGCAAATCCAATTTGACTGGTGCCCTTAGAAGAAGGAGAAATTTGGACATGCAAAATGACCCCAGGGATGCACATGTACAGAGGAAAGTCCACGTGAGGGCACAGTGAGAAGGCAGCCATCTGCAAGCCAGGAAGAGGTCTCAGAAGAAACCAAATCTGCCGGCACCTTGATCTTGGACTTACTGCATCCAGAACTGTGAGAAGATAAATTTCTGTTGTTTAAGCCACTCGGTGGTATTTTTTATGGCAGCCCTAGCAAACTAATATACTCCCAGTTTACCTCTCTCCTCTAATTTTTGTCTCTACAGACTTGCCTATCCTGGACATTTCATACCACATGTGGCCTTTTGCATCAGGCTTCTTTCACTTAGCATGTATTCAGGATTACAGCATTTATCAGTACTTCATTTCCCTTTATGACAGAAAATTCCATTGTATGGCTACATACACTACATCTTGTTTATCCACTTATCAGCTGATGGACATTTGGGTTGGTTCTGCTCTTTGTCTATTTATGGACAATGCTGCTATGAATATTCAAGTACACGTTTTTGTTTGAACACCTGTTTTCAACTGTCTCTGCTACATACCTAGGAGTGGAATTGCTAGGTCATATGGTAATTCAATGTATACATTTTTGAGGAATCACCAAACTTTTTCACAGCATCTGAACAATTCTAGATTCCCCCCTACAATGGGTCAAGGTTCCTTTTCTCCACATCCTCAGCAACACATTATTTTTCTTTAAAAAAAAATTATAGCCATCCTAGTTGGTGAGAAACAGTATCTCATTACGGTTTTTATTTGCATTTCCCTAAAGACTACTGATGTTGGGCAGCTGTTTTTGTGTTTATTGGCCATTTGTATATCTTCCTTGGAGAAATGTCTACTCAAGTCTTTTGCACATTTTTTAAAATTGAGGTGAAATTCACATAAAATAAAATTAACCATTTTAACTAGGGAACAATTCAGTAGAATTTAGTACATTTACAATGTTGTAGGACCACAACCCCTATCTAGTTCTAAAACACTTTCATCACCCCAAAGTTAAACCCCGTATCAATTAAAGCAGCTGCTCCCCATCCTTCCCTCCGGCCAAACCATGCCAACCACCAATCTGCTTTCTGTCTCTATTCTGGATACTTCATATAAATGAAATCATACACTATGTGACCTGTTGTTTTGTTTGGCTTCTTTTACTTAGCATAATGTTTTCAAAATTCCTCCACATTGTAGTATGTTTCAGTACCTCATTCGTTTTTTATGAGTGATAGTCCGTTTCAATGGATATACTAAATTTTGTTTATCCATTCATCAGTTAATGGACATTTGGGTTGTTTCCAACTCTTGGCTACTGTGAACAGTGCTGCTATGAATATTCATGTACAAGTGTTTGAGTACCTGTTTTCAATTCTTTTTGGTATATACCTAGGAATAGAGTTGCTAGGTCATATGAATTCTCATATGAAGAACCTCCCCCCCAAAAACTGTTTTCCACAGCAGCCTCACCATTTTACATTCCCCACCAACAATGTCTGTAGGTTCCAATTTCTCCACATCTTTGTCAACACTTGTTATTCTCCATTTTTAAAATTATGGTCAACTCAGTGAATATAAGATGGTATCTCGTTATAGTTTTGATTTGCATTTTCCAAATGACTAATGATGTTGAGCATCTTTTCGTGTGCTTGTTGGCCTTTTGTACATCTTCTTTGGAGAAATGTCTATTCAAGTCCTGTGCCCATTTTTAAATTGAGTTGTCATTTAGTTGCTGAGCTGCAAGAGATCCTTATATATTCTGGATACTAGACCCATTCAGATATTAAGATTTGCACATATTTTCTCCTATTCTGTAGGTTGTCCTTGCACTTTCTTGATAATGTCTTTTGATGCAGAAAAGATTTTAATGGTTTTTTTAAATAAATTTATATATTTTTGGCTGTGTTGGGTCTTTGTTGCTGTGCACGGGCTTTCTCTAGTTGCAGCGAGCGGGGGCTACTCTTCCTTGTGGTGTGCGGGCTTCTCATTGCGGTGGCTTCTCTTGTGGCAGAGCATGAGCTCTAGGCACATGGGCTTCAGTAGCTGTGGCTCGTGGGCTCAGTAGTTGTGGCTCGCAGGCTCTAGAGCACAGGCTCAGTGGTTGTGGCTCATGGGCTTAGTTGCTCCGCAGCATGTGGGATCTTCCTGGACCAGGGCTCGAATCCGTGTCCCCACATTAGCAGGCGAATTCTTAACCACTGAGCCCCCAGGGAAGCCCAAAAGATTTTAGTTTTTATGAAATCCAATTTATCTGTTTTCTTTTGTTATTCATGCTTTTGGTGTCAATATCTAAGATTCCATTACCAAATCCAACATCATGAAGATTTACCCCTATGTTTTCTTATAAGCATTTTATAGTTTTAGCTCTTCTATTTAGGTCATTGATCTATTTTGAGTTAATTTTTATATATAGTGCATGTGGATAACCAGTTGTCTCAGCACCACTTGTTGAACAGACTCTTCTTTCCTCATTGAATGACATCAGCACCCTTGTTGAAAATCAGTTGGCCATAGATATGCAGGTTTATTTGTGGACTCTCAATTTTATTCCATTGGTCTCTGTGTCTCTGCTTATGCCAGGTCCACAAAGTTTTGGTTAGTGAAGGTTTGTAGTAAGTTCTGAAATCTGGAAGTATGATTCCTCCAACTTTATTCTTCTTTCTTGATATTATTTTCACTATTCAGGGCACCTTGCAATTCCTTATGAATTTTAGGATCATCTTTTCCATTTTTGTAAAAAGGGCCATTGGAATTTTAATACAGATTTTATTGACTCTTTGGGAAGTACTGTCATCTTAACAATATTGGGTCTTCCAATCCATGAACAAGGGATATCTTTTGACTTATTTAGGTGTTTTTTCTGTCACCAATGTATTCTAGTTTTAACTTTACAAGTCTTTCCCATTCTTGGTTAAATTTTTTCCTAGGTATTTTATTATTTTGTATGCTGTCATAATTGGATTTTTAAATTTTATTTTTTACATTGTTCATTGCTGGTGTGTAGAAATACACACTGATTTTGTGCACTGATTTTGAACACTGAAACCTTGCTGAACTCATTTATCAACTCTGGTAGCTTTGGGGGGTTTCTTTCAGATTGTCTATATATAGGACCACATGATCTGCAAATACATAGTTTTACTTCTTACTTTCCAATTTGGATGCCTTTTATTTCTTTTTCTGCCTAATTGTTTTGGCTAGAACTACCAGTAAAATATTAAATAACAGTGGTGAAAGTGGGCATCCTTGTCTTGTTCCTCATCTTATGGGAGAAAACTTTTCACCATTGAGTAAAACGTTAGCTGTGGGTTTTCATAAAAGCCCAAAAATGTTGAGGAATGTTCCCTAGATTCCTAGTTTTCTGAGTGTTTTTATTATGAAAGGATGTTGAAATTTTGCTTTTTGTGCATCAGTCGTGGGTTTTTTCCTTCATTCTATTAATGTGGAGTATTAATCAATTGATTTTCTTATGTTGAACCTCACTTCTATGCCAGGGATAAATCCCACTTGATCATAGTGTATAATCCTTTTAATGTGCTATTGGATTCAGTATGGTAGGATTTTGTTGAGGAGTTTTGCATCTGTATTCATAGTGAATATCACTTTGTAATTTTTTTTTTTTTGGTGATATCTTTGTCTGGCTTTGGTATCAGGGTAATACTGGCCTCAAAGATGAGTTAGAAGTGCTCCATTCTCTTCTATTTTTGGAGAGTTTGAGGATTAGTGTTAATCCTTCTTTAAATGTGTGGCAGAATTAACCAGTGTAGTCATCTGGTCTTGGAGTTTTCTTTGTTGAGGTGTTTTTGAATACTGATTCAACCTATTTAATTTTTTTTTAAAGATTTATTTATTGATTGATTGATTGATTGATTGCTATGTTGGGTCTTTGTTTCCGCGCTAGGGCTTTCTCTAGTTGTGGCAAGCGGGGACCACTCTTCATCGCGGTGCGCGGGCCTCTCACTATCACGGCCTCTCTTGTTGCGGAGCACAGGCTCCAGACGCGCAGGCTCAGCAGCTGTGGCTCACGGGCCCAGTTGCTCCGCGGCATGTGGGATCTTCCCAGACCAGGGCTCGAACCCGTGTCCCCTGCATTGGCAGGCAGATTCTCAACCACTGCGCCACCAGGGAAGCCCCCAACCTATTTAATTTTTATAGGTCTGTTCAGGTTTTCTATTTCTTTTTGAGCCAGTTTTGGCAATTTGTGTGTTTCTAGGAATTTGTCCACTTCATTTAGGTTATCTAACAATTGTTTGGTTTTACCTTATAATCATTTTTTATTTCTGTAAAGTTGGTAGTAACGTCCCTACTTTTAATTCAGATTTTAGTTATTTGGTTCTTCTCTCATCTTTTTGTCAGTCTAGCTAAAGATATGTCAATTTTGTTGATCTTTTCAAAGAACTAACTTTTGGTTTCTTTGATTCTATTGTTTCTGTATTCCCTATTTTGTTTGTCTTCACTCTATTATTTCCTTCCTTCTAACTGCTTTGAATTTAGTTTGCATTTTTTTCTAGTTCCTTAAAGTGTAGAGTTAGAAATACCTTAAATACTGATTTGAGGGATTTCTTTTTTAAAGTAGGCATGTATAGCTATAAATTCCCCTCTGAGCACTGCTTTTGCTGCATCCCATAAATCTTGGTATGTTGTGTTTTCATTGTCATTAGTCTCAAAGTATTTTCTAATTTATCTTGTGATTTCTTCTTTCTCTTAAACATTGGTTGTTTAAGAGCGTGTTTTTAAATTTCCACATATTTGTGAATTTTCCAGATTTCTTTCTGTAACTGATTTCAGATTCCATTCCATTTTTGCAGAAGATGCTTTGTATCATTCCAGTCTTCAAAAATTTATTGAGACCTGTTTTGTGAACTAACATGTGGTTTATCCTGGAGAATGTTTTATGTGCACTTGGGAAGGAAGTGTATTCAGCTGTTGTTGGGTGGAGAATTCTGTATGTGTCTATTAGGTATAGTTTGCTTATAGTGTTGTTCAAGTCTTCTGTTTCGTTATTTTTTTTCTAATTTTTCTATCCTTTAAGGAAAGTGGGGTGCTGAAGTCTCCCACTAGTACTGTTGAACTGTCTACCTCTCCCTTCAGTTCTGTCAATTTTTGTGTGATATATTTCGGGGTCCTTTTGTTAGGTGCATATATGTTTATAATTGTTATGTCTTATATCATTTTTTGTTCCTCAATTCTTCCTTACCGCCTTTTGTATTAGAAAGACATTTTCTAGTACACTGTTTTGCTTCCTTCCTTCCTTTCTCTCTCTCTACTATATATCTCTATTTTCTTAATGGTTTCCCTGGAAATTACAATTAACACTTTAGTTCAAATTAATACTAACTTAGTTTTAATCAAATACACAATGTTCCTGTATAGCTCTATTCCCATACTTTTGTGTTACTATTACAAATTACATCCTTATACAATATGTGTCTATCAACTTAGATTTGTAACTGTTGCTTTATGTAGTTGTCTTTTGAATCACATGGCGGAAAAAGGGAGTTACAAACTGAAAATACATTAATACTGACTTTTGTATTTAACTATATAGTTACCTTTCTGGTGTTATTTCTTTGTGTGGATTTAAGTTATTGTCTAGTGTCCTTTCATTTCAGCCTGAAGGACTCCCTGTAGCATTTCTCATAGGGCAGGTCTACTAGTGACAAAACTCTCTCAGTTTTTGTTTACCTGGGAATGTCTTAATATCTCTTTCATTCATAAAGGATAGTTTTGCCAGATACAGAATTCTTGCTTGGTAGTTGTTTTCTTGTTGTTGCTGCTGTTGTTGTTGTTGGGTTTGTTTGTTTTCCTAAATCAGTATTTGAATATGTCAGCCCGCTGCCTTTTGGCCTCCCTGGTTTCTGATGAGAACCTGCCCCTCAATCTTACTGAGAATCCCTTGTATGTAATGAGTCACTTCTCTCTTATTGCATTCAAGATTGTCTTTGCCTTCTGACACTGATTATATCTCAGTGTGGATCTTCTTGAGTTTATCCTGCTTGGAGTTGAGATTCTTGGATGTATATAGGTCATGCCTGTCACAAATTTGGGATGTTTTTGACCATTATTTCTTTGTATACATTTTCTGCCCCTTTCTCTATCTCATCCTCTACTGGGACTCCTATTATGAGTACACTTAGAGTGTTTTAAGATGTCCCACAGGTCTCAGGCTCTTTATTTTTCTTCATTCTTTCTTTCTTTCTGCTCCTCAGACTGGGTAATGTCAATTCACCTATCTTGAAGTTTGGTGATTCTTTCTTTTGTCTTCTCAATCCTGCTATTGAACCTATCTAGTGAATTTTTCACTTCCCTTATTGTACTTCTCAGTTCTAGAATTCCTATTTGGTTCCTTTTTATAATTTCTCTCTTTATTGATATTTTCTATTAGATATTCTCTATCATTCTCATGGTTTTCTTTAGTTCTTTGTATATCATTTCCTTTAGCTTTTTGAGAATATTTTAAATAGTTGATTGACAGTCTTTGTCTAGCAAGCCCAACATCTTGGCTTCCTCCAGGAATGTTTTTATTAATTTCTTTTTCCTGCTTTCAGCCCATAATTTGTTTCTGTGAATGCCTTTTTTGTTGTTGTTGAAAACTGGACATTTCGAATATTATAACTATGGAAATCGTATTCTACCCCCTCCCCCGGGTTTATTGTTGCTGCTTGTTTTTGTTTTTTTAATTAATTAATTAATTAATTTATTTATTTATTTATTTATTTATTTATTTATGGCTGTGTTGGGTCTTCGTTTCTGTGCGAGGGCTTTCTCTAGTTGTGGCAAGCAGGGGCCACTCTTCATCGCGGTGCGCGGGCCTCTCACTATCACGGCCTCTCTTGTTGCGGAGCGCAGGCTCAGTAATTGTGGCTCACGGGCCCAGCTGCTCTGCGGCATGTGGGATCTTCCTAGACCAGGGCTCGAACTCGTGTCCCCTGCATTAGCAGGCAGATTCTCAACCACTGCACCACCAGGGAAGCCCGTTGCTGCTTGTTTTATCTGATTTTGTTTGTCTGTTTAGTGACTTTCCTGAACTAATTTTTTATAGTCTATATTCTTTGTTATATGTGGCCACTGAGGTCTTTGTCCTGTTAGCTTAGTAGCCATCTAGTCACTTGACAGAGATTTACTTAAATGCTGAGATTCTGGTGTTTTTTTTTTCTGGATTTAGTAGTTGCCGGGTTGCTATAAAATATTGATTAGTTTCTAGAGTTCCAATAAAGGTGATTCTGACAGTTTTTGCCAGATTATTCACTGCTTTTGTGGAGGACTTTTGAAGTTTCCTACCCTGCCATTTTTTGTTGATGTCACTCTCTCTAGTCACTTTTTCAGTTTTAATGTTCTGAGGGGGAAAATGTCAATTTAGAATTCTTTATCCATTAGGGTTATTAATGAAGAATAAAAACATTTTCAGGCAAGCACAGATGCAGAAGGTTTAGCTCAAATGCACACCTTTCTTAGGAAGTTACTAGAGGGCCTTTAACAGCAAAATGACAGAGTGAACCAAGAAAAATGACATGAAATCCAGACAACAATGGATCCAACCCAGGAGAATAATGAAGGAAAGCCCCAGGACATCAGCTGAGACCTGATTAGCATAGGAAGATGGAGGGCTTTAGGGAGCGATCCTAGGAATTTGGAACTCAGGGAGGTGATAAAGTCAGAGAAATAAGGGAGAAAAAGCCATTCAAAACCCCATGAAAAAGCAAAAAGCTATACAGGAAAGGAAATGGAATCATAGTATACTACTTTATAGTGCTTGGTTGTACATGGAATAATATTTATATAATCATAACAATATAAACATTTTGTTTTCTATTCTTAGAATCAACTAGTACACAAAGCACAGAAAACACAATTGTGATTACAACATAGAACACAGATTTTTGCAACTGTGAAAATATAAAGGTTTATGGTAAAACTGCAAGTAACACTAGGGAGCCAAGAGATATTGTCTATTGTCTGTTGTTGATAGGATAAATAAAGGGGCAAACTTTATTTAAGATTAGAAAAGTAACAACAGAAGAACAAAAAGTAGTAATATAACTACATTGGGCAGAATGGAGATGGGGCAGTGTGAGCTAAATCCTCATTTGTGAGACCAAGATAACATAATAAGAAGAATAATTAATATCTAAAATTAGTAAATCAAGAAAGAGTATCAAAAGTATATTATTTAGGGATATCAAAGTAAACAACAGAAGAACTAAAAACAAAATTGGGAGAAAGAAGTGGTTCCCCCTGAGGAGTGACAGTATTTCTCATAAATTCTGTGCCATCTGATATTTTTATGCACGTGCACCTATTACTTTGATGAAAAATTTAAAAATTAACACTTGTGTATGGTTCAACATTCCAAAGCTATGTAAAGGTACAATTAAGTCTCCACACCTCCTTCCTACTTCCTCTCTGCTGAGGTGACTGATGTTTCCTTCCAGATATTCTGTGTATTTCCAAGCAAGTACACTGGTGTGTCATGCGTATATTTCTCTTCCATATCCTTATATGAATGGTAGCATTCTATACAGACTGTTCTTGTACCTTGCCTTTTTCACTTAACAGTGTATCTTGGAGATATTTATGTATCACTACTGAGCGTCCTTTTTTTTTTTTTGGTCGCACCACGCGGCATGTGGGATCTTAGTTCCCCGACCAGGGATTGAACCTGGGCCCGTTGCAGTGGAAGCACAGAGTCTTAACCACTGGACTGCCAGAGAATTCCCCTCATACTTTTAATAGCTGAATATTATTCCATTATTTAGATGCATCATAATTTATTTAATCAGTTCTGTACTGACAGACATCTGTTATTTTCCCCAATTCTTTGCTATTTCAAACAATGCTATCATAATAAATTGACAAATATTATAAGAAAAAAATTTAAGGCATTCTTTGTTTCTGTCTCCCAATTAGATAATGAACTTGGCTTTCATCTCTGCCTCCTTGGTGCCTACCATGGTGCCTGGCATATAGTAGTTACTGTATTTGCTAATTTAGGTTGAATTGAATTTAAATGAGGAAACTAAGCTATGCAAACATTTAAATGAGATACTGTAATTCTAAAATCAAGTTTATGGCACAACAAAGACAAGAGCTTATACAAATCTATAAGACTCCGCACACTCAGTCTTTGTTTTACAATTCATCAGAGAAAGGGAAAGTAACAGTGCAACTCAGTTTAGAATAATGCAGGAAAGGAAATGTGGGACAGGGCTGTGGTGATGTAACTGCAATGAACAGACTCCTTGCTTATATGATTCTAGCTTTCTAGATCCCCGATATCCAAGATGCTAAAGAGATTCTAATTCCTCACAGAGATGTTCACGTGTGTAAGTAGACTATAGAATTCTTAGTGTCTTACTAACGAGAGAAATAAAATGAAATAAAACAATCAATTCCCTGGACTGGAGATTAACCCACCAATACATACATATATCTCTGTCATACTTACTCTGAGCTCTTTTGGGCCTGTATGGACTGAAAGCAAGTGTAGAGTACCCGTCCAGTCTAAAAAAAGAAAGAAAACAGAAAAAAAGAAAGGTCACACAGAGGATTAATAGTGAAAAAGGTATAGCAATTTAGTGGGCTCTAACCTAAAACTCAAAGGCCCCTCTGGGAGTGGAAGGTTAGAAGAGACTCCAAAGACAGACTATAATAAATCAGTTTCTGTAAGAAGGATCAAATACTCAGTCAACATGAGATGGCCACAATCAAACATCCGCTCATGTGACAGCAGAGAATTGCTCACAAACATGAGAACCAAGAAACTAAGAATGAGACCATTCAGACTCCTTTTTTGGAAGCTGACAAACTCATGCAACAGCTATTTATAATGACAATAAATTTATGATGACAAAGCCAGAAGCATTTCAAATGAAGTATGAAGTTCAAGATAGTGAACTTTAACGTTTTCAGAAAAGAGTGATTTTATGAAGAATATTCATTATTAACATAGATTCTGAGAATATAACTAATGTACTAAACAATAGGAGGACACACTTGGTAAATCGGCAAAATTCATAGTTACAGTGTTAAATTTTCTTTTTGTTTGAAGTGACACATAGTAAAACCTCTTGATCTGAACGTAAAATTCAAACAGAAGCACTCTAAATAGAGAATAGCAAGACTAGCCATTGATTGAGCTGTTAACTTCTCTGAGTTTCGGTTTGCTTATCCATAAAAATCGATAATAATAATCCTCACGGGTTGTTGTCAGGGTTCGAGTATATTTATGTAAAACACCTAAAGAGTAAGTGCCATACAATACGTGATAAATGGTAGCGCTTGTTACTGTTATTGGCCTCCACTCCTACCACCGTGGTCAAACATCCATCATCTCTTTCCTAGATTACTACAGTCGCTTCCTAACTGGTTTCACGGACACCATGGATTCTGCACCCCCTCCCTCCCTGTCCCCCCAGCCCCACCCCCAGTTATCTTCCAGACCTCACTGTAGGATGACCACATGAGTTACCATGCAAACCAGGACACTTCCAAGAAGGAAAGGTGCTAACTGAATAGGAGACTGGGACAATGGGTGGAACTGGGACTGACAGAGGCAAGCCGGGACATGTAGTCATGTTCTGCCTCACTGTGCTGCAGCCACACTGACTTCCTCGATGTCCCCTAAACATGCCACACTCACCTCAGGGTCTTTTCACTGGCTATTTCCTCTGCCTGGAACGCTCTTCCCCCAAGAAATCCACAAGACTTGCTCCCTCACTTTCTTCAGGTCCTGACTCAATGACCCTTCTCATTGAAACCTTCCCTGGCCACCCTATTAAAATTGCAAAAAGATTTTTCTCTATTCTCTGTGTCTGTGTGTTTATACACACACGCGTGCGCATGTGCACACACACACACACACAATACCTTTGTATTTTTATCTTCTATGAAACAGGAAAATATAAGTCCTACAAAGCCTTGATCCATCATCTGGTACATGGCTTGTGTACGAACATCTGCAAATAAATAAAAATAAAAATCTGCTGTTAAACTGTATCTCCCAGACATGAAAATATAAAGATAACAGCAGCATACAATCCTCGTGGGATTCAGATTCTAGAGGCAGAACAGGGGTACATCCTAATGACAATATTATTGTCAAAGTATAAACATTTTAGTAGGTTAGGGAAATACTACGGGAGTCGGCAATTAAATAATAAAATTTATTACTAATTCTAGGCTGCCTAGCCCACAACTAGCCCTGCTATGAAATGTAGCATAGAAAGAAAAAAATGGAAAACTTCTATTATCCCAAAAACACCTGATAATTTCTTCCAGGAGGACTCCAAAAGAAAGGAAGGCATTCGAAGGAGACAGCAAGATTTCTTAGAATAAGCCTTTTGATGGACAGCTTCTAGGGAAGTGAATATATTAGACTTGATCCTAAAGAATGGCAGTGTAGAACTATTACAGAGGAAACTATTGTATAGAAGTGACTGAAATAGAATTAAACACTGCATTCCAGGGAACAGAAACAAAATCTCACTAAATGGTTATACAATTTTTGAAAAGGAAATCATAGACAAGCACCAAATAACATTTGAAAGGATTAGTTAAAAGATTACCAGAAACTGAACAGAGGCAAAGTTTAAAGATGTGAAGTACTCAGACCATTATTTATGGATACAAAAGATCTGGTATTACAACAAAACAGTGCACAGCATGGTTTGGTCCAGTGACTTATGCCCAGTTAGCTTGTTCTATATGTTCTTAAACATACTTTGCATTGATCTGGATTGGGACTTCTACCCAATATATTTCTAAGTAAAGAGTAAGGCCCAACAGTACCCAGCAAAGAATATGAGAAAAATACTGGCTGAAACAGTTGGTGAAAATAAACAGCACTGTTTGAATGACCTCTGTACCTGCTATATGACCTTGGTAAAATTTTTAATACCTCTAAGCCTATTTCCTCATCAGTTAAATAAGGATAAACATCATCCGTACTTTTTCAGGGTTTTGTATTTTAAAAGTTGCAAGATGCTTTTAGCACAACGCCTAGCACATCAGAGGTACTTAATAATAATTCATTACATTTCGTTCCATCCACAGCCATTGTTGATGAATTGCTGAATCTGAAATGGATTAGTATCCATACTGTGCCACCCAAAGTGCTTCTGTCAAGATCACCAATGATGCATTTTTGGTTCTCAATTTACCCGATTGCTCCCTCCTTGAAACACTATCTTCACTTGGCCTCACATTCCCACTCTTCTCATCTCTGTCCTCTTAACTTCCTGGCTGTTCTTTTCCAGTCTCTTGCTGGATCCTTCCCGTCTTTCCATCCTCAAAATATGGCATGCCCAGGGCTCAGTCTTCAGCCATTTTCTCTTCTCCATCTACACTTACTCCCTGGGGGAGTTCATTTAGTTCCACGGCTTCAAATCTCATCTCCATACTGGCCACTCCCAACTCCTACTCAATCAACTCTAGTTCCAGTCTTCTACCCAAACTGCCGAATCATATATCCAATTGTGTACCTGACACTGAGACTTGGTTGTCTTAATACTGTGCTCCTCAGGGCAGTAGGTCCATGAACTATTTGTTACCTGTTCACAAGGAGACAAGAGCTTGAGCTGGAACGGAAATTAATCTCTGCTTCCTTTATTGACAAAGTCTTAAGGAAAATGTAAGCTGAACTAAACAATATGCTAAGTTGACATAGATGATTTCTTTTTTTTTTTTTTTTTTTTTTTTTTTTTTGGCCATGCCAAGCTGATTGCAGGATCTCAGTTCCCTGACTAGGGATTGAACCCGGGCCACAGCAGTGAAAGCCCAGAATCCTAACCACTAGGCCACCAGGGAACTCCCAACATAGAGGATTTATGTTTGTTGTAGGCTCCTTATCGAATTGGTCACAGACCAAAGCCAGGCTAGGTGAGCATCACTTGCCTACCAGACATTTGAAACTCAACATGTCCAAAAGCACACACTTGATTTCCTCCACAAAATCTGCTACTCCCAAAGCCACACTGGCTCTCCTGCTTTTCCTCAAATATTCCAGGCATGCTCCTCCTCAGGGCCTTTGCACTGGCTATTCCTCTCCGCCTGGGACGCTCTTCTGCAAGATATTTGCACGGCCAACTCTTACTTCCTTCAGGTTTTTGCTCAACTGTTACCTTCTCCATGAGGCCTAATCACGTTACTTAAAATATAAACCCTATGCCCCTTACCCTGATTTACATTTTTCCCTGAGGTAACTTAATTACTTCTAAGTTACCTCCTAAATGCCAAATCCAAAAGATACACTTTAGTCTAAATGAGGACCATCCAAGAGACCTTCCTGCAACTGTGCCATCCAATTTTTCTTTCAGCATTGGACAGTCTGAAGGGACAACAGAATCACACCTCCCATTTCCTGGTGTAAAAGTAGAACAGTCTGAGCACCATATTCTTTCATTTACTCTCGACTCAAAATTTTCCTGAAACAGAAACCACAGACCCCAGTTCGTAATAAAGGATTTTAAAAGAATGAGAGACTATATATACAAGTGTTTTTAGAATACGAGCCCTGAGATAGCCATCACATTACAATAAAATTTTGGTTCAGCCTTCACTTATTCTATCCCTTGTCCTAACAGAGCTTCCATCTAAGTCAGTTTGCTAAAGAAGGGCATAGAAATGTATTGTAATATCAAAAAATTTTGTTTGTAATGATTCTAAGGAGTATTGACTTATAACTTCTAGAAGAGAATGTTTGGGAAAATGTAATTTTTAAAAATGACTGGTTATAGAAAACTGCTTAATTAAAACTACAGCCTATATTTGTCATGGGAGGTTGATCTGACCCACCAACTTTGGTAATAAATTAACTCACTATGACATCACCGTAGCAGTGCTTCCCTTCTTATAAAAGGATCAAGCAGATCTTATAATTAGGAACATAACTACAGGTGCATGTCTCCTTGTACTATGCACTTACAAGGACAGGAAAGTTAATGTAAGAGTAACTGAAAAACAGTGCCAAGTCACATGCGATTTACAAAATAGCCTGTGCTTTTTAAATTGCTTCCCTTTTTCTTTTGCAAGCCACGTCCTATAGGTAAAATTTGGGTAAGCTCGTTGCATGGGTATGACATAACTCAACTATATATCTTTTCCCCACCACCAAACCTATGCTTCCTCCTCCATTTCCTGTTTTCATAAATAGCGTTCCCACTTGACCAGACAAAGCAGACGCTGGAGAATGCCAAGGCCTCTGATTCACAGAAACCTCTGCTGAGGTACTGACTCTGCCACTTATTAGCTGACTGGTTTTGCACAAAGTATTTCAGCTCGAACCTCAGCTTAGTTTCTTAGGAGCCACACACTCCTCATGATTATTTGGGAAGTGTTTCAAGAAGTAGAGAGTGGATGCAGTATCAAACGCTACAGACTTGGGAGACAGATATGGTTCAGACCTCAGCACTGCCACTTACTCAACCCATAGGAGCCTCTGTTTCCTCCTCACTGCCATGAGGGGGAAGGTCTCTAAGTCACGGGTTAGACGAGGAAACATTCATTTCCGCAAGTAAAGTTATTCTAATTCTTTCAAAAGACTCAGATAGAGACAAAAAGTGACCATGATTAGAGAAAAAGGGTAAAGAGAAAGAGAAAGAAAACAGGGCTTCCCTGGTGGCGCAATTGTTAGGAATCTGCCTGCCAATGCAGGGGACACGGGTTCCAGCCCTTGTCTGGGAAGATCCCACATGCCACGGAGCAACTAAGCCTGTGCACCACAACAACTGAGCCTGCGCTCTAGAGCCCATGAGCCACAAGTACTGAGCCCACGAGCCTCAAGTACTGAGCCCACAAGCCTCAACTACTGAAGCCCGCGCACCTAGAGCCCGTGCTCCGCAACGAGAGAAGCCACCGCAATGAGAAGCCCGCACACCGCAACGAAGAGCAGCCCCCGCTCGCCGCAACTAGAGAAAGCCCGCGTGCAGCAACGGAGACCCAACGCAGCCAAAAAAAAACAAAAAACAAAAAAAGAGAGAGAGAGAAAACAATTTTGTTACATTATACTGATTAGAGGGCTGAGGAGGTAGGTTGACAGCCCCAAGAGCTAGGATGATATATGTATCAAACAGAGATTGTAAACATCAGTTTTATAAATTTCACCCTTCACACCTTTGATTCTTCCAAATGGTGGTGTACTAGACAGTGATAGTCACAATCGGCAATTTTCAGTTATAGTTTATTTATTATTATTATTATTATTATTATTATTTTGGATACCAGCCAATTGTCAGGGTTTAGTCTTGATTTCCTGAATAGTGTCAAAATGGAGTGCCAAAATTTTATCTCTATTGAAAACAATCAATATGACATAAATCAGTACTTTTAAAACAGCAAAATAAAAATAAGGACATTTGCTTAAGGATACTTAAATTTTGATTTAAAATAACCATAGCCCATGTAATGGAGAAGGAAAAATGATACTCACTTCTAAGAACAAAAAACATTGCAATCCCATAATACTTACCGACATGTGAAGGCCAAACAGTTATATGGGGATGGGAATGATACCAGCCCACAACTCTCATGGGGCGACCAGTTAGTTCAGCCAACCTGTGTGTCTGTCAAGGTATTTTCAACTTGTGGGAACACAATTTGTGATGCTAATAAAGGCTCAGAAAGCAACCTGAAGTTTAAAATAAACCTATCACAATTTAATGTCAACAAAAGAATGAAAAAAGGTCAATGCCCAGAATTTCCCAGACTTCCCTTCTAAAGCCAAAGGTATTTCTTTTTTTTAAATAGAATCCATTTGGTTTCCATTATTGTATATAGTTATATGCTCTTAATCCAATTTAGCTAATATTTGGTCACTCAAATACTTACCACTGTGCTATCTAAAAAGAAGCTTCTAAATCTTTGGATGTCACATCATTAACTTGAGTAATCTTCTGTCCTCTCTCTAGCCCAACCTACCCTCATTCCTGAAAAAGTACAAAATTTTAAAAATTCATTTCATTTCTCTGTGGCAGGCTGCCAGTGTCAACAATAGCAAGTAGGGTGGTTTCAGAGACCAAATGAACAAAGACCCCCAGTTTAGTCTCCCCATTTGTCTAGAAATATCCCCCAAAAGAACATTTTCCTCCTTTGTTCTGGAAATAAAAATTTACCATAACTGTCTGAGGCTCTGACTTGAGATAAGAACTCGGTTGGAGATAAGAAGCTGTCCCCTTCTGTTGCTACTCACTGTAAAGTGCTGGTTCATTTTCCTGTGAATTACTTACATTGAAACCCAATAGTCCTTTCTATACAGCTAAGTGTAAGAATACTTTTTAGGGACTTCCCTGGCGGTTCAGTGGTTAGGACTCCATGCTTCCACGGCAGGAGGCACAGGTTCCACCCCTGGTTGGGGAACTATGACCCTATATGCTGCGCGGCATGGCCAACAACAACAAAAAAAAACTTTTAAAATAATTTTTTTTTAATTTCAAATGCCAAGAGAAGTTACTTAACTTCCCTAAGCCCACTTCTTCAGCTAAGGCGAGGGAAAGGACCGCCCGAAAGGATGGAAGGTGACCTTGCCCAGCGCTCGAGCAGGACAGGGGCTGGGGGCCGTCCCCACCAGCCACAATGCAAACCTCGTAATTCCAGGCGGCCTCGGGCAGGGGGCTCAGAAGGCTCTCGCCTCAGTAGTGTGGGGAAAAAATGACTCCTACACTGAAAGCTGCTCTGGTCCCATGCAGCAAATCTTCAAACAAGTATCAATAGGATCTAACCGTCCCCGGTAATCTAACAGCATCCCAGAACAAAGCTCAGAAAAATATGTCTAGGAATACAAAGATATCCAGCCCCCAGGGGAAAATCATAATGCTGGCATCCAATCTAAAATTACCAGGTGTGCAGAGAATTGGGAAAATCCAACCTACAGTGAGGAGACAGAGAACAGATTCATGGCTCCCATGGTTTGAGGTGTGCAGGGTGAGGGTGACTGTCCAGGGGAAGCTTGAGGCAGATCTTTACGGTAATGGAACAGTTCTGCACCTTGACTGCTGTGGTGGTTTTTTATATATGTATCTCTACACATATGACAAAATGGCATAGAACTACACACATTAATGTCAATTTCCTGGTTTCCATATTGCACCGTAAGTTATGTAACATGTAACCTTTGGGGGAAACTGTGTGAAGGTACAGGGACCTTCCCATACTATTTTTGCAACTTTCCATGAATCTATAATTATTTCAAAATAGTTAAAAAAAAGATGCAAAAGGTACACATCATAAGAAGAGATTGATATATCTGATTATATAAAAGTGCAACAAGAACAATTTGATTGGGAAAAAACACACACATACCGTGAAAAAGCTGACAAAAATCACTATCCTTATCACAAAAGGCTAACTTTCTTAACATAAACTATAAATTATTAAGAAAAATATTTCCAAATCAATAGAAAGACGGGCAAAGGAAATAACCATATAATTCAGAGAAAAATACAAATGACTCCTAAAAATTAAAAGCTGATCAAATTTACTCACAAGAAAAATGCTAATTAAAATTGCAACAAAGAAGATACAATTTTTTGCCAATCAGGTTGGCAACAACCAAAAACTTTGATTTACCAGGGCCTCGCAGCACAAAAACAAAACTTTGATAACACACAATGTTTGCAAGGGTGTGGGGAAACAGATACTCTTGCACATGGCTAGAGGGGTAAACTGGTCAAACTGCTACAGGTGCAAGTCGATATAACCTTTGCCCCAGCAATTTCACATCTAGGAATTGATTCTACAGATACACGTACACATTTGTGAAATGCAATGTCCAAGGTTAGTTGCTGCAGCCCTGTCAGTAAAAGACTGCAAATAACCTAAACATCTGCATGAGGACAGCACAGCCATCCAGGGCTGTATTATGTAGTCATAAGAATGAGACATCTCTATATACTAATGTGGACAAATCTCTAGATACACTGTTAGGTAATGTCATAGCTACCATATGTATTAAATACTTTTTAAAAAAGAAAATATTCTTATATGTTTCTGTATGCACAGAATTCATCCGTAAGGACACATGAAAACCTGATACCCCTGGTTATGTCCAGGGAGGGATGGTGGGGGAATTGGGGCACAGAGGCTAGAGAGAAATACTTACTTTGTATACTTTTTTATACCTTTTAAAGGTTGTATCATGCATGTTTTCTACTTTTAAAAGTTACTTTTTAATTGACTACAAGATTAACTTAATCTGAAAGAATGATAAATTACTAAAACCACTGATGCAAATTTAATTTGTTACAGTTGAGGTATGGAGTCCATATCGTAGGAAGCAAATGTCCCAAATGATCGCTCTTTGGTTATATTTAACATGGAATATTGCATTCAGTTCTCAGCACTGCATTTTTTTGAGAGGCAGCCTCAAAAGAGAATCTCCAAAGGAGAGAGACCAAGATAGTGAAAGGCCTAGAAACTAAATGATATTACGAAAACTGTGGGGGCGGGGGGATGGGGTAGACGGGGCAGAGGGGAGTGGAGAGGAAGGAGATAGGGACTCCCCAGAGAGTTCACTGTCATAGTATTGGACCCTGGGATCTTTTGGCATTTAAGAGCAGAAATGTTAGAAATGTCCAGTTCTTCCAATAAAAGCCACTCAAAAAGAGAAATGGAGAGAAATTCTGATTAACCAAGCAACTGGATCTAAGGGGTAAATATGAAAACTGGGAAAGAGTCACTAGGAAGAAAAGCTGTGAAATCTGCTTAAGCAGCAAACAGAGGAACCTGGAAGCCTCAAAGCACATAAAAGCTTCTTATCGACCAGTAAGGATATCTCTGCCTCTGTCGAGGCTGCAGACAGCTGCTCTGGAGAAATTTCCACGCGATCCTTCCTCTTATCAGAACGTCGCAAGATGATGACAGAATGAATGTGAACAATTCTGACGGTGTCAACCTAAAGGAAAATCCACAGAAACGTTTACTTCTGTCTCTCTCGGATAACATCTCTCCCTGCAATTACGGGACTGCATCATATTACATTATCAGGTTAAAGTTTCCATCTTAGAAAACAGGCATTTTTTTCTCATGAATAACAGAATGTTTCAAATAAAAGACATCTGACCTCAATATATACATTTCAAAACAAAAATATAAAGGCTAATGTTTAGATCAAGGGAGGACTTTTGCAATGATCAACTAACAATCATTTGATTTCCAACTATGTGCAGAAATACAAGTCAGAGTGCTGACAATCCAAGTGTTCAAAATGCTAACATGTGGTTGCACAGCAAGAATCACACATGAAACTACACTAAAATAATACAGTAAATAAATGCTGCAGGAGCCCAGAGGAAAGGAGTCTCTTAGATTGGAAAAAAATCTTTACAGAAAAGGCAGACGAGTGTTATCTATTTCCTGATTGTCGTGTGTGTGTGTGTGTGTGCGTGCGTGCACGCACACATATAGATAGAATTTCTGTAGATGCCAAATAGATGTGAATGACATGTTTGGGAGACAAGTTGGCCAACTCATTTAGGTAGTACAGAACTTGAGGTGGAATGGCAGACAGTAAGGCTAAGAAAGAAGGTTAGAGTGAAAATATGCAAGGTCTCAAATGCCAAGCCATGATCTGCAGGATGACCTAGAAGGAAGGACATTATTTCAGAGAGCTTGACCATGAAGCACTGGACTAAGTGTATGTCAGAGATGGAAGAAACAGACTTGAGGTTCATTAAGAAGCAAGGATCCACAAGATTTCGTAGCTTATGGACCATGGGTGATACAGGACAGCAAACTGTCAAGGATGACTCTGAAGTTTCAGGGTTGAAACTAGGTAGAACAGAGAAGGCAGATCTAAGTTTAGAAAGGATCAAGAAGGAAGGGACATGAGTGTGTTTTCAGATGAGCTGAACTGAGATGAGAGGATGTAAATAAAGGCAAGGAACAGTGTGGGGGTGGGGAGCAGAGGTCCAGGGCGAATCCAGGGGGATACCCATGGCATAGGATGGGGTACAATAAGAGGAGCCAGGAAGGAAGACAGCAGTCAAAACCAGAACAAGGAAATCGTTCAAGAGTTGCAGGAGAGGGCTTCCCTGGTGGCGCAGTGGTTGAGAATCTGCCTGCCAATGCAGGGGACACGGGTTCGAGCCCTGGTCTGGGAGGATCCCACATGCCACGGAGCAACTGGGCCCGTGAGCCACAACTACTGAGCCTGCGCGTCTGTAGCCTGTGCCCCACAACAAGAGAGGCCGTGACAGTGAGAGGCCCGCGCACCGCGATGAAGAGTGGCCCCCGCTTGCCACAACTAGAGAAAGCCCTTGCATAGAAATGAAGACCCAACACAGCCAAATAAATAAATAAATAAATAAATAAATAAGTCAGGAGCTCTTTAAAAAAAAATAGACTTTTAAAAAATTTAAAAAAAAAAAAGAGTTGCAGGAGAAAAGGTGGGTATGGCATTGCCAGACGTTGCCCAGACAAGGGTGAAATCTGAGACAAGATTTTGAAGTAACATATAGACCTACACTGTGCAACACAGTGTGGCTACTGAGCTTCAAATGTGGTTCCCTTTCATGCCTTTTTTCACCTCATGAACTCTTTCATAGACTTTAAATTCCTTGCTCATCCTATAAAGAATGAATCATTCTACCCTCACATACAACTTTTCTTATAATACACACACATGTCTGGCAGGCACAAAGTACACAATAAGGAAAATCAAAAGCAGAGACAGAAAGACACTTGACCTTCCAAGGAGCAACAAGACAAAGAGCTGACTTTTGAACAGAAACAAAGCATAAAGAGAATGGGTGATATGTCAGAGTGCAAAAAGAAAACATCTGCCAACCAAGAACTCTATGAAGAGTTCTTTGAATAAGAACACATCCCTCAAAAATGAAAGCAAAATTAAGACATTTTCACATGCAAAAAATTGAGAGATCATTATCAGCACAGAAAATACTAAAAAGAGAAACGAAAATCCCAGATATGAAAGAAGGAATGAAGAACACTGTAAAGGGTAAAATATGTGAGTAAATACAAATGAATGCTAACTGTACAAAACAGTAATTACAATGTCATGTGGGGGGACTTCCCTGGTGGCCCAGTGGTTAAGAATCTGCCTTCCAGTGCAGGGGAAGCAGGTTCGATCCCTGGTTGGGAAACAAAGATCCCACATGCCGCAGGGCAACTAAGCCCACGCACCACAACTACTGATCCCGCGTGCCACAACTAGACAGCCAGCATGCCGAAATGAAGAATTCGTGTGCTGCAACTAAGGCCCGACACAGCCAAAAATAAATAAATAAATAAATAAAAAGTCACTCTGCCCTTTAGAAAAGAAAACAAAAACCAAAAAAACCCCCAAAAAACAATGTCATGTGGGGCTTAAAATGTCCATATAATTAAAATGCATGAAAACTATCATCCAAAAGGTGGGAGGATGCAAATGAAATTTAAATGTTCTAAAGTTCTAGTACTATCAGTGAAATGGTAAAAATAGTAATTTGTATTAGACTAACAAATCTAGAATGCATATTGTAATATGTAGGATAACGACTAAAAGGAGAGTAAAAAATGTTATAACTGATTAATGGAGGATCAAAGGAGAATAATAAAATATACTGATGAATCCAAAAGGAGTCAAGAAAGGAGAAAAAAACAAAACAGAGAAGTGGGTCAAATAGAAAGCAAAAATATGACAGCTATAACATATATATGTGTATGTGTGTGGGGGTATATACATATGTAATTACATTAAATGTAATTGGACTAAATAGTCCAGTTAAAAAGATTATCAGATTGGATTTTTTTAAAACTATATGCTGCTAATAAGAGACACACTTTAAAATATTAGTACACAGAAAGGCTAAAAATAAAAGGATGGAAAAAGATATGGCATGCCAACATTAACTAGAAGATAAGGTTGCTGAACTCATGAAGTTTAATATCTAATTTGCATGGTACAAATTGACATAGAATTCAAGATGAGGACACGGACTCTTGAAAAATAAAATTACATCATTAAGACTGGGAATGTATTTTAGTAGGAGTTGATGCCCAGCGTGAATTTTCTCTTTCTCAGAGAAAGTTTCAGTGCCTAAGAGGAATGCGTAAAAGAAGTTCAGGATAGGGTGGTGAGACCAGCCCAGGAACAGATCAAAAACAAAATGAAACAAGCATAAATAAAAGTCACAAAGGACTGATGGATGTCCCTGAAAGTCACAGGTAGCTGAAGGGTTTGAGGAACAGACTGTTGTGGTCATAGTCACACAAGAAATAAGATATTCCAGCTGGGCTAGATTGGTCCCTACGCTTTTCCAGTCTTGGAATTAAGGTACTAAAGCCCAGTTCCTTTTGCTCTTCTGCCTTGGTACAGATCAAAGGTCAGCAAACTATGGCCTGCTTGGCCTCCCTCAGGTCAAATCTGGCCACGTTCATTCATTTATGTTCCAGTAGCTGCTGTTGCACTACACTGGCAGAGCTGAGGAACTGCTCTGTATGCCCCACGAAGCTAAACATTTACCATCTTGCCCTTTACAGAAAGTCTGTGCCCCCTGGCATGGCTCTCCATGGATCACAGGCAGGTAACACTAATTTCCTCCTGTAGGGGATGTATGTTAATTCATACAACATGTATTTATCAAGTATGTACTAGATGTGAGGCACTACATGAGGGCCTGACTATACAAAGATAAACAGGATACAGTAGTCACATCCAGGAAGACAGACAGGTAAACAACTCTAAGACAACATATATGCACTGCAATAGATATGTTCAAGGAGCTAGCCTACAGGTCAGGACAGGTTCCTTCAAGGAGGCAGGTGGCACCTGGGCTGAACTGCAAGGAATAAGGAGTTAGCCAAGCAGACTTATGTTCTCAAAAGATCACATCCTAAGTAGTCAAAAGAAAAGACTAGAGGTGAGACAGACTCACGGCAAGGAGACCAGTAGAGAGGCTGATGCAGTATTCCATAAAGGAAGTGATAAGGACTTCAACTAAGGTAGCAGTTGTTGGGATGGTGCATTGGAAACAAACGGTAAAGCAATCTACATTAATGGTTCTGAATGGCAGGCAGTGGTTCCCAAACTTGGCTGCACATTAGAATCACCTGGGGAGCTTTTTAAACTCCTGCCACACAGGTCTCACCAAAGACCAACTGAGTCAGTATCAGGATTTTGTAAAGATTACTGGGTGATTCCAAGGTGCAGCCAGGTATGGGAACTACTACGGCAGGAGGAATGCTGGAGGAGAAGGTTTGAGGAAGAGGAAAGGTTCAGTTTTGAACACGTTAGTTTAAGATGCCTGTGTCTGGATAAACGTGGATGTCCAGGAGGCAGTGGAGTATTAAGTTCTGGAGCTTGGGATAATTCATACTAACCATCACCTACGGGCCATTAACAACAACAAGTCAGAATGGCCAACGTTGGCTACCAATCATGCGTCAGGCACTTGGAAAGTGCATTTCGTGTATTAATTTAATTAACTCTCCCCATGACCCAGTGAGGTTGGTACTATTGTTATGCCCATTCTACAGATGAGTGTTTTACACACATTACCCAGATCCAACTCTCCCAACAATTCTATGAAATTGGTGGCTGTCATCATCCCTGTTTTGCAGATAAAGAAAGCAAAGCTCACAGATGTTAAGTAACATGCCCTAAGTCACACAAGTATCAGAGAAAAGTATTTGAAGACAGATCTGTCTAACCTCAATGTCTGCTGCAGGTAAAGCCATAGGGGAGGCGAGGCTGGCCAGGAAGACATTCTGGGAAGAGGAGGAGGTGAAGGCAGAAACTTGGAGAATACCAGTATTTGATGCATAGGCAGAGGAGGAAGATTCCATAAAGGATGAGAGAGAGAGGGGAGGAATGGTAGACACAGCAAAAACAAAACAAATAAAAAACCCCATGAGAGTTCAGAGTTCTGAGGACAAAGATTAAGTAAGATAAGCACCAAGGAATAATCCACTGATGTAGCAATGAGGAGGTGGCTGGAGAGGTAGAACTGCAAACTGGAGGGTGGTTGCTTTCACTGGAGAAGGTAAATCAGGAATGATTGCAGCCTATTCTTTTAAGAGGTCTGACTATTAAAAGAAGGATACAAGAAGCAGTTAACTACAGGAAGATACAGGATTAAGAAGTTATTTTTCTTTCCTTTCTGAAAATGAGAGTAATTTAAGCACAGTTGTATCCTAAGGGAAAAAAGCCAGATGACAGGAATAGGTTGAAGACTCAGAAGAGAGACAAGATATTTGATATGCAAGGTCTTCGAAGAAGCTGCAGCTCTGAATAGGAAGTGGACTTCTTTCCTTGATTTGGGAAGACTGTACATGGGGGTAATAATTAGATGGAGTTGTTGCCTGATAGCTTTTATCACCTCCATTGTCTGCTTGGTGGGAGAAGAGGACATAATTTATTTTTATTGTATTTTACAAAAATGTTGGTCTGCAACAGGTTGGGAAAAAATTAACTGGTCCTACACCACAATTAGGTTGAGAAGCATTATACTCGACCATAAAAGCTCGAGCATGCCAGAAAAGGCAGGGCAGGGGGACTTCCCTGGTGGTCCAGTGGTTAAGACTCCGCACTCCCAATGCAGGGGGCCCGGGTTCGATCCCTGGTCAGGGAACTAGGTCCCACATGCCGCAACCAAAGATCCCACACGCAGCAACGAAGATCATGCGTGCCACAACTAAGACCCGTGCAGCCAAATAAATAAATAAATATTAAAGAAATAAAAAGGAAAGGAAAGGCAGGGCGGGAGTGCAGACAGGTTGCCTGTAAGCAGAGAGGGGTTGCCTGAGTAGATACTGGGACTTGGGATAAAAAGATAACAATGATGTGAACCAGATCTCAAGGATGTGAACCAGCCAAGGTCTCCAGGAAGATGGGAGAAGGGCCAGAAACCCAGCAGAGGATAGCAAGGAGGAGAGCTGACAGTGGTTACTCATCTTGACCAAGTAATAATAATTCGCTAGAAAGAATAGAAAATTAGGTCCCATTCCTACTGAGTAGATTCTTCATCTGATTTTCCTAGAGAGAACACCCCACCCAGCCAAATGTGGGTCTGCATGAACTGGGTTAATCCCTGGCTGAGATCATCAAACAGAATACAGAAATCCCTCCCCAAGTGCAAGTTTTCATCATGCAAAATTATAGCACACGTACCTTTTCAGCAACTGTGCGCATATCAGTTCCAGTATATGTAAATTTGGGGTCACTCCTTTTGGGGATAAATTAGAAAAAAAGGGAACTGAGGTTTGGAATATAAAAAGGTATTAAAGCAAAGTAACAGGAATAGCAGTTTTTGCAATGAAACAGCAGAGACAAAGGAGGAGGAGGGAAAGTAAACTGAGGCTAGAGCTGTGCTCATATGTCTGTTAGAAGGACTCTGAGACATATGCTTAAGTGGCGAGTGCATAGTTTTCATGGGCAAAGCTAAAGTCCTATAATCCTGGGTATTAAGGAGGTGAGTTTGACAAGGAGAAACTGCTGTGCTCTGACGTTTAAATAAAGGTAGACCAAAGCTTTCACCACCTCAAGCATTCAAGCCGCTGCGGATCTCTGAGATCACTGTAGGGTCCACCAGGGGGAGGCAGAAAGCCATTGACAATTTAGATAGAGAAATGGATTAATAGGGGGAAATGTCTCCTCATATGCACATCATCTGCCACAGAGAGCTTTCACAGGTTCACTTATGATCTTGGTTCCCCCAACCATATTTTTCACATAGGATCATACATATCTCAACTGAAAATCCTCCTACTAGAAAGTAAGGTGGAAAGCAACTTTCAGGGTTGGGGTGGAATTGAAACTGTGTTCTTGAGGGAGCTCCACAGTCATAATGGTAACTTAAAATACAACCTGTACAAAACATTGCGAAAGTTGTGATAATTTTGAGTTAACAATGACAAAGAGATCAAAAGAGGAGTAAACAAATATAGTCTTACCTTGGGTCATCATTCAACTAGAGTGGGAAAGAGCAGAAAACATTATTGATCACATTAAGTGTATTAGATGTACATGGATGCAGATAATATGAAAATTAGGTTATGTGTTCCTGTACACCGGCATGAAAGACTGGAGAATTCTTACTTCGGATTGCCAACAAGTAAGCTCTATTTCCTCATCCTCTTTCACCCCTCTGCAATATTTAATGCAGTGGAAACTTGGGATTCTTGGAAACCCTCACCTGTCTTGGGTTATTTGGAACCGAACCCTCAAAATGAATCCTAGAGGGAAGAGTGGAGGCGAGGCTAGGGGCCCTAATCGTGGTCAGCTGCTTCCTGATACACTGATGTCCTCATTATAAAAGATCGTCTTTCTGATCTGACTTGCAGTTTTGGTCAATGGGGTGATAACTCCAGATCTAAAGAAAAGCCACAGACTACAAGAAAAAGCGAGCCTCCCATCCCTCCCCCCCTCCCACTCCCCGAGGCTTAGGAGGATCGCTGGTGGCTTGCGGAAGGGTAAAGAAGCCTTAAGCGACGCGAGGAAACGGGGCCCAGGCGACAGGACCATCCAAAGGATACGTCCAAGGATCTGAGTCAGGAGTGCCTGTGGCCTCCGCAGCCCTGGGCGCTGGCAACACCCAACCAGGCGACACGGTGGGGCTGCTCAGCAGGGTTCCGGCCGGGCTTACTGGCTGACTTACTCACCTCCCCTATGCACAGCCCCATCACCTCCTCCTTCTCTGTGCTCAGAGCGTGGTTGAGACAAACTAGGAAAGCATCCGACTCCAGATGAACCGCCTGCACCGCCTGCACCACCTGCACCGCCATCTTGGTCTGGTCCTGCTCACGTCCGCCTCGGGCCCACTCGGGCCTGGCCAACCGGCTGCTCCGGCGCTTGGGTTCCGTGGGGGCGGGGCCTGGGGCGCGGGGCGGGGCGGGCGGGCGCGCGGGGGCGGAGCTTGGGACGCGGGGGCGGGGCCGGCCCGGCGGCACCTGGGAAACGCCCGCGCCGGTTGGGGCAGGCGTGGCCGTCGGGGCAGAGGGCGGTGGCCGGCCGCGGTCTGGACGTCGGGCCGGGCGCGGGGGGCGGCAGGGAGGCGGCGCTCTCGGGCCGCGGGCGGACGTGGTCTGTGAGGAGCGCCCGGACGGCCGGGCCGGCGCCTCCTGAGCGCCGGCGCCCATTTTGCCCGCCCGCCGAGAAGAGCCGTGCGCGGCCTACACGCTCCGGGGACCTCCCTCAGGCGGCATCGCCGCGCGCGCCGGCCTCTCGAGCCCAAGGGACGCTCTTTTGAAATTCGGTCCTGAGTTAAGGTTTTCTTTTATTTTGTTTTGTTTCCAAGTTAGGGGCCCTGAATTTGGGACCACTCTCTTTCCCTGGACCACTTCCGGTGGCCGGCCCGCGCCCCGTAACTTCGGTTCGGTGACCTCGGCCCGGAATGCCCCTCGGCTCGCCCCGGGCTCACGTCCCGATCCCGGCTTGAGTGGCCCGGGGTGGGTGACCTGAAGTTGTAGCCTCGCTGCTCTCGAGGCGGATAATTAGCCCAAGAAACACTATATTCATGTGAGTAACCTCTTGGCAGAAACAGTGTTATACTGTGTCTGAAAAAGTATCACTCCTAAGCTTGGCGGCTGCTACTTTCTCCAAAGGCTTTTAGGTATTTATTTGTTCGATACAGGGAAGGGGAAAGGGGAACTGAAGTTTCTGTTCGAGGTCGGATGTATCGCAGATCGCAGCAGATATGCACAAGTTTCCTCAGCTCGCCTTGTCTCGGTGATATCAGACCTGGTGAAATTATATGTAAAAGTAATTTTCTTTTGAGGTGTGATAAACATGCAATAGGGGACAGTACACATCTCCCACTCCCGAGGCTAGGAATTACACGCGGATTCTGGGAACGATTCGAAACCAAAGAAAAATCTATGCCGTGCTGCCGCCACGGCCAGTCAGTGCCTCTGTGGGTTTGATCTGCTTCTCTGTTCCGTGTGTAGTTGGGAGACAGGCGGACAGGGCAGTACTGGAAAGGGAACATGCCCAGGGTGCTGCTGGAGGTGTTGATGCTTTGCTCTTTTCTCCCAAGTCAGTTCCAACCCCGATCTCCCCACAAATAGGGCCCACGTCCAGTGGAACTATCTGGAACATCCATGCCAGCAACCTCCATTTTTACCTAATGTTTAAGAATCATATTGCACATCCTTCCATGATTAATTTTGATAATGATGAAGCTGGGGCGAAATGTCAAGTGTGCAATTACACTGGACCCATCTAATTTTTCTCTTAAGCTTCAATTTTACAGCATATATTATTTTCAATGGCTATTCGCGGCTAGTATGCCCTGCGCTGATGGTGCAAGTATGGCTGTTCTTCTTTTTATGTTTTGTGATGGGACGTCTTGCGTTTATAAGCACTTTTAGGCAGCTTCGAGAAGAAAAACACCTTTTGTCTATGGTTGGTGTTAGTCAATCTCGTATTCCACAATGATATTCTCTAACTTTTATAATGCTCATGGCTGCATTTTACAGCTCTAAAGTTTAATTGGAGTAGAAAAAACTATTAACATTTATGGCAAGCTTATCATGTGCTAGACACTTTACTAAGCATTTGTATACCTTGTATGTGTAAACTGCCCCAATTGGAATCAGCCTCTGCAACTTCCTAGCTGTGTTACCTCATGCAAGTTAGCTAACTTCTCTGTGCCTTACTTCCCTCATCTTTATGTGGGGGTAATAATAGTATCCATCTAATGGGTGACTGTGAAGATTAAAAGAGTCAATATATAAACATGCAGGAAGTGCTAGGTAAGCGCTGACAGTTACGATCAATTTGTTCTTTAATTCTCATTTGACATCTTAGAAAACTGGAGTGTAGAGAGCTTAACTTATCCGAGGTCACAGAGCTAGTAAGTGGCAAAATCAGCATTCATACACAGGCCGGGCTGACTCCAGGGCTTGGTAACTTCACCCATTGTAAGTAGATAAGTTTATTAACTGACTTCAAATAAAATAAGTGTATTCAACTGATTCATGTTTAAAAACTGTTCAAACACCTGGAAATTAAACCAAATTATACTTCTTTTAAAAGACACAAAATAATTCATTCTGTAAATGAAAAATAATGGTTTTACTTGCATTACCTACCTAAGCAAGCCCTTCTGTGTGGTCTGTCTACTTAAAACATAGTTTACAAACTGCCTTACTAAGAAATATTCTGTCTAGGCCAGTGTGGTCCCTGGCTGTGGCATCAAGGTAACCCCCACGGGGACAATCTTTTTTAGTGCATTCATGGGTAATAAAGGTATATAAACCCTTTTTTTTTTTTTTGGCCGCGCCGTGCGGCATGCAGGATCTTAGTTCCCCGACCAGGGATTGAACCTGTGCCCCCTGCATTGGGGCCGCAGAGTCTTAACCACTGGACCGCCAGGGAATTCCCTATAAACACTTTTTTGAATCCATTTGAATTTGGAGCTGGTAGTATTCCTTGAGTTGAGTGGAACAGGTTTATGTTCTGTGTTTTGTATTGCACATTGTGCCTAAGTTTATCTCGAGGTTTTCAGAGATTCATCTTAGTTCAAGGGGTCCTGGATTTTGTGCACAACTGTCATATGGAGGAGAAAGTTCTCTAGTCAAATAAATTTGGGGAATGTTAAAATAAAGGTTCTTTACTGCATAACTTGCCAGAGCTTTTACTGTACTTACATGCTTTATGATTCTACAAGATTCCCAAACTTATTTGACCAAGGAAAAAGTTAGGGACAAGTGTTCCAAGGATCACTTTTAGGGAAACTGTATTCCATTCATACAACCTGCGATTTTGTGGCTTTGATCTTGATCCCTCTCACTGAGCCTTGGCTTTTCTCTGCTGAGGCTCTTGATTCGTGCTCACAGGGCAGCTTCTCAGTCCCTTGATCACTGCAGTTGCCTTTCGCTGGGCCTTCACGCTGTCTCTGGTAGCGCATGCAAGTCCAGGGTTGTGTGCTGGCGTTTGTTCCCAGGTTCATCCTGCTGATGCCCAGCATGTTGTCCTTCGGGTCACAGCAGCACACCACGCTGCCTTTCTTCTGAGAATATTTTGTAGTGACTCATAGGCCTCTTTGTAGTGATTCTTACTAACTCAGAGCATCCAATTTGTTTGCCCTCTATGCCAGTGGAATTATTTCCTTTTAATGTCGGTATAACCAGTAAAATTTTGCTTTTCATTCAAAACAGATTTAAATGTCAATGTGTCAACGTGTTAGTTGTTGCTAGGACCTATCTGTGAAGTTGAGATGGTCCTAAAACCCTTAACATTTGGTTTCTACTTTGGGGGGGGCACGTGTTTCTTTTGTACTCAAAATTCAGACTTTAATATATTTTATTTTGACATTAGTATTTACTGGGTTTTGTTTTTATCTCTACTTTCCAAAATCTTGGGGAGAAAGAGAGGCAGAACAATTGTATCTGCTAAATGGAAAAAAATGGCTTTGAACAAAATAATGTATAGCTATATAACAGACCCAGAGAGTCACTCTCTACCCATGCTCATGTGGCCTTTGCCTCCCCTCTCTACTCAGCATACGTATCCATCCACTCACAGGAACACTGTTTGACTAGTATTTGAGGCTGAGGGTGTCCAGTGCTGTATTATTCCTTCTGTTGAGGTGCTTATAACACTGTACTGGGGTTGGGGGGGGCGGACAGGACTTGTGAAATAAGCAGAGCAAAATGTGAAGCAATTTATAATTAGCGGTCAAATCTGAGTTTTAGTTTAGACATAAATGCTACAGTATTCATAAGAGGCAGGAAGTTTTCATCAAGAAGGCAGGCACCTGCCCTCTGCGGTAATAGTACTGAGATAGGCAGAGAGGCCCGGGGAGGAACATTAGGCGAGTGGAAAGCGAGAGCAAGGATACGGCGCTAGACATGATGAACCTGGTGTTGGGGGAAAGTTGGTCTCAAGTACAGTGATAGTGGTGCTTGCTGGAAATGGTGACAGGTGGGGTGCACCAACTGAAGAAGAGGAAGAAGTCCACGACAACTCACAAGTTTTGAGTCCGCAGGATCAGGAGAGGCTGTGTTGCCACTGCGAGAAATCAGGATTTGGTTTAGGAGAAGGTGTTCCACTTTAGGTGAGTTTGAAATGAGAGAGCCCTATAAGACAAAAGCTACGATGGGCTCGGAGTCAGGTCCACTCAGGGTGCAATGGGCGAGGCAACTGTGATGCTGATAAGTTATTCACTACAATCAGACCATTTCCTAAGTCTATAAAAGATATTTTCCACTTACCTTTTAGGGAAGGTAAACTAACAATGTTAAGGAAAAACAACAACAACAACTCAGACTCAGATTGTTGTTCTTGAAAAGAAGGCTCGGTTCAGCTCAATTAGTTCTTCTTTCTGGCATCATCCTGTGTTCTGGCATCTCGTTTCCTCTTGACAATCTCATTTTGAGGGTTTAACAACCTCCCAAGCTGTGCTGCAGTCCCTCTCCTACCTAGAGGCCGCCTAATGGGAATAGGAGGCCTCTGGTTTTGGAGCAGATCCCCCAGTGCCGTGTCTGCGCTCTGCCCAATGTAGACACCCAGTGAAAGTGCGCTGTGACGCTGTAAGCTGGCTCCAAAAGGTTCATTCCTGTAAAATGCAGCTCAAGTTGTTGTGAGGCCCTGAATGAGACCCAGACCTGGGCGGAGGCTCCTTATGGGGTCGGAGCTGAGTCTGCATTATGGAAAGAGTTTGCCCAGAAGGTGTGCTTCCTTTACACCTCGCAAAGGGCAGATGGGCTTTTCTGACCTTCTGACTTGGGAAAACAGAATTTAAACCCACGCGTCTATGGAAAAATGGGCTCCTATGACATCCTGAAGCATTATTAAAATGAAACAAGGACCTAGATGGGTGACTGTCATTTGCTGTCTCTCAGCTCTGAATCATCATGATCCCCAGGGTCTGTTGCAACTGAAAAATTCCATGATGCGACCATAAGTATTTTCCCTAAAATGAAAACTCCCTTCTGGAAATGCCTAGCCATTATAAGTAACCTTTCTAAGCAAACTGATAAATAGGTCGTTTGCCCTTAAAACAAACTTCTAATTTCAGTTTAGAAAGCCATGCACATTACATGATTTGACCTTCACAGTCTTACCTTTTAAAATGGAAACTGCTTGGAAGGGGCTTTTACCTGGAGAATATGGCATGCATGTGTCTGTTATACTGCTTTCCTGCCCAAATAAGTGTGCCCTTATGCGCACTCCTGTGCATATTCCGTTGCTCACTACATTTTGTCAGATGCTGCTTGCTGAATGCAGAGACTGTGAGACCACTGCCCGGCTTCCTGTAGCGCTAGGCCTACATTTCCACGGAACCCCTCACCTAGCAGAGTTCTTGAGTGCTTCGCGGTCAGCAGCATCAGCCGAGGTTCTGCCTGAGTGTCACTTCAGTGTCTGCCAGGGAGCTTCAGACGTCCTCAGTTCTGTTTAGGCTGTTCAAATAGACATAGATGAGGTTTGCTTCTAGTTGGTGGTTGCTAGTACCAGGTCACCTTGCTCATTGGTGAGTTCATTCCAACCCAAAAAGTCACACCTGTGTCCTGTGCGCGGGTGCTGCAGGCTTAGGTGGAGAAAAGCAGGGCTAGAATTGGAATCCAAAGCCCAGGATGGCAGGAGAGGATGTGGGGGCTCCACCCGATCACCTCTGGGTTCACCAAGAGGGTATCTACCGCGACGAACACCAGCGCACGTGGGTGGCCGTCCTGGAAGAGGTAACTGTTTACATTTTGTTTCTTTCTTTCTTGATTTTTGCTTTCAAGCAACTTGGTTTCTAACCAGTCTCAATATCCTGAAGTCTTTGGTTTTATTTTTGATCGTTTCTTTCCATTAGGAGACGAGTTTCCTAAGGGCACGAGTTCAGCAAGTTCAGGTTCCTTTAGGTGACGCAGCCAGGCCAAGTCACCTTCTCACCTCCCAGCTACCTCTCATGTGGCAACTCTACCCCGAGGAGCGCTACATGGATAACAACTCTCGCTTGTGGCAGATCCAGCATCATTTAATGGTACACATGTTGCTTAATAATTTTTCATTGTACTGGGACCCTTATAACAGAGTACTCTATAAACTTTTCTTTTTCTGACAGGTCAGGGGAGTACAGGAGCTGTTGCTTAAGCTTTTGCCTGATGATTAATCTGGTATGTATTTCTTTTTCTCCCCTGTCCCCACCCCCCCCCCTTCTTCTTTTTCACCCTATTCGATTGTGGTGATTTTAATGATCTTTTTTTTCCAGGTGCTGGGATTCTAGGAAGATATGCCCCTCTGTTCTGTTCAGTATATGGCAATCACGTCATCCACCACTGCAGTGCACCCACCTGTGGGCCTGGGGGGAGGGAGTGGGTTGAAAAACTGCTCAAGAACACAGAAGTTTAGGAAGGGTCATGAAGAACACCGAAAGTGGAACTGCAGAGAAAGGGTTATGCAGGCAGAAAGCAAGTCAACAAAAGCACTTAGTTAGGATACGTAACTTGAAATTGACTCCTTTGGAAATTGCCGTAGAGCCGTTAATGGACATCATCAGCTGGAACTGGGGTCTGATGAATCCCACAAAAGTCAGCACCTGCCACAGAACAGATGCCCTGACCACCAAGGACTTGGTACTGGTTTAGAGAGAAGAGAGCAGCTCCTAGCAGCATCAACATCTATTTGTCGCTTATTTGCCCTGCAGCAATTCACCTGCCTTTCCTTCTCCCATCCTGTAAATATCCTAGGTTTTGCTCCAGTGTTTCCCATCCCAGTACTGACCTAACTTGGATCTACTAAGAACTTAGGGGGCTCTGAGAAAAAAAAAAAGGGGGGGGAGATCATTTGCATTAATGAAATTAGCTACAAAGGCTCCTGGGCCTTTTTCCTTTCTGAAATTGTGTCTTCAAATTTTTAGAAGTTGCTGATCAGAATCGTGGGCACTTAAATTTATTCTCTGGTTACAAATATTTTAAATAAGTTGGTTTCTGTAAGAACTCCAAAAAACATTTTAGCTGCTTACCTAGCACCTTTCTCAGGAAGTAATAATGGCACCAAATATTGCTGATTCACTACCTGATAAAGAATTTCCTGAGTTAAAATACTCATAGCAGTTTATATACATTAAAAGAAAGGTTTTACTTTTTAAAAAATCTTGGGAATGATAGCTATCACGTGTTGAGTCCTTACTGCCTTCCAGGCACTGTTCTATGCACTTTATATACTGTATCACGTTTAATCCTTCCATCAATGCTTTCAGGTAGGTATGATCCCTATTTTACACACAAGTAATAAGGAAAAAGGCTCAAGGAGTTAAATCATTTATCAAAAGTGGTTCTCTGAGTGACAGAGCCGGGCAGTGGGCCGACTTGTCAGGCTGCAGCACCGGCTCCTCTAGCCCAACGTTGGTTTACAATAGTCAAGATGAGTTGAAGTCAAGGGTTTTTTTTCCCTATGTAAAGCTATTTATATCTTCCAAGCCAAATGGAATATTATAAAAATACAGTTAATTCATCCTATGAGCAGGAAGAATATTTTTTAGTGTAATTGTTTTCCAGCAATTGTAAGAGCATACTGCTTGTCTCAGAAGAAAATTCCATCGAGGGGCTTTAAAGTCTTTATGTATAAAAGACAAAATAAAAATCATTTTTCTTATTTTAGTTTTCTGGATATGCCGCAGAAGGATCCGTGCCAGAAACAAGCCTGTGAAATACAGAAATGTTTACAAGGTAGTATGTTAAATGCTTTTCTATATTTATCGACTTTATCTGTGAACTAACAAGAGAACAATTGTTCTTTTTATCAGCAGACTATATTAACTCCTCTCAGAATGTAATATTTCTGTAACTAACTTATCTTAAAGATTTTCCTCACTGTGTCTTCAAGGATGGCAGAAAATAAAAAGTGGCGTGACCTAAGCTCGGGATTTACAATCCTGGTTGTACATTTAGAATCACCTGGAGGGCTTCAAACACTTGCCTAGAACAGTTAAATCAGACTCTCTGGGGGTGGGGTCTGGGCAGGAATCAGTCTAAAAAGCTAACCAGGTGATTTTAATGTGCAGCCAGAGTTGAGAATTACTAAGCTGAACAAAGTCCTTTTTAAAAAAGACTAGTTTTAAATGGGTTGGTTAGACTGCACTGTGGCTGACAACTCACTTTTTAAAAGCAGTCAGGTTAGAAGGGGTGAACATACAGTTGGCATTCAGGCAGCTAACTCTTAAAGGCAAAAGTAAATCAGCTAAAGCGTATTTGATGTCAGTGATTTGTCCATTTTGTTTTAAATAAGCTGATAAATTTGACCATATGCTAGAGGATTTTACTTTTTTAAATCAGCAAATGGTTACTAGCAGAACAAACAGAAAAGGCTACAAGGCTATCTGAATTTGAAAACTGACTTTTTGGATAACTTTTTCCCATTACTAAAGTAATAGATAGAGATGGATGCCCACTAAAATATAGAAAGGGAGGAGGGAAAAATGTTCAGAGTTCACCCAAAGACTCACCACCAAATAAAACCCTTGTCTGTATATTTCCTTTGACTTTTAACTTTCATTCTTGGACTTTTCATTTTATGGTGTAAGCAATATTTTTAAAATCTTTTAATCTGAAATGTTAATGTATAATAATAATGCCATTTTATTCATCCTTTTCTTCCCTTCCTCCAAATTTAAGAAAAAGGAAGGGGAATTCCCTGGAGGTCCAGGGGTTAGGACTCAGCACTTTCACTGCCGTGGGCCCGGGTTCAATCCCTGGTCAGGGAACTAAAATCCCGCAAGCCTCGAAGCGTGGCACCCCCGCCAAAAAAAAAAAAGAATGTTCTTCCCAATTTCTTCTCCCAAATAAATTCTTACCTGATTCTATCTGATTCTTACCTGATTTGAATTAGCAACATACAGCTAAAGGAGAACACAAATCAAGTTAGAACGGGTTACACCCCCCTCACTACAATGTGGGTGGATTGAGAGCTAGAAGGGCTAAGAGTGAGCATTAAGTACTCCCTGGATGACAAGCTCAGTTGTAAGGGCTTTAAATAATATTAAGCTTTAATCCTTGCACCCATGAGGTAGATACTACTGTGACCCATTTTTATAGATAGGGAAATCAACACAGAAGCTATGTAACTTGTCTAGGGTCACAGAACTATTAAGGGGCACAGTGATGGTTTGAACCCCTTTGGTCTGGGTCCAAACCTGGACTTAGCCACCCAACCATACTCTCTTTCTAATCAGAATTGTCTTTCCTATCCCAGGCTAACTCCCATGCACCCCATTTTAGTACTGGGGGACTCATCACCTGCAGTTGACCTAGGACCTTTAGGTCAAGTCCTCCCTGACTTAGGGTCTATGTATAGCAGGGATCTGCAAATGTTTTATGTAAAGGACCAAACAAGAAATATTTTAGGATTTGGAAGTCAGGAGGTCTTTGGTGTGTGTGTGTGTGTGTGTGTGTGTGTGTGTGTGTGTGTGTGTGTGTGTGTTTCCAACCTTTTGCAAAACCCATTCTTAGCTCAGCTGTAAAAAAGAGTGGAATTCAACCCTGAGGCTGCAGTTTGCCAACCCCTAATGCACAGACTTGGTAGGGAAGGTTCAGCAGCCACCTTAAACTGAGTGCAAAATAATGTGCATGGTTCCTGCATTTCTCTAATTCACCAAATTAACAAAAGGGATTAGTGACCAAACACACACACACACACACACACACACACACACACACACACACACACGAGAGAGAGAGAGAGAGAGAGAGAAAGAGAGAGAGAGAGAGAGAGAGAGAGGAGGTTAAAAACCACTGCCCTGGAAAAAGGCATGTAAGTAATCAGCGTTAAAGAAAAGGAAATTATATGTAAAAATACCTTTCGACCACTTTGTACATCATACTTCCTTATTAACCTGTTGATGGGTCTCTAAATCAGAAAGAATTCAGTGGACTTGGCTACACCCTCTTTCCTCCAGGTCTGTAGATACAACAAAGTGAAAAGGACTGGGAAGCTCAGATCTAACCCTCCCTGTGCCCCAGTCCTATGAGATCATGACTAGGGTCTGTGTATCTGTCTTTCAGCCAACAACTACATGGAATCTAAGTGTCAGGCTGTCATCCAAGAACTGCGTAAGTGTTGTGCTCGATATCCCAAGGGAAGATCTCTCGTCTGTTCAGGATTTGAGAAAGAAGAGGAAGAAAAGCTGACGCTGAAGCCCACATGACAGTAAAGTTCTGCTGAGAAGCAAACTGCTGCCCCACATTTCCACCACGCGGGTTTTATCTATCCTCCTGACTCTTTCTTCAGGCCAGGTAGCAGCAAATATCAAATGAAAAAGTCAACTATAAAAGTTAATATGCCATCTATGCAGAACAAATATAAATATATTAAACAAATAAGTAGAATGTGATAAAACTGAGCTGCTAAAATAAACCTTTTAAGTGAAAATTTTTGGTTTGGTATATGTGATATGTTGACTTATTGTTACCGAAGTCAGATTTGGCTGCTTGCCACTCAAAAGCCAATAATGGAGAGACAAGTATCAGTGGAAAAGGTGCTTTAATCAGAAAACCCGGCAACCTGGGGAGAAGGTGGGTTTGTGTCCGGAGACCAACCCCAAAGATTCTGCTCAGCCATGACATTTTTTGGGGGTTTTTTAAAATTTATTTATTTTTGGCTGCGTTGCGACGAGCGGGGGCTACTCCTCGTTGCGGTGCACGGGCTTCTCATTGCGGTGGCTTCTCTTGTTGCGGAGCACGGGCTCTAGGCACGGGGGCTCAGTAGTTGCGGCATGTGAGCTCAGTAGTTGTGGCTCGCGGGCTCTAGAGCACAGGCTCAGCAGTTGTGGCACACGGGCTTAGTTGCTCCGTGGCACGTGGGATCTTCCCCGACCAGAGCTCAAACCCGTGTCCCCTGCATTGGCAGGCAGATTCTTAACCACTGCCCCACCAGGGAAGCCCCACCATGACAGTTTTTAAAGGGAAAAACGGGGTAAGAATCTCAGTGAATCATCAAGGAAGGAGGTTGGATTCTGCATCGTTCTCCTTTGCATGCAGACTGGCTGACTTTCTTCAGATGTTTTCTTGCCCGTGTGATCTGCGTGCAGGATTGCTTAGGGGGGCTATTGTGGGTAGAGAGCTAACTACTTCTATCTAGGAAAAGAATCAACAGGTTAGACAAGGCATGGTGTGCATTCAGGAGAGTATAAGTCAGGAGTTAGGTTAAACTGCCTGGTGATCTCATTCCTATAATTAGGTTCTTTTAAGGTTACAGGGTAACAGAAATGGGCAAACAGGAAAGGGGTAAAAGAGCTGCTTTCATTATAACAAAATATGTATTTGGTTTTTGTCTCCATTCCTGGCACTGTGGTCCTAAAACCCTTAGAATTTCCTAAGTGATAAGTGCAATAAAGGTGTCTTCTGTTATGTTAATGAGACTTTTGAAAGCCCTTAGGTAACCTTAGGATGGGGGCTGGTTGCCACGGGAACCAACTTGCAGGGTTAGAGGGTTAGAACTTTCAGTTCCCACCCCCACCATGACCTCTGGGGAGGGAAGAGGGGCGAGAGGCTGGAGAAGATTGAGTTCAATCACCAACGGCCAGTGATTTAATCAATTGTGACTTGTCAAACGATCACAGGAAAATAATAGAAAGCCAGTGAATCATCAAAGTAGTAATTAGTGAAAGTTTATTGTGCACACACCAAAAAGACAGTTTGTGAACACAGAGCACTCAGACCAACACGTGGAATGAGCAGCTTACACAGCATGAGGGAAGTGACTGCTTATTCTTCACAGTGATTGGTTACAATATTAGAATTTTCTTAAATGGTAGGGAATTGGTCAGTGGTTAACCTCATATCAGCCTTAGGAAACAGTTTAGCTTATGCTTTCCAGAAGCATAAGCAAGAAATGACCCAGGTCAGGTTAGTCTCCTAAAATAAGCTAAATTAATCCTTGCTTGTGTGACTAAACTGGTTTTGTCTGTTCACGGAGTTTTCAAGGTAGGGCCTTGTTGTTTATCCATTCTATATATAATAGTTTGCATCTACTAATCCCAAACTCCCAATCCTTCCTTCCCCCACTTGTCCTCCCCCTTGGCAACCACAGGTCTGTTCTCTGTGTCTGTGAGTCTGTTTCTGTTTCGTAGATATGTTCATTTGTGTCATATTTTAGATTCCACATATAAGTGATATCATATGGTATTTGTCTTTCTCCTTCTGACTTACTTCACTTAGTATGATAATCTCTAGGTCCATCCATGTTGCTGCAAATGACAAAATTTCCTTCTTTTATATGGCTGAGTAGTATTCTGTTACATATATGTACCACATCCTCTTTATCCATTCATCTGTCAATGGACATTTAGGTTGCTTCCATGTCTTGGCTATTGTAAACAGTGCTGCTATGAACGTAGGGGTGCATGTATCTTTTTGAATTAGAGTTTTCTCCAGATATATGCCCAGGAGTGGGATTGCTGGATCATATGGTAGCTCTATTTTTAGTTTTTTGAGGAACCTCCGTACTGGCTGCACCAATTTACATTCCCACCAACAGTGTAGGAGGGTTCCCTTTTCTCCACCCTCTCCAGCATTTGTTATTTGTAGCCTTTTTTTTTCCTTGGCTGCACTTTGCGGCTTGCAGGGTGTTAGTTCCCCAACCAGGGATCAAACCTATGCCCTCGGCAGTGAAAGCTCGGAGTCCTAACCACTGGACCGCCAGGGATTTCCCTGTTATTTTTAGACTTTTTAATGATGGTCATTCTGACTAGTGTGAGCTGGTACCTCATTGTAGTTTTGTTTGCATTTTTCTAATAATTAGCAGTGTTGAGCATGTTTTCATGTGCCTATTGGCCATTTGTATGTCTTCTTTGGAGAAATGTCTATTTAGATCTTCTGTCCATTTTTCGATTGGGTTGTTTGTTTTTTTTGTTATTGAGTTGTATGAGCTGTTTGTATATTTTGGAAATTAAGCCCTTGTCAGTCGCATCATTTGCAAATATTTTTCCCAGTCCAAAGGTTGTGTTTCATTTTGTTTATGGTTTCCTTTGCTGTACAAAAGCTTATAAGTTTGATTAGGTCCCATTTGTTTATTTTTGCTTTTATTTCTATTGCCTTGGGAGGCTAACCTAAGAAAACATTGGTACAATTTATGTCAGAGAATGTTTTGCCTATGATCTCTTCTAGGAGTTTTATGGTATCATGTCTTATGTTTAAGCCTTTAAGCCATTTTGAGTTTATTTTTGTGTATGGGGTGAAGGTGTGTTCTAACTTCATTCATTCACATGCAGCTGTCCAACTTTCCCAAAACCACTTGCTGAAGAGACTGTCTTTTTCCCATTGTATATTCTTGCCTCCTTTGTCAAAGATTAATTGACTGTAGGTATGTTGGTTTATTTATGGGGTCTCTATTCTGTTCCATTGATCCATATGTCTGTTTTGTGCCAATACCACACTGTTTTGATTACTGTAGCTTTGTAGTATTGTCTGAAGTCTGGAGGGTTATGCCTCCTGCTTTGTTCTTTTTCCTCAGGATTGCTTTGACAATTCTGGGTCTTTTGTGCTTCCACATAAATTTTAGGATTATTTGTTCTAGTTCTGTGAAAAATGTAATGGGCTATTTGATAGGGATCACGTTAAATCTATAGATTGCTTCGGGTAGTATGGCCACTTTAACAATATTAATTCTTCCCATCCAAGAGTATGGGATATCTTTCCATTTCTTTGAATCATCTTCAATTTCCTTTATTAATGTTTTGTAGTTCTCAGCATATGTCTTTCACCTCCTTGGTCAGATTTATTCCTAAGTATTGCTTTTGATGTAATTTTAAAATGGATTGTTTGTTTACATTCCCTTTCTGATATTTCATTGTTAGTGTTAAGAAATGCAGTCAATTTCTTTTTTTTTCCTGCTCCCTCCTCCACCCCTCTGCCCCTGCAACCAATTTCTGTATGTTAATCTTGTATCCTGCTACCTTGCTGAATTCATTGATTAGTTCTAGTAGTTTTTTTTTTTACTTATTTATTTATTTATTTTATTAATTTTTTTGGCTGTGTTGGGTCTTCGTTTCTATGCGAGGGCTTTCTCTAGTTGTGGCAAGTGGGGGCCCCTCTTCATCGCGGTGCACGGGCCTTTCACTGTCACGGCCTCTCTTGTTGCGGGACACAGGCTCCAGACGCGCAGGCTCAGTAGTTGTGGCTCACGGGCCTAGTCGCTCCGTGGCATGTGGGATCTTCCCGGACCAGGGCTCAAACCCATGTCTCCTGCATTGGCAGGCAGATTCTCAACCACTGTGCCACCAGGGAAGCCCAGTTCTAGTAGTTTTTGTGTGGAGTCTTTAGGGTTTTCTATATATAGTATCACGTCATCTGCATATAATGACAGTTTTACCTCTTCCCTACCAATTTGAATAACTTCTATTTATTTTTTTCTTGTCTGGTTGCTGTGGCTAGGACTTCCAATACTATGTTGAAGAGAAGTGAGAGTGGGCTTCCTTGTCTTGTTCCAGATTTTAATGGGAAGGCTTTCAGCTTTTCACCATTGAGTATTGGATTGGCTGTGGGTTTGTCATAAATAGCTTTTCTTATGTTGAGATATGTTCCCTCTATACCCACTTTGGTAAGAGTTTTAATCATGAATGGATGTAGAATTTTATTGCATGTTTTTTTCTGCATCTATTGAGATGATTATGGTTTTTTTTTCTTTTGTTGATGTGGTGTATCACATTGATTGATTTGCACATGTCAGACCATCCTTGTGACTGTGGGATGAATCCAACTTAGTCGTGGTGTATGCTCTTTTTTATGTGTTGTTGGATTAGGTTTACTAATATTCTGTTGAGAATTTTTGCATCTATATTCATCAAAGATATTGGCCTGTAATTTTCTTTTTTGGTAGTGTCTTTGTCTAGTTTCAGTATCAGGGTAATGGTGGCTTCATAGAATGTCTTTGGGAGTGTTCCTTCCTCTTCAGTCTTTTGGAAGAATTTGAAAAGGATCAGTATAAGTTCTTCTTTGTATGTTTTGTAGAATTTGCCTGTGAAGCCATCTGGCCCTGGACTTCTGTTTGTAGGGAGCTGGGATTTTTGTTTGTTTGTTTTATTACAGATTCTATTTCACTTCTAGTGATTGGTCTGTTCAAGTTATCTCTTTCTTCTTGATTCCGTTTTTTTGGGCTGTATGTTTCTAGAAAATTGTCCATTTCTTCTGGGTTGTCGAATTTGTTGGCAAATAATTGTTCATAGTATACTCTTATGGTTTTTTGTATTTCTGAGTTATGAGTTGTGATTTCTCCTCTTTCATTTCTTATTTTGAGTCTTCTCTCTTTTCTTCTTGGTGAGCCTGGCCAGGGGTTTGTCAATTTTCTTTACCTTTACAAAGAACCAGCTCTTGGTTTTATTGATTTTTTTTCTATTGTTTTTTAAACCTCTATTTTATTTATTTCCTCTCTGATCTTTAGTAAATCCTTCCTTCTGCTGACTTTAGGTTTTGTTTGTTCTTTTTCTGATTCTTTTAGGTTGTGGGTTAGGTTGTTTATTTGAGATTTTTCTTGTTTCTTAAAGAAGGCCTGTATTGCTGTGAACTTCCCCCTAAGAAATGCTTTTGCTGCATCCCATGGATTTTGTATGGTTGTGTTTTCATAGTCATTTGCCTCAAGGTATTTTTTAATTTCTTCTTTGATTTCATTGTTGACCCACTGGTTTTTTAGTAGCATGTTGTTTAGTCTCCATGTAATTATTTTTTTCTCGTTTCTTTTTCTGTGGTTGATTTCTAGTTTCATGCTGTTGTGGTCAGAAAAGATACTTGAAATAATTTCTATATTCTTAAATTTGTTGAGGCTTGTTTTGTGCCCTAGTATGTAGTCAATCCTAGAGAATGTTCCATGTGCACTTGAAAAGAATGTGTAGTCTGCTTTTTTTGGATGTAATGTCCTGAAAATATCAATTAAGTCTGTTCTGTTGTATCATTTAGGATCTTTCTTGCCTTATTGATTTTTCTGTCTCAAAGATCATGTCCACTGATGTGAGTGGGTTGTTAAAGTCTCCTACTATTATTGTATTCCCATCAATTTCTCCCTTTATGTCTGTTAGTATTTGCTTTATGTATCTGGGTGCTCCTATATTGGGTGCATATATGTTAACGAGTGTAATATCCTGTTCTTCTGTTGATCCTTTTATAATTATATAGTGTCTTTCCTTATCTTTCATCATGGGCTTTTGGGTGATCCTATATTGGGTGCATATATGAGTTTTTTATTTTAACACTGTGTAATGAAGCCTCCATAAAAACCCAAAAGGATGGGGTTCAGAGAGCTTCCGGGTTGGTGAACCAGAATGCATCCACATGTCAGGAGTGGATACACTCCAGTTCCATGGGGACAGAAGCTCCTGTGTGTCAGACCCTGCTGGTCCTCACCCTGTGTACTTCTTCATCTGGCTGTTGTCCATCTATATCCTTTATAATATCCTACATAATAAACTGGTAAACATTTAAGTGAATGTTCCTCTGAGTTCTATGAGCTGCACTAGTAAATCAGTTGAACCCAAGGAGGTGTCGTTGGGAAACTCAGATTTAAAGCCAGTTGGTCAGAAGCACAGGTAACAACCTGGACTTGGAATAGGTGTCTGAACAAGTGGGTGCAGTATTTTTTTTTTTTGTAAAATTCAACCTTTCCTAAAATTGCCACTTTTGGATGATTTCTGTATTGACCAACTTTACCCACACAACAAACAACCTCACATCTCAGTGACTTACAGAAACAAACAGTAATTTCTTTTTTAAAAAATATTTATTTATTTGGCTGCATCAGGTCTTAGTTGTGGCATGAGGGATCTTCGTTGCGGCACGCAGGCTCTAGAGTGCACAAGGTCAGTAGTTGAGGCGCACGGGCTCTCTAGATGTGGCGCACGAGCTCTGGAGCATGCAGGCTCAGTAGTTGCAGCACACGGTCTTAGTTCCCCCAGGGATCGAATCTGAATCCCTTGCACTGGAAGACGGATTCTTAACCACTGGACCACCAGGGAAGTCCCAAGTGGGTGCAGTCTTGTGGGACTGAGCCCTCCACCTGTGTGACCCAGTCAGTGTCCAATAATTCGGAGCAAAGTGTCCTTCCAGATGCCGGTAAGAATATTTCTTTCCACTTTTGCATCCCCCACCATAGTGCCTAGCCCAGAAGCCACTTAATATTTGTTCAGTGAGTGGCAGGAAAGGCATATAAATGATTCTTGGAATATTTAATGACTCTTAATTTATCATCAGGAGAGAACTGGGGAAAAAAATTCTTTGGAAGTTAGGCAGCGACAGAACTAGAATTCTTAAGTGGTTTATCTACACTTTATAGCCTCATAATCAAAACCTATTCCAGTGGGTCCTGATGGTGCTGACACAAGGCTACTGAAGCTGTGTGACTTCACATAGTGGTTCAGGAGGGGACAGTATCGACGGGGCCATTTGGTTTCCTCAAATAGGTGCTAGAACCACCATCACTCTACCCTCCCCCGCAAATAAAGAAAAAAGATGACTTCTTAAGCAAGAGCTGAAACAAAGTCTGATGGGTCCTTGTCTTAGTCCATTCGGCTTGCTATAACAAAAAGACCATAGACTGGGTGGCTCAAACAACAGACATTTATTTCTCAAAGTTCTGGAGGCAGAAAGTCCAAGATCAAGGTGCTGGCAGATTCAGTGTCTGGTGAGGGCTCTCTTCCTGGTTCATAGGTGGCTGTCTTCTTGCCATGTCCTCACATGGAAGAAGGGACAAGGGAGCTCTCTGGGGTCTATTTTATAAGGGCACTAATCCCATTCACGAAGGCCTTGTGCTCATGACTTCATCACCTCCAAAGACCCCCACCTCCAAATACCATCACCTTGGGGGTTAGGATTTCAACATGAAATTTGAGGAACCACAAACATTCAATCCATAACAGGGAGGATCCCTCCTTCCCTCTGCCAGCATGCTAGAGAGAAGCTACATTGCTGTGAACAAACTAAGATAGTCCCTGATATTCAAATAAATACCATTACTGTTTTGAGACCAAGTGTTCTTTAAAGCAGCGTTTCTAGGAATTGCTGTAACAGGTGGAAAAAAGGCTTGCCTGGCAAGGTAAGTTCGGGAATGCTAGGTTACACAGAAGTAAACAGGTTTCTTTCCTGTAAGACTTCAAAGCTTTTCATATGCTCATGTGAAGTATGATTCTTTGGAAAGGACTACTGTATGCAATACTTGCCAACTTGTACCAGCAAACCCGTTTTGCAGATAGCATCTCTCAGGGGAGGGGAACATCCTCCTGAGACTTGGAGAAATGCTGCCTTAAGAGATGTTTGGTCCACAAACTAGGGAAAGAGTGCTATATTCTCATAAAATCATTTGAAGTCTTGTGTTAATAGTAGAACAATTTAATGAAACATTTTATAACTACATTTACATCATATACAAATCTAAATTACATTTAAAAGTATCAGTTGATAGTGGTGTTGGATTCACATTAGCAATCACTACATGATCAAAGAGATTGCTCTCCTGTGCTTTATTACAAAATTATTTTTATTGAGTTAACTACTCAAGTTTCAGACTTCTTTTTCCCCAAGTATACTCCTTTCTTTAGGGCTCCTAAAGCTTCAAGCAATTATTCCTTCCTATCTTTAAACTCAGTACTGTCTCAGTTTCATTCAACATCTATTAGCAGACACTGATTTCAATCTTATTCTTCTTAGCTATTACTATGACATACAGGGAAATAAAAGAGACATCAAAGAAGCTTAACACTTACCAACTGTTTTTTATTTATTAGGGACCATGATTAGCACTGAATCTCAGTCTTCAGGGAAGAGCTGGGAAGGTGAGAAATATGATCTCATCCTCTATTTAGAGACTTCTTAAAAGCCTGCTGTAAGTGGGCTCTGAGTGATGCTAAGTTTCATCACTTGGTTAACTAGTGACTGAGACACACCTCTCCACTGGAAAGGTAGTTTTCCCTTGGTCATGGGAGGTCATTTGTGGGGTGATGATATGTTGGCACCATATGAACACTTCATTACCCAACAACCTTCTGCCCAAGAGCTTTACATCCACTGATGACAGAAGGCCCTGGTCGGCCATCATGCTACTCATGCATCCACTCCACACGATTCTTATAACATTTAATAAACTAATATTATACTCTGTTCAGTATTTGGAAGGCATCTGAAATTGTATGGCACTTAATTTAAAAGGCATTAAAGGCCTGTTCAGCAGAGCTGTGACGTTATTACACCAGCTTCCAAGTCTGTAGTTCAGTGGTTCCCAACTTCAGATGCTCCTCAAACATGAGGCTGCCCCGCCGCTACCAGTGTGACCAGAGCCTCCAGGACGGCAGCCAGGCAAGCAAGGATGCGACCCACTGCTCTCAGTCCTCATAACGGCATTTTTACCATTTCAAATTCACGACGGTAGTTTTGGTGTTTCAATAAGCTGACTTTACAGTTTTCTAAAAACGTGAAGAAAGTGCAACACTCGGTTTTCGCTAGAAAAATAGTGCTCTTGAAATTCACGATTCCTTAAGTATCAAGTATCAGAGACATAAGCCACACTGTATGATTTCTGGGAAATCAGGTCCAGAATAAGGTATGTTTTCTGCCCAATTCTCCAAGAGATCACACTACTATCGTGGAAGTGCTTAAGAAGCCCCCAGACCTAGAACCATGACAAAGAAATGAAGCTGGTGAGCTGGTGGAGGGAGCAGAGAGGGGAGCAGCCTAATTTTGCCTGCAGGGTCCAAACCTGGCCGTGAGCAAATTTCCCTGAGAGAAGAAACTAATGTTTCATCGTGAAACATTAATGATTCTCAGATATTTAAAATCTATCCCTACACCATTATTTTCAATCAGAAATTTATTACATCTCCCAAACTACACAAAAGTAGAGGTTTCAAATAAGAGCGCAACCATTAGTCATGTCCATCTTTCCGGCAAAAGTCAAACAAAACGATGATGGAGAGAACATTTTCACAGTAGTTAAGCATTTCAAAACCATGAGCACCCACCCCAAGAGTATGTTAGCTAGAATTATGTAAGATTCACTCCTTTAGTCATGTCCTGTGTTCTGCCAAGTCCAGTAGGGAGGGCTGTCAGCCTGTTAATGAGTGTCGGGAGGCTGAGGGGCGGGAGCAGAGAAGTGGCCCGGATGGGCAGCCGGAGGAAAGTCAATGACAGTGACACTCATGACAATGGGGCCACTCAGGCGGAGGTGTCCCCAAGCTCAAACCGTGTTAGCAGTGAGGATACAGAGCCTTAGCAAGACTGAAGACACGGGAGTCTATTTGTTGGCCCTGAGCGGGCAGCAGCCGGAAAGCAGAAATGCCCCTGATCCCTCTCCCCCTCCTTTGCTTATAGCTCCCCATCCCACCTGGCCCATCACAAGGAGGGATGCTGGGTTCAAGGGTGGTCCAGAGTGGCAGAGATGCCAGGAGGGGAGAGAAGGAGGACACGGGGGCTCTGGGGTGAACAGCGAAAAGGGAGAAGACCCTCATAGGCACTCTGGCCACCAGCTGTCAGAGGTTCTCCGGTCCAGGCCCAACTACAGATAGGGAAGCCCCGAACAAGGGGAGCCAAAACCCAAACACGGTCAAAGTGACGACTGAAAACGCTTAATCCCCCTGTCAGTCAAAGAAAATCTGCCATCTCTTCAGCCCCCCCATCACTAAGGAGGCGCAGCATGTTATTGGATTCTGGGTACTGGAGAAAAATGCATCATGAAACAGGCCTTGCCAGTCACATGGAAACAGAGTATCCATGGGTGACGTTGCCTGGTCCTGGTGTCTCAGTTTTGCGTGAAGGGGTGGCAGCTGTTCTTTGGGGGGAAACCTCTCACTTCACCACCTGAAGCAAAGCTGCTGACAACAGGGCCTCCATTTAGAGGCTCCCCTAACTGCCTGGGGGAGCTCTCCGAAATGCCACCAGTGACGAGCACCAGAGCACCGCCACTGTTCAACCTCAGCACCCACTCTGCCCGGCCACCCATGGTGGCCCCACTCAGCGGGCAGAACTCAAGGCCATCCTGATTGCAATGGGGTGAGGCCAACCCGGAACACTGACCTCAACCACGTCCCTCAGGTGAAAGCTAGAATCTTACTTCAGTCTATTCTCTATTATAACCCGCTCAAAGCAGCTTAGAGCAACCTGCTAATCCTTGTCATCACCAATAATCACAGGAAAAACAGATGGAGAAAGGCCACCCCACCCCACTACCTGCAGCCCCCATTCCACGGGTCTGAGTGGGGTCAGATGGGTATGATGATAGGGTATTGCACTTATGATTTTTAAGATGACTTCTTACCTTTTACAGACACATACCAAAATATAATAAAATGACACATTTGGTATTTGTTTCAAAACGATTGATAAAACAAGCTATAATTTGATGATCATTATAGGTGGGTGATGGACACATGGGGGTCATTGTACTATTTTCTGTATTTTTATACATGTTTGAATGTTTCCATAATAAAAAGTGAAAAAAAATTTGAGTTCTTCTATAAAAATATGGAACAATGTGGCTCATACCGTTATGATTTGTATATAATTCATACATGTTACAAGCAAGACAACTTAATGTTGCCTTAAAATACTACCATAAGGAGAAAAATGCAAATGGATGAATTCTAAAAAATTCCACACATCCACTAGTAGCTACAATTTCCAAATTCAATACATCATTCCCAAGGTAAGTTAAAAGGCAAACATTTTAAAAGGAAGGCCTTAAAAACACACATTTTGCAAGGGATCACCTGCAAGTTTAAGAAGTTTATTCCAAGTTTTCCGAATTTTCAGAACTCATGAAGTCTCACAAATCCTGTGGATCAGTGCCTTTTCCAGATACTTTTCTATGAGCTCATTATTCATATATTCAACAGATACTGAGGACTTATTAAGTGTTTGGCTCCATGGATATAATGGTGAAGACACAAGCCTTGCCTTCCTGCAGTGGATATTCTAGATGGTACAATAGAAGGCCACTACAGAAAAATGTGTTAAGTTTCTAAGCATGGGTATATCTATAAACTTTTATTTTAAAGAAAAATTCTAAGAGTTGGGGTCATCCTGAGACAGCAGATTACCTTTGATGATAGAAATAATTTATTTCACATGTGCTGTTGCTATTGCTACTGTTCTCAATTCTTAATGCTTGGAATGTCACCATTTAAAAACTCTGGTTCAAATGTTATATATTTCATACTAACTGGTTAAATAGTAGAATTGGCACAGAGGAGCTACGGCTACCCCTGATGTTTTGACAAGAGGTAAAGAATATTCCACATTTCAAAGCTCAAAACTTTTTCTATTAAATAAAAATCCAAGAGCTTCTTCCCTCTTCCACCTAAAGTCACTTATTTTACCATAAATAAATCCTTTGGAAACCATCATGAGATGCATTATCCTGTATGATGGAAAACATCCCTAGATAATACCTGAATGCCTCTAAGTGACCATCCTAAATGTATCTATTGGTTGGTTTCCCTAAAGACCTTCCCACCAAACACAATACCTTCCGCTCAGCATATGTATCTTTAGTACAAGTTCATTCCATATGCAGATTTTTCAACTGTAGTGCACATGCCCCATTTTGTCAGGATAATTAGAGACAGTACAAGTAGTTCTCGTTCTGTAACCTAAAATCTACTACAAAAGAAAGTAGACGCCAAGATACCAAAATCTTTCATGCTTAAAGGCAAATGTATTCAGTTCCTTTCCATGCAGAACATAGTAAGGTATCTTATATGCTTGTTATTTCTTTTCCAAATCAAGTTTGGGACAACCTTTGAGGATCCACTCATGCTCCATGGTGCGCCATCTTGTACCACGTTCTGGTAAGTATCTTACATAGGGGAGAAAGGAATATTCTTGCTGACCTACAGATTAGTCAAGGGGGGAGCGTGCTGGGAGAAGAGTTAACGTCCACTGTCTCTTCCGTTGCCGTCAAGGTCATGGTGGGGCCGTTATCCACTTGTACCAACAGATGCCTACAGAAGCCATTCAGATACGCCATGGCAGGGAGGAAGGCACGGGAGAAGAGGACGAAGAGGAGAGACTTGCTATCCTACGATGGAGTGAAGAGGCTGCTGGCTGGAAAAACCAGGAATAAGGAGGTGAAGTCATCCTCTTTAGGATGCCATACCAAGCAGAAAGCCTCCGAAAAATCCACCAGTCACTAGAACATTCTTCTTCACAAATGACACCACCTAGGAACAGAAGACAGCACAATGGATTACTTTGCTGAGGATATTATTAGGAAGCAGGACGCAGATCAGAAGGTGAGATGACGTGTCTTTGGATAAGGTAGTGGCGGGGTGCTAGCGCAGCGATCACATTCAAGGGATGCTTTTCAGACGGGACTTTGCAAAGAGAGAAGGCACCACATTCAGTAAACTGGTCTCTCCTCCAAACCTGTCCACACGTTGCTCCCGCCCACGCGTCTGTCCATCTATCCGTACACCCTCCTCTGAAACTTTATTTTCTCACATTCCTACAGCTTCCCACGCATGTGCTCTATCAACCTCCATCCCAGAGGGAACTTTCTCCCAAGTGCTACCATAGAAAAGTATTCACGAGGGGAATACACCCTGTAGCCTGGCCTACTGGTTTCCTGGACTTAAGTACAGGGGTTCATCTCCCTAACCCCACCCCGACCTTTCCCACTCCACCACCCAGCCTCCTGGGACCCTCGAGCCCCCTCATTCCCACTGTGCCTGTGTCTTCACTCCTCCCCGACTTGACTGGAACTATATTTCCCTATTTGACGCATTGTCTCTTGCCGTCTGCCCTCAGGGGGAATGAAAAAAATCATACAATTTCCTGACATCACTTCTTTCATTCATCATCTTTACTCATTCCTCAACTTGCTCAACCTTGGCTCTCAACTCCACCACCTGACTGTAACTGTTCTCGCAGAAATCACCAATGGCCTCCTTGCTGCTAAACACTGACCCGAACATTTTCATTTCCTGCTCCCCAAATACGACTACGGGCTCTCAGGGGGAACCAGCCACTCTCCCTGGGGCCTGTGGGGGCCAGGCCACAAAGAGGGATACTACAAACATTTGCGGAAGGAACCAATTCCAAACCTTCCGGGTAGTTTATAATAAGTGCCCACTGTAAGGCAACAGTCGGTTCTAATCAAACGTTAACCTTATACTTTTTATTATATACACTCCTGTATCACTAAAGAAGTTTTCAACAATCATGTATTACTTTTGTAAATGTCTGAAAAATAAAAAAAATTTTGAAGTGAAAAAAGTGTAAGTTTCATAACCTTGAGCTTGAGGAGGGATGGAAGGAAGGGAGGAAGCGGGAGAGACTTAGCTAAGTGCACAAATGCCACGTTCCACTCTGGGCAATGGACAGCTTTTTTTATAAGAAATTTATTTATTTGAGGGGTTTTTTGTTCTTCTTTTTGAACTTTTCCATCTTACTACACTTTATTGAGGTATAATTTACATAAAGTAAGATGTGCTCATTTTTTCATTGAAGTGTAGTTGATTTACAATGTTGTGTTTATTTCTGCTGTGCAGCAAACTGATTCCGTTCTACATATATATGCGATCTTTTCAATATTCCTTTCCATGATGGTTTATCACAGGATATTGAGTATAGTTCCCTGTGCTCTACAGTAGGACCTTGTTGTTTATCCGTCCTCTAGATAATAGTTTGCATCTGCTGACCCCAGACTCCCAGTCGTTCCATCCCTCCCCACCCCCTCCCCCTTGGCAACCACAACTCTGTTCTCTATGTCTGGGAGTCTGCTTCTGTTTCATAGATTCATTTGTGTCGTATTTTAGATTCCACATATAAGTGATATCATATGGTGTTTGTCTTTCTCTGACTTATTTCACTCAGTATGATAATCTCTAGGTCCATCCATGTTGCTGCAAATGGCAAAATTTCCTTCTTTTATATGGCTGAGTAGTATTCTGGCAATGGACACCTTTGGCTGAGCACTCGCCACTACATAGAATCGTCTTTTTCTTTTTTTCTTCTTTAAAGGGAATGTCATTTTTTTAAAAAAAATATTTATTTATTTGGCTGCACCAGGTGTTAGTTGTGGCATGTGGGATCTTTTTTTTTTTTTTTAGTTGCAGCACGCAGGATCTTTTAGTTGCGGCATGTGGGATCTAGTTCCCTGACCAGGGATTGGACCCAGGCCCCCTGCACCGGGAGCACGGAGTCTTAGCCACCGGACCAGGGAAGTCCCTCTGCTAAGTTATCTACCACTCATCTATCTGCTTTCCAACTTTCAAACATTTGCTAATATTTCTTGTCTCCTGGTATTCCCTTCCTGTTCTCTTGGTCCTTGTAGGTTTAACCAGGCACCTTCCTGACACCTTGATCCTGGTTTATTTCTCCCCGGTTAAGTGCACTTATATGTTTGGGACATTTGACATTTTTCCAAAGGTAATAAAGAAGTAACAAAATACATCCTTTTAAAAAAGAAGCCCTTCTCCTGTCTTGTCGGGAACCAGCTGCAAGCTGACACAGTCCTTGCAGCTTAAAGCATGGCAAAGTCCTGCTTAATTCCTGACAGGACCGAAAGAGTTATTAGAGAAGATATGAGTCTTGGCCCGTGAGGTTGCTTGTGGTTCCTCTAACTATAGTTTGTCCTTAGCATATTTTGGTAATCACAGTCTGTTCTCACGCATGTTTATATTCTGGTTCGCGGAATGTTTTGTACTATAACTTCAACATTAAGGAAATACTGTCTGATGATTCTGTCTTGTGATTTTAACAAAAACATGTAACGCCTACTGCAATCTATAAAAAGAGTTTTGATGGGAAATAAAGTGTGTGTGTGCTTGTACACCACCCTCCTGACCCCGTCTCTTCTTAATCCCCTCACGTGCTCTCAGGACTTGTTCCTCAGTCTAACAGCGACTGACGCTGTCCCTCCAGTATAATCTGACCTGATTTTATGCCTTAGATCAGAGGTTAGCAAACTACAGCCCGTGGGCCAGATCCAGCCAGTCACCTATTTTTAAATAAACTTTCATTGCAACGCAGCCACACCCACCTGCCTACCCATCGTCTATGGCTGTTTTCACGCTACACAGTGGAGCTCAGTAGTTGTGACAGAGATCACGATGCCTACAAAGCTGAAAACATGTACCATCTGGCCCTTCACAAAAAAAGCTTGTGAACCCCTGGGCTACACATTCTGGACATTTCAGAGATGTGTGTGCGTGGAGACAAAAACATGACTCGAAACGATCAGCGTGGCTGTAAAAGCTACACCCTCCTCCTCCTCGCTTGCTGCTCCCGTCCCACCAGGAACCTGTTCGAGGGACGCTCAAAGCACGTGTGTGCCTGCAGTAAAAGTCACCGAAGCTACTGGTCCTTGTGGGTTTAACCTTTTAAAATGCCGCTGAGGTGAGGCTACCCCACCTGAGGCTGACATGTGGTGTGTCTACCCCGCTTGTGCACACAAGGCCTCACCTCCTGCGCTCTGCTTGTGGCCCCCGTGGGCGTCCGGCCGCTCTGGCGGATCCTCAGCTGCTCCCGGGCTTTCTGCACGTCCTTCTCCACCCGCCGCCAGTCTACTCTGATGTAGCCAGTGTGGTTCGCAAGCTTTAGTTTAAGAAACAACAGCAAGAAAGGAGAAACGCAGGATCAATCACTGGAATATGTTACCAAAAACCCTTCTGAGTCTCTATCTTTGGAGGTATTTGCCATCCAGCTTTTTGTATTACAGCGACATTCGCCCCACAGCCACTCAGCATCCACCCTATGTGCGAGGCCCTATGCCTGCCGACGGAAGTCCGCACACTGCCCTTCGATGACTGCTGGCGATCCTTTCGCTTTATCTATACTCTTACCCATCTCTATAAAATTAATGAGTTACTGTACTTTTTTTAATCAGATTGGAGATGATTAAAATACTGAAAATATACAGTGTTGGTAAGGAGGTGGGAAATGGACACTCCTATCACACCCTTACTGAGGGCGTCTACCAGCAGCCTTTTAGGGGAGTGGTTTGGCATCATCTGCCAACACTGAAACTGCACGTGCCATTATGCTATACCCAGAATGGCAGCTCTTGTCACAGCAGCTTTACTGGAAATAAACCAAATGTCCATCTGCACATGCATGAATAAGCAAATTGTGTCATGTTTACACAACAAGATGTTGCTCAGCACTAAAAAGAACAGACTACTTGTAGCAGCAACATAGCTGGATCTCAAAAGTCGTACACAACATCCAAGTTCCGATTCTGTCACTCCACCCTGTCTCTCCCACAGGACGAAGTACATTGAACAGCTACTTGGGGGCTCGGAAGAAAACAAGAGCCTCTGACTGGAGAAGCCCAGAGCCGTGTACTTCCCATATTTCCTAAGGTATCACCTGGCCTAGACTTCAGGCAGGACTCAGAAACATTCTGACAAAATTCAACACACGTTCCTGTAAAAGCTCTTGGAGAAACAGAAACAGGGAGAACTTCCTCAACTTGATAAAGAGCATCTACAAACATACAGCTAACGTCAATCATACTTACTGGTGAAGGACTGAATACTTTCATCCAATGTTAACAAAAAGGCAAGGATGTCTACTGTCTCTATTCCTATTCAACACTGTGCTGGAAATGAAGTCATAGTGCAACAAGGAAGAACATAAGGTAAGAGGCGTCCAGATCAGAAAGGAAGAAGTCAAAATGTCACTATTTGTAGACATGTTTGTCTACATAATTTCAAAGAATCCAACAAAAAACAAACAAAAGCTCCTACACACAAAAAGCGAGTTTAGCAAGGCTGTACACTACAAGATAAACACACAAAATAAATTGTATTTCTATATGCTAGCAATTTGAACTGGAAATGGAAATGAAATTTATGATTTTACAATAGCTGCAAAATAATCGAATACTAGGTACAAATCTAAAAAATCATATAGGATCTGTACACTGAAAACTACAAAATGTCTGTTGAAGAAAGAACTCAAAGAGAAATGATTAAGCCAGAGTTACTGCAATCCCAATCCCAGCAAGATGTTTTATAGATATGTAAACAAGCTGGTTCTAAAATGTGTATGAAAAGACAAAGGAACTAGAACAGCCAAAACGATTTTGAAAAAGAACAGAGTTGGAGGAATCACACTACCTGATTTTACAGCAATCAAGACAGTGTGGTATTGGAGAAGACACACAGATTAATAGGACAGAATAAAAAGTACAGAAACAGACAACCCAATTTAAAAGAGGGCAAAAGACCTGAATAGATACTTCACCAAAAAGGAGATCTGGACAGTAAATAAACACATGAAAAGGTGTTCTACATCAGTAGTTGTATCACTCTGAGTCCAACTGGGAGACAGCTTTAGGGCTCAGAGTGAGTGACTGGGGAAAAGCACAAGAGCAACTAAAGCTCTTATAAGGTATCTAGGGATAAAACTGAACCACAGGTGGACAAGATCTATATGGAAAAAATAACAAAAGTCTAGGCAAAGACATTAAAGAAGACCTAAATAAATGGAGAGAAAGCCTGTGTTCACAGCTAGACGATACAATATCATAAAAGATATTAATTCTCCCCCAATTTATCTATATGGTTCCCATGCAATTCCAGTCAAACATTTTTCTTCTTACTCTTTTTTTCCCCTCTTTTTGGGTGCACCATGCGGCACACGGGATCTTAGTTCCCCGACCAGGGATCGAACCCGCGCCCCCTGCAATGGCAGCGTGGACGGAGTCATAACCACTGGACTGCCAGGGAAGTCCCCCAATCAAAATTTAAACAGAATCTTTGAAAGGAATTGACAAGCCTGTTCTAAAATTAAGATGGAGAAGCAAAAGTACAAAAGCAGCCACAACGATCCTGAAGAATATGTGGAGGAACTTGTCTTGCCAACTATCAAGGCTCAGTAGATACAGAAAGTAGAGTCAGAGCCACACATATATGAACTTTGATATATGATAAAGGCAACGGTACAAATATTGAGAAAAGGAAGACATTCACTAAATGCTGCTGGGACAATAATCCGGATGAAAGAAAGGAAACGGGACCCTTATGTCAAACCACACCCGATCTCCCAACATCGTGACTGCCCTGGCGACAGGGCACACGCGTGCACAGCACAGACCCCCATGTCCCACCTGCACTGCACTCCTTGCACATCTGACCCAAGCAATACCAGCATCCCAGTGCGAGGGTCCTTCCTGGAGATTATTCTAATGTCCATTGCTTCTGTCAGTCAGAACCCCCAAAAGAAACAGAGGGTGCACTCAGCTTAAGGCATTTCAAAGCAATATGAAGGTACTCAGGGAAACCACAGGGACAGAACAGGATTGTGGGTCTAGTACAAGAGAGCTGTCACCGCACTTGCATCTGAAGGGGTGCGAGGAAGGAAAGATGACTGCAACCCAGAAGGCAACAGGAGGGGTGAGGAGGGGCCTGTCTGCTCACAGCCACAGGGAGGGAGCCAAGAAGCTACACAGGGAACAGGTCCGGGGGCAGCTGCCGGTGCCTCGCTAGTTGCAAGCAGGATGCTGCCGGAGTCATGCTATGGAGTTCCCAGGCTTGGGCAGAAACGGGCGGGCAGCTCTCACCATGTTTCTGAAACAAGGGCGCTTGGAGCACTGAGGCCGCAGGAGGAGCTGAGACCCGAGGGAGGGAGGGGAGGGAGAGGCCTGGACCCGCCCCAGCTCCCTGCTCACCCAGCTCCAGTCCCCTCTGGCTAGAACCCCTTGAGGCTGCCAGCCCAAGCGCCCAGCCTCCCCTCCCCGAATTGCTGACGCACAGAAACTGAGATGATAAAAAGATGGTCATTCCAAGCATTGGGTTTTGAGGGCATCCGTGATGCAGTGATGCTGTGCCACACCTGCCCCGGCCCACCAGTCATGAGCGGGCCTCTTCTGGCCTCTTCCACACACTTCGTTTTCACCTGACGCATCTGGAAAACTCACTCAAATTGTGATTCTAACGTGGGACGACCTCGCTAAAATGGGGGCTGCTACCTTCGAGAGGAGACAAAGAGCTGCGGGTCCGGACACTCCGGCTTGGCTGCACCTCAGAACCACCTGCAACTTTAAAAATACTCCGATATCCAAGCAGGCCTACCGCCCGTGAAATCACACGGAGGTGAGGGGCAGGCCCCAAGCACCAGTGTTTTATAAAATTCCCAGGTGATTCCAATGTGGAGTCAACTTTGCAAACCAACTGTACACAGCAGCCTCAGGGAACTGGCAGCCGGTGGTTCAAAAACAAACTCCACGCCAAGGGCCAGCAGAGGCCATCTGACCAGTGTCATTTAGCCCTCATGTCTCTCATCGACTTAGTGTCTAAGAATAAATCATATCACAGGGCACTTGCATCAAACCTGGGATTTCTGAAATCACACTTGTTTCATATTTCAAGTGGTCTTGAAAACCCTGGAAGGGAGCTATGGTAAGGAATATGCACGTGTCCCCATGTTACAAATGACAAAATGTAATCCACCTAGTAATTGAAGAAGTCTGACTCAAAAGGTTACTAGCATTTCAAATGGTACATGAAACCGTCTAAAGTAACAGAGCCCGGACTGTGTGTGAGGACGGCCAGGGAAACACTCCACATACAGACCTGAAGCAGGAAAAATCCACCTCCCAGAGCTGTGGCAGCCAACCTTCCAACCTTCTGGAATATGAAACCAGTGCACCTACAAAAATCAAGTTAACAAGCTGTCAGACAAACACAAGCATGGACTTCTAACAACATTCAGAGCCTACTTACCTTGGGATGACCCAGCTCCTTCCTACTCCAGGCATAAAGCCCGAACCCTCCAGAACGAGGAAACGGCAGAGGCTCCGACCTCAGAAAGACCCTGACTCAGATCTTGGCTCTACTACTCACTTCATTTTGTGGTCTTGAGCAGATCCCTTAAACTCCCAAGCCGTGTTTTGAAAAGATGACTCTGGCTACACTGTGAAGAATGGATCAACAAAGGAAAAGATAAAGCAGAGACCCCAGTCGGCGATATGGGAGAGAAATGGCGGCAGGGAGGGAGCAGCCCTGAGAACTCTTGGTGAAGTGAGTAAACACATGACTGTGTATGAGGCCAGAGTGGCCGCACGGGATGAGGGACAGGCTCTCAGTGCCATCTTCTCTGGTCGGCATCATGATCCAAAACACACGAGCATTGTGAGAGCTTCTTCTCTGGTCCCCTGGCCTCCATTTAGCCCCCGGGAGTTTATTCTCAACATACGGTCCTTCTAAAACAAGGGTCAGCAAACAAACCATGGCGGGGGAGCCCAGTTGGCCTGCTGCCTCTGTCTGTAAGTCAGGTTTCACAGGCGCACGGCCACACCGACTCGTAACATACTGTCCACAGCCGCTGTCTCACTACAACGGCGGAGCGGAGCAGGTGCGACTCAGGCCGCGTAACTGGCAAGGCCTAAAACACTTACCACGTGGCTCTTAACAGAAAACTCTGCCCTGAAGATGGCGTATAAAGCCCTACACTTACATCTAGGCTCCCTTTACCTCTCTGCCCTCATTTCCTACCACCTACCGCTTGGTACACTTCAGTAGGAGAAAAAATATATCAATATCAATAAAACATTGCATGGAGGACCTCACAAGGATTTTAAATGTTTTTAAACAAAAGCTAGGTATATCTCAGAAGGGACTCCTAAACTGGAGAAGTGATAGGACTAGTAAATAAACCGTTAGGACTCATCTTAATTCTTAAATGTGATTATAAGCTGAAGTAAACTGCCTGTACCCTGTATCCACTGGCCCTAAGTCCCTGACGTGAAGGCATTAACTGACATTTTGCAGCTAAGATTCATTCATGATAAAGGCAACCAACTGGATCGTTAACTAGCTCTTATTTCTCCGATCTTTTTTTCAAAAACCTAACATGGATAAAGGTGTTTTTCCCCTCCAAAGAAATTTGGGAGAAAAAAATGAAGTATATATAAACTCCAGCAATTTTCTTCTCAGTCTCTTTTAATTTTATCTTTAAAATTAGTTCTGTAGAGTAAGGTACAGAACACATGTGGAATTTTTTTAAAGCCATGTGTAAATGTGTCCCAGAACAAGAATCAAGACTCAATTATATAAGAATAAAAAAGATATCTAGCACCCAAAAAGGTAAAATTCACAATACTGTCATCCCATTAAAAACTACCAGGCGGGCAAAGCAGGAAAACAGACCCATAATGATGAAAAACGAAGTCAACTGAAAGCAACCTAGAAACGGCACAAATGACAGAATGCTGACAAAAACACCAGAAGTTATTATGATTGTATTCCATGTTCAAGAAGCTGGAGGAAAGATTCCACGTAATAAGTAGGGACAAGGAACATATTTTAAAAGGATACAAATCAAACTTCTACAGATGAAAACTATATGTCTGAGATGAACACTGTACTTGATGGAACTAACAGCAGTTTAGATACTGTAGAAGTAAAGATTAGTAAACATGACATAGCAATAAAAACTATCAAAATGAAACAGAAAAATACATGAACATGGTTGTAATATTGAAATATAGTTATACACTGGGGAAAACTGGAGGATGGGCTCTCTGGATTTTTTTTTGCATTTTTAAAAATGTATTTATTTATTTTTATTTATTTTTGGCTGCATTAGGTCTTCGTCGCTGCGCGCGGGCTTTCTCTAGTGGCGGTGAGCAGGGGCTACTCTTTGCTGCGGTGCAGGCTTCTCATTGTGGTGGCTTCTCTTGTTGCGGAGCACGGGCTCTAGGCACACAGGCTTCAGTAGTTGTGGCATGCAGGCTCTAGAGCGCAGGCTCGGTAGTTGTGGTGCACAGGCTCTCTGGATTATTTTTAACAAGCACCTGTGAATCTACAGTTATCTCAAAATAAAAAGTTAAAAAAAATAAACAGTGTCAGTGAACTACAGGAAGATTTCAAGCAGTGTAATAATATGTCTAACTAGAACTGCTGAAGGATAGAAAATATTTGAATAATGAGAAAATATTCTAAATTTGATGAAAACTGTAAATTGATAGATCTAAACAGCTTAATGAACTCAAAGCACAAAACAAATGATAAATATCTTAAAAGCAGCCTGAAAGGCGGGGGGAGGGACATATTAGGTACAGAGGAATAAAATTCAGAGATAGCACATTTCTCATAGAAAATAATGCAAGACAAAAGATAATGGAACATTTTTAAAGTACTGGGGGAAGAAACAACCCTGTAAATCTAGAATTCTATACCCAGTAAAAATATCTTTCAAAAACCAAAGATGAAATGAAGACCTTTCTCAGATATACAAAAGCTGAAAAATAAATCATCACCAGCAGCCCAAAAGTACAAAGAATGTTAAAAGTGGAGGAAAATGATACCAGATGGAAATCTGCATACACACAAAAGCATGATGAGCACAAGAAATAAACTATAAGGGTAAATATGAAAGGTTTCATTTTCATTATTTAAAAATATAAGAATTAAATATTTAATGAAAAACTGTAAAAGTTAAATGTATGACAATGAAAACCAAGGGTAAAAGGTAAAATGGAAGTATACTGTTTTATTTTTTTTAAGATTTTTTTGATGTGGACCATTCTTGAAGTCATTATTGAATTTGTTACAATACTGCTTCTGTTTTATGTTTTTGGTTTTTTGACTGTGAGGCATGTGGGATCCTAGCTCCCTAACCAGGGATTGTACCTACACCCCCTGCATTGGAAGGCACAGTCTTAACCACTGGGCCACCAGGGAAGTCCCAGAAGTATACTGTTGTAAGAGCATTACACTCTACATGAAGTGGTATATCTCTTGACGATAGACTGTGATAAGTAAAAGATACATCCTATAAAACCTAAAGCAACCATTAAAATTACACAATTAAGAGACATAGGTAATAAACCAAGAAGGGGCATAAACAGAATTATGAAAAATATGTGATTCAAGCAACAAAAGAACCAAAAAGAACGAATAAACTCGACTTCATCAAAATTCAAAACTTTTGTCCATCAAAGGACATTATCAAGAAAGTGGAAAGACAACTTAAAGAATAGAAGAAAATATCTGCAGTCATGTCTGGTAAGAATCTAATATCAAAAACATATAAAGAATTCTTACAACTCAAGAACAGAAAGACAAACAACTCAATTTCTCCAAAGCAGATGTACAGATGGCCAACCAACACATGAAAAGATGCTCAACATCGTCAGTCACCACTTCACACCCATGTCATGCCCCCTAAGGTGGCTATAATGTTTTTTTTTAATGAAAATAATAAGTGTTGGCGAGATGTAGCCATAACAAGGAAAGAAGTCCTGACACATACTGCAATGTGAATGAACATCAAAAACACGATGCTCAGGGGGCTTCCCTGGAGGTCCAGTGGTTAAGACACCCTGCTTCCACTGCAGGGGACACAGGTTCAATCCCAGGTCGGGGAACTAAGTTCCCGCATGCCACTCGGTGCGGTCCCAAAAAACCAAACCAAAACAAAACATGATACTCAGTGAAAGAAGCCAGACATACAAGGTCACATATTGTATGATTCTATTTATATAAAATAGGTAAATCCATAGAAACAGAAAGCAGACAGATGGTTGCCAGGGGCTGGGGAGAGGGGAGAATGGGGAGTAACTGCTCAGCGGGGATGGGGTTTTATTTTGGGGTGATGAAAATGTTTTGAACCTAAAGAGAGGCAGTGGTTACACAAAAGTGTGAATGTACTAAATGCCGCTGAATTGTACACTTTAAGATGGTTGGTTTCATGTTATGTAAATTTCACCTTAATTTAAAAAAATATATATATATACACACACATACACATTATACCTATTTTTATTACACACACGTATATTTGATCCAAAAGGAAATAAAGAACAGAACACCCAGATGGTAAATTTAAACCCAATGATGACAAAAATAAACTTAAAGGTAAATAGTCTAAGCACCCTAATTAAAATGAAAAGATTGTAAAATTGGATTAAAAAAAGGAAGACCCACCTATATGCTGCCTGTAAGAAACCCATATTAAAGAACTGTTTTTAAAAAAATATTTATGTATGTATTTATCTTGGCTGTGCCAGGTCTTAGTTGCAGCACTGGGGATCTTCATTGCAGCATGTTTAGTTGCAGCATGTGGGATCTTTAGTTGCGGCATGCAGACTTCTTAGTTGCAGCATGTGGGCTCTTAGTTGCGGCATGCAGTGTGAACTTCTTAGCTGTGGCATGCATGCAGGATCTAGTTCCCCGTCCAGGGATCGAACCCGGGCCCCCTGCATTGGGAACGCAGAGTCTTACCCAATGGACCACCAGGGAAGTCCCAAGAAACCCATTTTAAACATATAGACTCCACTTTCCTGAACTTTGCCCCATGTGCCTCTTCCTTTGGCTGATTTTGTTTTTAATATTTATTTATTTATTTATTTATTTACGGTTATGTTGGGTCTTAGTTGCGGCCCTTGGGATCTTTCATTGTGGCATGTGGGATCTTTCATTGCAGCACGCGGGCTTCTCTCTAGTAGTTGCAGTGCACGGGCTTAGTTGCTCCGCGGCATGTGGGATCTTCCCAGACCAGGGCTCAAACCCATGTCCCCTGCATTGGAAGGCAGATTCTTAACCACTGCGCCACCAGGGAAGCCCTTAGCTGATTTTAATCTGTATCTTTTTGCTGTAAAAAATCGTAACCATGAGTATACCAGCTCTCAGTGACTTCTGTGGATTCTCCTAGGGAATTATCAAACATGAGGGTAGTCTTAGGGACCCCCAAACTCTGCAAACTAGTAAGTGACTTTGGCAAGATTGCAGTATACAGGATCAATATACAAAAATCAATTGCATTTCTATAATATAAGCAATGCACAATGAGAAAGTGAAATTTAAAAAGTAATAGCATTTACAATAACATCAAAAATATGAAATATTTAGGGATAAATCTGATATAAGATGTGAAAGACCTACCTACATAGCATTGTTGAGAGAAATTAAAAGAAACCTAAACAGGGAATTCCCTGGAAGTCCAGTGGTTAGGACTCAGTGCTTTCACTGTTGAGGGTGTGGGTTCAATCCCTAGTTGGGGAACTAAGATCCTGTAAGCTGCACGGCCCAGTCAAATGGAGAGATAAACCATGTTTATGGATCAATGCAATCCCAGTCAAAATCTCACCAGGGTTTTTGTAGAAATCGGCAGCAAGCTGATTCTAAAATTCATATGAAAATGCTAAGTACCTAGAACAGTCAAATCAACTCTGAAAAGCAACAGAGTTGTAAGATTTACACTACCTGATTCATGACTTATTATAAAGTTACAGTAATCAAAACAGTGTGATAGGGCTTCCCTGGTGGCGCAGTGGTTGAGAGTCCGCCTGCCAGTGCAGGGGACACGGGTTCGAGCCCTGGTCTGGGAGGATCCCACATGCCGCAGAGCGACTGGGCCCGTGAGCCACAACTACTGAGCCTGTGCGTCTGGAGCCCGTGCTCCGCAACAGGAGAGGCCACGACAGTGAGAGGCCCGCGCACCGCGATGAAGAGTGGCCCCCGCTTGCCGCAACTAGAGAAAGCCCTGGCGCAGAAACGAAGACCCAACACAGCCAAAAATAAAAAAATAAAAAAATAATAAAAATAAAGGAATTCCTTTTTTAAAAAAAACGGTGTGATATTAGCACCAAGACAGACAAATCAGTTTAACAAAGAAGACATATAGTCAATTGATTTTCACCATAAGTACAAAGGCAATTCAGCGTAGAGGAGTATAGTCTTTCAACATTATCATGTGGGCACAGTCAGATATCCATATGCAAAAAAAAAGACCTTGGATTCCTACCTTACAACATATACAGTAAGTAAATCAAAATGGATCATGGAACTAAATGAAAAATCTAAACCTATATATCATATAGAAGAAAACACAGAAGAAAATCTTGGTGACCCTGGATTAGGCAAATATTGTCAGACATGACTCCAAAAGCTAGAGCTATAAAACAGACAGTTGATAAACTGTATTTCAAGATTAAGAACTTCTGTTCTTTGAAAGACACTGTCAAGATAATAAGCTACAGAGTAGAAGAATATATTTGCAAATCACATATCTAAGACTTGTGTCCAGAATACATAAAGAACTCTCACAACTCAGCAGTGAGAGAAAACCAACTCCCCAGTAAAAATACGTAGAAAATATCTAAACAGATACCTCACCAAAGACATATGGAGAGCAAAAATAAGCTCATGAAAAGATACTCAACATCATTATTCATCAGGAAAATGTAGATTAAAACCACAATGAGATATCACTTCACAGCCACTAGGATGGTTGTAATCAAAAAGACATTATGGGGCTTCCCTGGTGGCGCAGTGGTTGAGAATCTGCCTGCCAATGCAGGGGACACGGGTTCAAGCCCTGGTCTGGGAAGATCCCACATGCCGCAGAGCAACTGGGCCCGTGAGCCACAACTACTGAGCCTGCGTGTCTGGAGCCTGTGCTCCGCAACAAGAGAGGCCGTGATAGTGAGAGGCCTGCGCACCGCGATGAAGAGTGGCCCCCGCTCACCGCAACTAGAGAAAGCCCTCGCACAGAAACGAAGACCCAACACAGCCAAAAAAAAAAAAAAAAAAAAAAAAAGACATTATGCCAGAAACAGACTGAAAGATACAGAAAACAAAATAGTGTTTACCAGTGGGCAGAGGGAAGTGGGGAGGGGCAAGATAGGGGTAGGGGATTAAGAACTATAAACTACTATGTATAAAATAGATAAGCAACACGGATATATTGTATAGCACAGGGAAGTACAGCCATTATCTTATAATAACTTTTAATGGAGTATAATCTGCAAAAATACTGAATCACTACACTGCACACCTGAAACTAATATAACACTGTAAATCAATTATACTTCAAAAAAAAAAAGGACATTATGCCAAGTGTTAGTGAGGAGGTAGAGAAACTGGAACCCTCATACACTGCTAGGGGAGATGTAAGATGTAAGACGATACTTTAGAAAACTGCTTGGCAGGTTCTTAAAAAGTTAAGACATTCATCTACTATGACTCAGCCTAACTCTTTCTAGATATTTACCCAAAAGAAATGAAAGCATATGTTCATACAAAGGCTTGTACAAAAATGTTAACAGCATTTTAGCCCAAAAGTGCCAACAAACCAATATCCATCAAAGGGGAATGGATAAACAAACTAGTTCATCCATACAGCACAACAGCACAGATGAACCTCGAAATTAGTATGCTCAGTGAAAGAAGCCAGACAAAAAAGAATACATACTGTATAATTCCATTTATATATAATTCTAGAAGATGCAAAGCGATCTATAGTGACAGAAAGCACTTACTATGTGGCCCTGGTCAAGTAAACCTTTCTAAGCCTTAGTTTCTATTAAATGAGGATAGATAATAACAATAACAATTTCAGAGCTGTGAGAAGGAAATGAGATACCTATATAAATATCTAAAATAGTACCTGGCATGTAGTAAATACTATGTGTAACCATTAAATAGCACTTTAACATTATGTTTAGATGTATACTATTCATTAAGTGATCAATTTCACAAGTCAATGTATTTTCATTGGTTAAAAGAGATGGTTCCTATAACCTCAACACTGAGTCATGCAAAAAAGGATACTGGACATCTTTTACATCACTTACCATCCAGTGACACCTCCAATTAACAGCTGGGTTGCCACGTTATACTTTTCAGCTGAAGGCCCAGATTCCTGCCCAAACAGCTTGCGCCACCATGGCTGCTTTTTAGCAAGTTCTGCAAGGTCCAGTGACTCAAAATTTCCCTCAAAGTTTCCTACAAGAATTAAGATACTGAATAAGAAAAGTTACTTTTACAATAAATCACTAACATTCCTAACCTAGATAAAGAGATTTTTAAGGAAACAGAGACAGTTGTAATAAGGACATCTAAATATTAATCTATTTTAAAGAGTAAACTGACTCTGAAATTCTGACCAGCAACTTTTGAAAATCAGACTAAAATCAACAAATATCTCAGAGGAAAAAAACCTAGACAATTTAGAATCTGTACTCTAGTTTTTCCCCTGAAATTTAAAAACAACCAAAAGGACCTAGGAAAAGCTGGTAGTAATACTTAATAATGCACCCTAAATGAAACGGGTTTTCTTCATTTGCCTCTCCTTTTCAGGAGTAACTCAATACTATTCAATAGCCCACAAATTCACAAATTCTCAGTACTATGTGTATCTCCAGTGATAATAAAGATAGGAGGTAACCCTGAGAAAACCATAATTCAAAGAGTCATGTATGACAGTGTTCACTGCAGCTCTATTTACAATAGCCAGGACATGGAAGCAACCTAAGTGTCCATCGATAGATGAAGGGATAAAGAAGATGTGGCACATATACACAATGGAATATTACTCAGCCATAAAAAGAAATGAAATTGAGTTATTTGTAGTGAGGCGGATGGACCTAGAGTCTGTCATACAGAGTGAAGTTAGTCAGAAAGAGAAAAACAAATACCGTATGCTAACTCACATATATGGAGTCTAAAAAAATGGTACTGATGAACCTAGTGGCAGGGCAGGATAGAGAACGGATTTGAGGACACGGGGAGGGGGAAGGGTAAGCTGGGATGAAGTGGGAGAGTAGCACTGACATATATACACTACAAATGTAAAATAGATAGCTAGTGGGAAGCAGCCGCATAGCACAGGGAGATCAGCTCGGTGCTTTGTGACCACCTAGAGGGGTGGGATAGGGAGGGTGGGAGGGAGGCTCAAGAAGGAGGGGATATGGGGATATATGTACACGTATAGCTGATTCACTTTGTTGTACGGCAGAAACTAACACATTGTAAAGCAATTATACTCCAATAAAGACATTAAAAAAAAGATGTAACGTTTAATTGAGCTGTTACTATTTACCAGGCAATGTGTTAAGGAATAAACATGTATATATAATTACACAGAACAAAGTAGGTACAGAACAAGGTACTATTTATTAACTCCATTTTGTAATTAAGAAGTAGAGGCTCAGAGGGTGATTTATTTGCCCAAAAAGGGAAAGAGTTAACAAAATGTCTAATCCCTCTCTGTGTGGGAAAATAAATTTAGTGAAAGAGGCAAAAGAACTCTACACTGTAAATGAGGAAACACTGCAGAGTTGCAATCTCAATCAAAAAGTAAGTTTTTACCTAGAAATTGAGAAGCTGGCTCTAAGATGTATATGGAAGTACAAAGGACCTAGAGTAGTATTCCAGTTACTATGGCTGTACAACACATTACCCCAAAACTTCATTCACAGAGCAAAACAATCACTTTCTATGCTCCCAGACTCTATGGATCAGGAATTCAGACAGGATACAGCTCGTCTCTGTTGCATGACGTCTGTGGCTTCAGCTGGAAGAATTACAGGCAGGCGTCTGGAATCACCTACTACATTCACACATCCAGGCTGCCTTGCTCTGGGTTAGTTTGGGCTTCCTTACAGCATGGTGGCTAGGGTCAAGGGTGCCTGTCCCAAGAAAGGGAGTAAGAGAGTGAGGAAACTCAGGGGCTCAGCAGAAGCTATATTACCATTTCAGACCGAGCCTCCAAAGCCATGCAGTGTTGCTTCCACTGTATTCTGTGGCAGCAGTCACAAACTTCCACTCAGATTCAAGAGGGAATATAGACCCCAGTACTCAGCAGGAGGAGTGTCAAAGTCACACGGAAAAAAACCGCATGTGGAATGGGGAGATACTGCTGCAATCACTTAGGAAAATACAATGTGCCACCAGTGGCCAAAACAACTGTGGGGAAAAAAACAAGAAAGTTCAAAGAATTTCAAGACTTCTTATAAAGCTACAGTAACACACAGGTAACTAATTTCAAGACTTATAAAAGTACCCTATTTGACACAGTGTAGAACTGACCTAAGCATATAAAAATATATCAGTGGAAGAGAATATAGAGTCTAGAAGTAGATCTATACATACAGTCATTTGATTTTCACATGGCACCAAAGTTATTCAATAGGGAAAGAAAATCCTTTCAACAAATTGTGTTAGAACTATTAGGTATGTGTACTAAACAAAAAAACCCTCAATCCCTACTTTACACAATACACAAAATATAATTGAAGAATTAATTCAAGATGGACCATAGATACCAATTTAGCAAAACCAAAATATGGATGTTTAAGGAACTGGGCCTTCTATGGCCTCACAAGTAGTTAAATGAAAATTTTTGTTCTAACGTAACAACAAAACATTACTGCTGTGTTGAAGAAGAAACTCCCTCCCTGGGTTAAAGAACATCACTGAAAACAAGAATGAGTTTTGAGTTTTGTTTTAATGTCATTTTAACAAGCTCCTTAGCTCAATAGAGGGCTCCAGCCAAAAGGGATCAAATCAGAGACACTGAGTTCACCCAAGGTCACTCAGTCATTCAACACACACTACTAAGTACTATGCCGACCAGTCAGCAGCCTTGCTTGTGAGCCCAGGAAAGCAATGATTACAGTATTATGTGATCATCAATATGATAAAGATTGAAATTCCTAATGTCAGCCTCAAAGTTTCTCCCAACAATTTCCTAGGTGCAAATATCTGAGCAACCTACACATTTTAACTAAATAAGGGCAGTCTGCTCTGCAGGAAAATAATTCCACTGTGCATTCCAACACCTGAGTCACCTCAATTCAGGTGTGCTGGTAAACGGTTTGGGTTTTTTTAGATTTTTTAAAAATCTGGACCATTTTCAAAGTTTTTATTGAATTTGTTACAATATTGCTTCTGTTTTATGCTTTGGCTTTTTGGCCGGGAGGCACGTGGGACCTTAGTTCCACGATCAGGGATGGAACCTGCACCCCCTGCACTGGAAAGCGAAGGCGTAACCACTGGACCGCCAGTGAAGTCCCCAAGTAAACGTTTCACAAGCGCGCTGGGGTGGGGGGAGGGCTGACTAGTAGTGTATACCAACATCCAGGGTGTGACGTCACTGAAGTGTGACAGCGCTGAACGCAGAGCTGGCAAGAGACGCGGCTTATCACGCTACGTTATTTCCACCACACAGACACAACAGATGTCCATAACCTCAAGAGTACAGATAATAACTAAACATGGCAAACAATAAGGAAGTAATAAATTTTGAGCATTTTCACTGTTTTTAACATAATTTATGTAATCTTAAATTTATATAATTGACTTTTTGATAATGGTTCTGTGAGCCAGTACTGAACTGAACATAGCCTGAAGCATTCAAAGAAGTAGGATAAGAAGTACAACTGAAAGACGTGGTCCACTGTGTATTTTATTACAGGCTTTTTTTTCACGGACTCTTCCCTTCACTGCGCGGACTAAATAGGCGATTTCCAAGAACCATACCACGTGTACTCTTTCAAAACCATCAATAGCGCAAGTAGAGGCGGCCTGCACGCGGAAAGATGCCGGCCGGGTGTTTGAAATGACAGTCCAAAGGGACAAAGAACCTGCGTTAGTCTCAAGGTGCCAGAGTGCTTCCGGGAAAAGGGACAAAATGTCTCCAGGCCGAAGCTGTCGGGGGCGGGGCCGGAAGGCGGAGGAGCCCGGCCGGAGACAACACCGAGGGCAAGTTCGGTTCCAGCCAGGCCACTGACCTTGGCCGGACCTCGGGAGCGGCCGGGCCACGGACGAGCTCCGGGCGCCCTCCCCGCCCCTGCGGCGCTCAGGCCCCCCCAGGGGCGCTGCTGGGCCTGGGAGGCGCGGAGCCCGTCCCCTTCCGGGGCCCGGGAAGTCGGCTCCTCGCGGCGCCACCGGCGCGCGCGCTCGTCCTTACCTTGACTGGCTGCGGCCATTTCGGCGACCTCCTCTCGCGATGACACCCGTAGGGGCTCGGCTCGGTAGGACGCGGAGTGGCGCGCCGCCGTCGGCGCTAGCTGGCTTCCGGCACGTGGGGTAAATGTTTCCATTCCCACGGCGGCGGCGGAAGAGGCGGGGTGGGGCGGGGTGGGGCGGGGCGGGGCGCGGGGCGGCTATCCCCTTCCCCGCGCGCAGCCGCTTCACAAGGCGCCAAGGGGGGGGGGAAATGTCACAAACCCCGCGGCCCCGCCCCCCAGGCGCGTCGGGACGCGCGTGCGCGGAAGGCCTCTCGCGGAGGAGCTACGTCGTTGCACGTAGTCTAGCTCGCCGCTCGCCTGGGAGGGGGGTTCCCCGTGCGCGACCGCAGTGCGGCCTTTCCCCACTCCTTACTTTACTAAAAATAAAGAAAGCGGGCTTGTAGTGGTTGTTCATGTCAACATTGAGCACGTATTTATCAGTGCTTGCAGTCACAGTGACCGAGACGGGCTCGGAAAGGGAAACGCTCGCTGCCCGCAGGGCCCGCCGAGCCCTTTAACCACGTGCCGCGGCGCACCTCCCCGCCCCAGCCCCAAGCGACAGCTTTCGCTGTTACTCCGTCTCAGTTCACGGCAACGCCACCTTTCCAAAACCCTTGCTGTTATTCTGAACTCCTCTTTCTCAAAGCCCACAAACCCAGTTAGTCAGCAACCAGCAGAAGCGCCACCTTCACAATGAATCCAGCCCTGCTCGCCCCTCCACTGCTTCCGTCCCAGCCCAAATCACAGTCATTTCTCGCCCTCAGTTAACAGGTCACCTGCTCCTACCCTTGTGCCACTAAAGCCTATCCTCTCCGCTGCGGCCAGAGCTCACGACCCTCCCCTGCTCAGAACCCTACCATGGCTCCCTATAGCCCTCGGTGTATGAGCCACAGACCCTTTACTAACATGTAAGCTTCTCAGGCACACCTTCCATGACCATCCTCATTTAAAATTGCGGCCTGGTACACCCCTCCTTCCCCTTCTCCTACTTACTTTCCTTTTGGGCACAGTACTTACTTCACCTTCTAACATACATAAGGTCTTCCTGTCTTTCAGGTATTGCTTACGGTCTCTCAGTTGTTTCTCTTTCACTGCTCTGCACCCAGTGCCTAGGACACTCACTGTCTGGTTAGGACAAATGGGTAGGTGTGTGCTCTTTGGCAAACCATTAACCTCTCTGCCCCTCAGATGGTTCATCTGTACTCACTTTGCAGTCTTATTGTGAGGATTAAATCACATAATGTGTAAAGCACATGACAGAGAATTATCACTCTGTATTGTGACTATGTGTCTACCTTTTTGTCCCTGCCGCTGCAGCATGACTCCCAGAAGACAGAAATTGGATTTTATTCGTCTCTGAAGCATGGACGTATAGCAAAAGGATTAGGAGCAAGACTTCTGGAGCCAGATTAAATGGGTTTGAATGCTACAATTTACAAACTGTGTGACCATGGCCAAGTTGCCTAACCTCTCTGTGCTTCAGTTTCATCACCTGTACAATGAAGACAAGAATGCTTGCTGCATTAGAAAGCACTTAGAACAGTTCCTGGAATATATTACATGCCAACTATTATCTCTGCAAACTTGTGCCTGGCAGAGAGAAGGTCTCAGCAAACGTTTACCCAAGGGGCTTCTTCCTGATTGTTTCCAAGCTGGACAATACCTTGCCAATGGCTCCCAAACACATTCCTATCCGTGCAGAAGTGGACTCTCCGTGGTAACACTTCTTATAGAAACCCTGATCAAGGTTCTTATTAGCTCCTATACTTTGAGGCCCTTGGGAGGCTCTCATGCCTCCTAATATACATTAAACTGAGTAGGTTCTCTGCTTGAGCTCAGCATGGCTATATTTTGATGTAAGGAGATATAGCCTATACTCAGGCCAAATGTAAACAACCTTAAGAAGCATCAGGTAGCAACGATGCAAGGGAAATAGGTACGTGGATGCTGGGTAGTTATGAGTGCTCTGTAAGCAAATGAAGCCAAGAGAGATATCGGTAGTGCCGGTGGGGATAGAGAGCTTACAGTGTCAAGGCGCTGGTCCAGATTTGAGCTCATTAGAAGGTGAGATTTGAGCCAAGACTTGCAGGAGATGTGGGAGTGGAAACATGTGGCCATCTGGGGAAAGGGGTTTCAGGTAGAGGAAACGGCAGATGCTAAGGTCCAGGTGCAAGGGTGTGCTCGGTGTTTTAAGGAAGAGCAAGGAGGCCAGTAGCCGGAGTGAGATGAAACCTTGGAGGTGGGGGGAAGGGACATGCAGATCATGCGGAAGACTCTAGGCCATGGTCAAAGTGTAGGATTATACTCTGAGTGAGGTCAGAAGCCAGCGGAGGTTTCTGGGCAAAGAAGTAACTGGATCTGCTTTATGGTTTTAAAGGTCATTCATTGGTGTCTGTGGGGGACAAGGGCAGAAGCAGGGAGACTATTAGAATGTTACTCTTGCTGGTGCAGGTGGATTCCAGAAGCTTCAACAACATCTTTGGCGTCTCTTGCTGCTGCTGCTACTAAGAAAGACGGAGCGCGCTAGGACTAACACAGATTGGAGCTCCTCTTCACCTTCGGCCCCCTCTTTCCTTTCCTCAAAGGCTCTGAGCAAAGCAGCATTCTTGTGCCCCTGCCGCTTTCAGAGGTGAACGGGTTAAGCTTTAGCTCAGCCTCCCTTTTCCTACTCAGTTCTTCCTGTGGCTGCTTCCCACTGCCAAAAAGGAAGCAATCCTATCCGTCACTGCTGAGCGCTAATGCTGCTGTCACTCCAGCCAGTCAAGTTCCCTAAAGTCCTTTGAGAAAATTTTGGGACTTTTCACTAAATCATACAAAATTTACCTTTTTCCTCCTGGGAGCCAAAGATATTTTTAGAGAAGAATTAATCTTTCGTTTCTCCAGTCGAACATTTTCTAGCAATCAGAGCCATGCAAATAGAGCTCTCCACCTGCTTCTTTCTGTGCCTTTTGCCTTTCAGCTTTGGTGCCATCAGAAGATACTACCTGGGCGCGGTGGAACTGTCCTGGGACTATATGCAAAGTGAACTGCTCAGTGAGCTGCACGTGGACACAAGGTAAAGGCCTGTTCTAGACGGGCCGGTCAGGATGGTGGGGCTGTGACTCTGGCTGTTTTGTCCATTGCTTCTCTTGGTCACATGCTGCCACTCTGGAAGCTAGAGAGTGGAGTAGAGTGAGGGCGAAGAGGCAAGCAGCCTAAGAGACAGAAGGAAACTTCCCTCAGCCTACCCCCCAGCTTCCACAGGGAGAAGGGCACTAAGACCCATCAATATTACACGCAATTTTGCTGTAAGGATAGTATTAGCCATGAGTTCAGAAACTTTTCATCTTTTCTGGGTTCTGGTGCATTTGGGGACAGTAGTATTAAATAATCTTTCCAATATTATCTATGGTCGTTGATTTATTCAGATTTTTCTACCTCTTCTTCAGTCAATATTGGTTATATACATTTCCCTAGAAAGCAATCGGTTATCCCTAGATTTGATAATGTATTGGTATCAAGTTACATAATAGTCTTGTGATATTGTTAAACTGTTCTGTGTCTGTGGTTATATCTCCATTCTTAGTTTGTGTATGTTCTCTTTACCTCTCTTATAAATAATATTTCCAGGAAGTTTCTCGATTTTATTGCTTTTGTCAGGACCCATCTTTTGGTTCTATCAATTTCTGTTTTTACTTTCAATTCATTTCTTCTTCCTAGTTTCCTTTGGTTCATTTAGTTGATCTAACTTTTTGCTTATTGAGTTGAATGCTGAAGTCATTTGTTTTAAATTTTGTTTTGTTTTCTTTAAATGTGTATTATAAAGATTTAAACCCAATACATATATAATGGTAATGTAAATATTAAATATGGTTATGTCATACATACGTTACAATCTTTTCTGTTCTTTTTGCTTTGCTCCCCACTCTCCTTCTACTTGAGCCCCCTTCTTGATTATCCCCAGTCAGGTAACCCTAGTATGGTAATATATATTCATGTACACGCACATATGCACATATATGCAAATAAAGGTTTTCTTGGTCATTGTTTGTTTTACAAAAATGGGATATTATACACTATTCTCACTCACTAACACCTAATAGAATTCTGTCCAAGTCAGTTGGCATAACTTCAATCTTTTTAAGGGCTAAATAAAATTCCCTATTATTCCAGGTTTTTGGCCATTATATCCTATATCATTACATACTGATGCTTTTTTTTTTTTCATACTGATGCTTTTATTCCTATAGGACAGATTCTCAAGAGGGATATTGCTGGAATGAAGGGAATATTTCCTTTTTAGTTTTAATTTCCAAAAAGGCTAGAACTCTTCAAACATTTCTACCATCAACATATAGGAGTGCCCTTCTCCCTGCATTCACATCAGCAATAAGTTTTACCTTGTTTTTTAATTTTTGCCAATCTAGTAGGTATGGAGTGATATTTCATCATTACAATAATCACATTCCTTTTATTTCTAATGAGGCTGAACATCTTTCCAAATGCTTGTTGACTACTGCGCTTATATTTTGAGATTTGACTATTCACATGTTTTGCCCATTTTTCTTTGGGCTCTTTCATTTTTTTTTTAGATTATGAGAACTATTTTATTCTTATAAGTGTTAACCCTTTGTTAGACTACATTAATATACTAATGTATATTGCAATTTCGCCAAAGACTTATTGTTTGTCTGTTGACTTTGTTTTCTGCACATGAAGTTTGTTTATTCTCCCAGATTCTCTTGCAAGACTTTTACTGTTTTGCTTTTTACATTTATGGCTTCAATTCATCTGATAATTATTTTTGTATATGGTATGGGAGTGGGATCTGTCTAGTTTTATTTCCATCCAGATCAATAGCCTATCGCAAGGCACCGTTTATCAAACAATACATCTTTTGCCACTGATTTGAATAAAAACATTCATCATATAAAATTCTCATATATATTAGTATCTATTTCATTAAATTTCATTAAATTTATACATAAATTTTATTAATATAATAAATGTAAGTAATTTATTATGACATTTATCCCTATGCATTTTATAAATATGTTGCTATTGTTTTTTGGGTTTATTTATTTATTTATTTATTTTTGGCTGTGTTGGGTCTTCGTTTCTGTGCAAGGGCTTTCTCCAGTTGCGGCAAGCAGGGGCCACTCTTCATCGCGGTGCGCGGGCCTCTCACTATCACAGCCTCTCTTGTTGTGGGGCACAGGCTCCAGATGCGCAGGCTCAGTAGTTGTGGCTCACGGGCCTAGCCGCTCCGCGGCATGTGGGATCTTCCCGGACCGGGGCACGAACCCGTGTCCCCTGCATTGGCAGGCGGATTCTTAACCACTGTGCTACCAGGGAAGCCCTATGTCGCTATTGTTAATCAAATGTTTTCTCCTATGTTCTTGATGTTAAGTACCAGAATAGAGAAAAGCTATTGGTTTGTGTATATTCATCTCAAATCTAGCTACCTTACTGAATTCTCATATAAATTCTAATAATTTTACATGGCAGTCTCTATGTGTATTGAATCATATTCAAAATAAGACAGATTCTAGCTCTTTTCCAATGTTTAATCAGTTATTTCTTTTTCTTATCTTATTGATTTTACTTGAAACAGTCTTCATATTTTGCTTTTTAGAATAACATTTGCTGTTTGTTCTTGATAAGTGGCCTTTGTTACTCCTTGCCATAAAATTTTCATTAGTAATGGCTTTTCAGCATTCTAGCATCATATGAATTTTGGCCTTTAATATGTTGAGGACAAATAGATTATGTCAATAGACTTCCTGACATTGAATATCCTTACATTCTTGGAGTAAAATCTAATGTTCATACAATTTGATTATTGTTGGGTTCTATGTGCTAATATTTCTTTAGACACTGTGTGCCTTTATTATGTGGGATTTATCTATAGCTTTATTTTTTAATTTAAGTATAGTTGATTTATAATATTGTGTTAGTTTGAAGTGTAGAGCATAGTGATTCGGTATTTTTACATATTATATTCCATCATAGGTTTTTAGAAGATAATGGTTATAGTTTCCTGTGCTATACTGTATATCCTTGTTGCTTACCTATTTTATATATAGTAGTTTGTATCTGTTAATCCCATACCCTTAATTTGTCTCTCCCCCCTTCCCTCTCCCCTTTGATAACCATAAGTTTGTTTTCTATATCTGTGAGTCTGTTTCTGTTTTGCATATACATTCATTTGTATTATTTTTTAGATTCCACATATGAGTGAAATATATAGTATTTGTCTTTCTCTGTCTGACTTATTTCACTAAGCATAATATTCTCTAGGTCCATCCATGTTGCTACAGATGGCAAGATTTCATTCTTTTTTATGGCTGAGTAGTATTCCATTGTGTGTGTGTGTGTGTGTGTGTGTGTGTGTGTGTGTGTGTGTGTGCGTGTGTGTGTAAAACACATCTTCTTAAGTCAGTTGTCTGTTGATGGGCACTTGGGTTGTTTCCATGCCTTGGCTGTTGTAAATAATGCTGCTATGAACATTGAGGTACATGTATCTTTTCAAATTACTGTTTTCATTTTTTTCTGGATGTATAGCTTTATTTTTTACTATTATTATTAGATTTTGGTATTAAAGTTTTATTGGCTTTATCAAATGAATTGGTGAGTGTTCTATCCTTTTCTATTGCCTAAAATAGCTCAAATAACATTAGAGTTATCTATTGTTTTAAAGTTAGATAAGACTCACATATGAATCCATTTGGTCCAAGTGACATTTGCAATATCTTTAATCATCTCTTCAGGCTCTTCTATGATAACTAGTCAAATCAAAATTTCAACTTATTTTTGGAGTCAGCTTTAATAACTTTATACCTTTCTAGGAAATCATTTCCTTTATTTTTTCAATTTTGTTGCCACTGTGTTGCATATAGCACTCTCTCATGATTCTTTTACTCCACATTATCTGTAGCTATTTGCCCTTTCTCATTCTTAAATTGTTAAATTTTTGTTATTTATCTTTTCTACATGAACAAGTTTATCAGGGATTTCTCTTTGGTTGTTGTTGGGGGTGGTCTTTTCAAATAATGAGCTTTTGGCTTTTTTTGTTCTTCGTTATTTTTTTTTAATTAATTAATTAATTTTATTTATTTTTGGCTGCGTTGGGTCTTTGTTGCTGTGCACGGGCTTTCTCTAGTTGCGGCGAGCGGGGGCTACTCTTCGTAGCGTTGCCCGGGCTTCTCATTGTGGTGGCTTCTCTTGTTGCGGAGCATGGGCTCTGGAGCACAGGCTCAGTAGTTGTGGCACCCGGGCTCAGTAGTTGTGGCTCACGGGCTCTAGAGCACAGGCTCAGTAGTTGTGGTGCACGGGCTTCGTTGCTCCACGGCATGTGGGATCTTCCCAGACCAGGGCTCAAACCTGTGTCCCCTGCATTGGCAGGCGGACTCTTAACCACTGCGCCACCAGGGAAGTCCCTGGTTATTTTTTATATTTAATTTATTTCCAGATTTTATCTTTATCCATGATAGTTTCTTTTGGCTTGTCATGCTATATTTTTAATAATATCTTAGGAAAAATAATATGTTCTTTTCTCTTTCTTTTGTCCTTTGTTTTTAACAGCGAAGGCATTTAAAGCTATATGTTTTTCTCTGAGAACAGTTTTTCCATATCCCATAGGTTATGTTATGAAGAGTTTTCTTTTCATTGTTTTCAGTAGAGTCTGTAATATCCTCTTTGATTTCATTTAGAAGCATGATTTTTAATCACGTTTTTAATTTGGTTGTCAAGTTATATTTTTGGTATTTGGATCAACTTTGAGCATCCTGTTAGTTTCCTACTGCTGTGTAACAAATTACCTCAAACTTAGCAGTTTGCAACATCCATTTATTATCTCACAGTTTCAGTGGGTCAGAAGTCCAGGTGGGCTCAACTAGGTACTCTGCTCAGGATCATACAAGGCCAAAATCAAGGTGTTGACAGGGCTTTGCTCCTTACTGGAGACTCTGGGGGGGAATCCACTTCCAGGCTGAATTGGAATTTAGTTCCTTCTCTCAGTTGATGTTACCAGTATTTAATTTTAGTCATTTTAATGACTATGTGGTGGTATCTTACTGTATGTTTAATTTACATTCTCTGGTAACTAAAGATGCTGAGCATCTTTGCATGTGTAATTGACCATTCCTGTATCTAATTTAATAAAATGTTTATTCAAATCTTCAGCCCATTTTTAAATTGGGTTGTCTTATTGTTGAGTTTTGAGAATTCTTTGTATATTCTGGATAGAAGTACATTTTCAGATGTACCTGTTTTCAATATTTTCTCCCAGCACAAAGGTTTTCATTTTAATGAACTCCAATTTATCTATTCTTTTTTCTGCTGGTTGCTTGTGGTTTTGATGTCATATCTAAAAAGCCATTGCCAAATCCAAAGTCACAAAGATTTACACCTGTTCTCTTCTAAGAGGTTTATAGTTTTAGCTCTTATATTTAGTTCTTTGATATACTGAGTTAACTTTTGTGTATGGTTTAAGGAAGAGATCCAAGCCTGTGGTTTTGCAGTGTTAATGATCCTGAAGTAGAGGCCCAGATGGTCAGTAGCCTGGTATCTAAATGAACCATTGACCATTTATCCATTAATGTTGGTCTTTTTGAAAATTAATATTGAGATATTTGTACTTAATACATTGTGCTTATATTATAGCTTTCATCTAACATGCAGGCTGAGGTATAGTGGATAATAGACTGACTGTAAAATTGAATTGAATGGAGAAAATGATTTATTATCTAACTTTCTGTTGTTTTATAGGCAGTCACATGTATTTACCAGGCAAAAGTTGATAGAATTTTTATTTTGATGATACCATTTTATAGTCTAGATTATTTTGATACTGATTAACAGGATAAGCTGACTCTGGACACATCCTGACAACCTCTGCCAAGGTCTGAAACAAACATCTGGGAAAATTCAGTTTTGTATTATCTATTCCTGCAGCTGCTCAACTTCTTCTAAGCAAGGGTCAGGGAATATAATAGGTTTTCCGATTGGTTTTAGATACAATGTGAAAGAACAGTTCAGGTCAAGGACATTGTTGCCAAATATATTTGGCAAGATTTATATATCAAACCTCAAGGGAAATACACAAACAAAAAACCCACATAAGCTAGGAAGGAGTAAAACCTGTGAACCCGGGAACATTTTGTCACTTACTGTGCAGATTACCCTGAATCTGAGACATAAATCACGTCCCACTTGACTAGGGCCTAGGCCTTCTGTTTCTGTCTCACAATCTTGATCTTTTATCTAGCTTTTGGTTTTCACTCTTCCCTCAGAGAGAGAAAAATTTGTTTTCTGTGTGCTCATGATCCTGTTCCTTCTCTGCTCTTCCAAGATCTTGATCTAGTAAACATTTTTTATGTCTTATATTTTCATTTTGGTCATAAATATTAAAGTGAAAGTACTGTGCTAGTGTATGTCAAAATACCTATCTCTGGACATGGGTCTGAGTCTTGTTAGAAACCAATGGAAACTTTGGAGAAACTGAGTAGGGTATACTCAGGAGAACCAAGGAGATGGAGTGGGAAAAGGGGAAGGGAACAAACTAGAGATGAGTTGATGACTGTGGAAGGGCATAGTCTCAAAGCGGCCAGGAGATGGGACAAATGAACTGAAGGGAGGAGTATACGCCATGATGTAGGCATCAAATAATGTTAAATGACTAAAAGCCATGTAGGTCTATGCCCAGGCTAATGCCATGGAAATTTCTAGACATGGATGAAATTAGAGCACATTTAAATATGAATTAATATCACCATTTGGGTTCCCCAGAAGCAGACTGTGAGATGGATATCAACGTGCAGGAATTTTATTTAGAGTGTTCTTGGGATCAATATCTGGGAAAGCAGGGGAGGGCGGAGGGAGAAGCCGGGCCGCAGTGCAGGCCAGCCCTACAAGGAGCTCTGGAACGGGAATGACCCTTCTTCGTTGTCCCACTTGGGCCAACGCGGCCAGGCCCCCTCTGTCTCCGTACTGATCAGTCATTAAGCACTGGCTCTCCTGGGAAGGGGCGTGGCTCTCCTGGGAAGGGGGCGTGACCTGCTCCAGAAAGGGGCTGTGGTCTGCTCTGGGGATGGGCGTGGCCTCCCTGAGAAGGGCCAGTGGGCTGCTTTGGAAAAGGGGCGTCCAGGCCCTGTGCGCGGGGCATGAGCCCGGCGGGCCGCTCCCCGAAGATACCGGAGCTGAGGGCTGTCCTCCAGCAGCACCCACCCCCCAGGTGGCCGGGTTCGAGTACTTTCCGGGCCGCCCCCTCCCCATCTCCATCACAGCCCCACTCACTCACCCTCCATGTCCTCACCTGCATCGGGGGCAGCTTCTCCAGGCCCCAGGGGCCGTCGCATCGCTCCCCTCAGCTGGTGTGGCTGCCCTGGGTGTGACCCACTCCTGCCCGCTTCGCGTGGGATGGCCCTCCCCCCTTGGTGGTCGTGCCCCGGGGGCTCCTCGTCTGGCGTGCCGCTCCTTGGGTACGGTAGCCCCAGTTGCCCAGGCGGCGCCCCTGGCTTCTCACTCAGTGAGACTCTTGTGTTTTGTGCTGTGAGGACCTTCTGCACTGCCGAGCCCAGAGCTACAGGTGGGGATGGGCGGCACAGACTCCCCGGGTGGGTCACGGGGGAAGAGAGGTTCTTTTGCTGCCATTCTTTGGTTCCTAAACCCGTGTGTTCTCATTGGGGCCACAGAACCATCTTTGAATCAATGAATATCCAGCACCTTGGAAGTTGAGCCTCTATCCTTATGGAGCCCTGTCTCCAAGCTGGAGCTTTAGCTGTGCCTTTAAGAGGTCATTCCATTGCTCTCTCTGTCTGGCAGTTTCTGCATGGGGTGGCATCTGATAAAGCCAGTGGATGCCATGGTCATGGGCTCACTCCAGCACCTCCTTTGCTGTACAGTGGTCCCCTGGTCTGATATGATGTCATATGGGAGCCTACATCAGTGAATCAAACCCTCTGTGAGGCCTCAGACAGTGGTGCTGGCTGAGGTCCTGCAGGCAGGAAAGCTAACGTATCCCTGAAATACATGTCTCTTCTCTTCAGAATGAAGAGCCAGCCCTTCTAGGGTGGAAGGGATCCAATGCAATTTGCCACCGAATAGCTGGCTGGTCTCCATGATGGACAGCGCCCAGTGAGGAACTCAGCATTGGTTTCTGTTGCTGGCAGGTTGGATCTGGGGAGGCAACACAAGTTAAATGAGCCTTAGTCAGTGGGAACCCTTGCTTTTGAGTCCATGCATTAATTCTGTCCACGCCGCCGCAGCCACTTGGCTCGCATCTTGCCAGCAGTGAGATGGCCCATGTAGAGGCTGGCTAATGGTAATCGTCAGTCATTTTGTCTCCGTTATTGTTCTGCACTTCTTCCACAGTAGCTATTCTCTGATGGCATTAACATATGACATGAAGGTTCTTTTATTTTGCACCCACTCACTGATATGCCTTTGCCCCAGACAGCCTTGTCCTTGACCTTCCATTCCTTTTCTTTCTAGGCCCTTGAACAGCCAGCCAAGCCATTTGCTGCTGTCCATTCGTCTGTATATATTTGAACCTTGGGCCGTTTCTCTTTCTGCTCAAAGTGAACATCCAACATTAGCCAAAATTTGGCCCATCGGGAGATTTTCCTTCACCATTGTCTATTAAATCCACCCCTGAGTGGGGCTGTAATACAACAGCAGTCAATTTTTGGCTCGTACCTGAATACCAAGCTGACCCAACTGTACATAATCTCAGGCTTTTTCCCCCCCAGCAAGTGGTCGCCGGGGACCCCCCACATGGCTGTGGGTGTGACTTGAGGTAAAGGTGGCTGTGTAGCACGAGTAGATGAGATGGGCCTCTGACAATCTGCTCATCCAGCCTGCTCGTGCACTCTGGTCCATGCAGATCCCCACGCCTTCCTCCGTAAATCAGCTCCTTTTACTGGAAGGGCTTCCTTATCAGTATGCTGGCTTCTGGCCCGCAGCCAGTACAGAGAGTCACTTGTCCTGGCCTTGGGCTGGCCGAGCTGCTCCCAGCACGTGCTTTCTCGGGTGTCCTGGAAACCCTGGGATGGAGTGAGCTGCAAGGCTCCCTGGGAGGGGAGGGCTGTCAGGGAGGAGAGAATTAAGTCAGTCTCATCTTTGCCTCCTCCCTGAGAGAGGTGTACGCAAAGCAATGCACACTTTGAACGAGTGTTTTCAGTCCGTCTGCTGCTGCATCCCTCCAAGGCTGCTGAGGTCTTCCTCTGTGACTGTCGGTCGGCCAGTTTCTCTCGTGCTTGCAACAGTCTTTATGTGAAGCAAGAGCTGCTAAACTGTTAGGTGCAGGCTCACCATTTTCAGGCTCTGCCAAACCCTTGTGTCTTCTGAAGGGGCGTCTCCCTCATTTCCTCGGCTGACCCTTCCTCCTTGATTTCGACACTGTCTAGGGCTCACAGAGCCTCCCTCTGCGAGTGGCTGTCTGGTGCGTCTGCCTGTGTCCATGCCTCTTCTTTCCACCGTCGCCTGCCGTTCGTGTTGAGTGCGACTCCCGGAAACTCGCTAGCAGCGTCTGCTCTGTCTGCCATTCGATGCACTTTTATTTTTCCCCAGAGCCGTTCAAACCTACGTCTCTGGGCCGCACCCCTCATCAGAGCTCCAGGGGCACAAACTCGGGGACCTAGCAGATGGTTCCGCCCTGCTGGGTACCAGCTTCGCCTTAGCATAGCCGCGGTTTTGGTGGGCGGAGGGCCACCGTGTGCCTCACGCAAGCGCTCTGACAGCCTCACGCCTGCCCTTTCGCTGGGAAGCTCCGTTTTGGGGTCTTGTAAGTTTTCGGTCGTTCTGAGCGGGGTTCTGCTAATCACGGGTGACAGCTTTGCCACAAATTTATAGCTGTCGGTGAATTATCTGAAAGCAGATCGGATGAAAAAGAATGTTGCCAACCAACGTTGTGCAAGTAGTGACAACTTCTGTGTTTCCTTGGGTGATTTTATAGCTTTTTAAGCACACAAATTTCAAAAAAAAAAAAAAGGATTGCTTTTTTTCTTTTGTGTATGTATGTGTGCAGGAAGTTTATTGGGGCTTAGCTTACTGAGGCTCACCAAGTGTCTGGATAGTTTCCTTGAGAATGGTGACGTATCAGGGCCTTAGCGTTGGTCTCCGTTCCTGGCAAGCTGGACGCTTACAACAGCAGTAGCTAGGTCAGCCTTGGTGAGTCCATGATGTTGAGCCCGTACATAGTCACCATCATGGCTCCTCCATTTATATGTCCATTTTGGCAGCATTGGGGTGCCAACGACTGAGGCTGGCTAACATCAACTGGCTAAGTCATTCAGTTTACTTGGTTGTTTGGTGCAGTTTCCGTGGCAGAAAGTGCAGCATTTATTGCAAGACGCCCAACCTGGGGCCAAGCAAGGAGAACTGGCAGCTCATGCTCAAAAGACCCGAACACCCCGATGGCTTCTGGGGAAGGGCTTTTAAAGGCAAGGTGAGGGAGGGGGTGGCGGGATACCTGATCAGCTCATGGACGTTCTTCTGATTGGTTGGTGGTGAGGTAACCAGGTGGTATTTCGGGAGGGAGTCAACATCATCAACCTTCTGGTTCCAGTGGTCTGGGGTCTACATGCTGGTGGTCAGCATGCCCTTACCTTCTTCCACCTGGTGGGGGTCTTAGTATCTGCAAAACAACTCAAGGATATGACTCAGGATATGATCTATAGCCCTTGAGGAGCAACTTTCTCTCTCCTTTTCAGTGTTGGAAGTTTCTGTTGTCATATGCTCAAACTCAGAGATTTTTTCCTAACAATATCCAGTTTACTAAGGAGCTATCAAAGGCACTCTTCATTTCCATTACAGTGTTTTTGATCTCTACCTTTTCGTCTTGATTTTTCTTAGAATTTCCATCTTTCTGCTTATATTATCCATCTGTTCTTACATGTTGTCTACTTTTTACATTAAAATATTTGACATATTAGTCATAGTTTTTTTTTTTAATTTCTGGTCTAATACTTCCAACATTCTTGTCATATCTGACTCTAGTTCTGCTGCTTGTTCAGTTTCTATGAACTGTGGGGTTCTTTTTTAATGCCTTTTAGTGTGCCTTGTAAGTTTTTGTTGAATGACGGACATGATGTACTGAATAAAAGGAACTTTGGTAAATTAGGCCTTTAGTAATGTGGTGGTGAGGTGTGGGGAGGCACTCTATAGCCCTATGATTAGGTCTCAGTCTTTTAGTGAGCCTGTGCCCCTGGACTGTGAACTTCACCACTGCTTCTCAGTCTCACCCCTTGACACAGGATGGCTAGAGTTGGGTATTTCCTTTCCTCTACGTGGAAGGAGAAGCAGGATGATGTTGGGTATCTTCCTTCTTCCAGGTAGATTAAGCTGTGATTAAAATCCCAGAATGATAAGCTCTGGTAAAATAATTTCTCATGAGGGCAGGCATAAGAACAGAATGCTCTGGCATATTTTTATTTTTTTATTTTTTATTTTTATTATTTTTTAAAATTTATTTATTTACTTTCCTACTACAGCACTGGTTCCCACAGGCATTTCTGCTTGAAGGTTTCTGTTCTAGTAAGTTGTGATTCTCTGCATTCACCTGTCTGTCTCTCTAATTTTGGGGGCAGCAGTTTTCTCTGTGACTTCATATACAGCTTCCAATCTGCCTTGTTAACAGTAGAGGAGAGTGGGATGGAAGCATTACTTCCAGCTGTTTTTTAAATTATGTTTTATTTTTTTGGCCACACCACACGGCATGCGGGATCTTAGTTCCCCGACCAGGGATCGAACCTGAGCCCACTGCACTGGAAGCGTGGAGTCTTAACTACTGGACCACCAGGGAAGTCCCTCAGCTGTTTTTTGTTTGTTTGTTTTTAATTAATTAATTAAGTTATTTATTTATTTTGGCTGTGTTGGGTCTTCGTTTCTGTGCGAGGGCTTTCTCTAGTTGCAGCGAGCGGGGGCCACTCTTCATCGCGGTGCGCAGGCCTCTCACCATCGCGGCCTCTCCTGTTGCAGAGCACAGGCTCCAGACGCGCAGGCTCAGTAGTTGTGGCTCACGGGCTTAGTTGCTCTGTGGCATGTGGGATCTTCCCAGACCAGGGCTCGAACCCGTGTCCCCTGCATTGGGAGGCAGATTCTCAAGCACTGCGCCACCAGGGAAGCCCCCCAACAGCTGTTTTTTAAAGTGGGTTCAAAGAAGGGTCAACCAAAATGAATGACTTTTTCCTTTCTTCACACAGGTTTTCTCCTAGAGTGCCAAGATCTTTTCCATTCAACACCTCAGTCATGTACAAAAAGACTGTGTTTGTAGAGTTCATGGATCAGCATTTCAACATTGCCAAGCCCAGGCCACCATGGATGGGTAATGCAAACAATATTGACTCATTGTTATGAAACTGGGTATCTTATTTCCTTGCAAGGATTCCCCAGTCTTGGGGCTGCAGTTTTCTTGGCCAGGCTTCCCTTATTACCACCCCTCGGGGAAATCACTGGCTGAATGGTCTCAGTCTTCTTACTGGGGCCTCCTCCTCTGCTTGAGTGCCCTTTATCTTGGACCTGGGTTCATTTTATTTCCTCTCTGCTTCCAATCCCTAGCTGATCTTACCCAGTCTCATGGCTTGAAAATATCATATATGCCAATAAGTCCCAAGTTCAGACTGCTTGCTTGATACCTCCACTTAGGTGTCAAATAAGCATGTAACAAGATGTCAAGATGAGACATTTCCTACCTTAGAATGATTGCTCAGAATTATAGGTGACAAGTACCCCCAAATTCTAAAGAGAGACATCAGGCCACCTATTCAGGACTTGGTCAGGTAGTGGTCCAAAATTGGTTCAGCAACCTTTAGCCCATCATATACCTCCAGCCTATATAAAAGAAGGTTAGGAACTTATGAAAGAGTTTAGATTTGAAGATTTCTTTTTTAAAAAATTTATTTAATTAATTAATTTATTTTTTGGCTGCCTTGTGTCTTTGTTGCTGTGTGCTGGCTTTCTCCAGTTGCCTCGAGCAGGGGCTACTCTTCGTTGCAGGGCGCGGGCTTCTCATTGCGGTGGCTTCTCTTGTTGCAGAGTATGGGCTTTAGGTATGTGGGCTTCAGTAGTTGTGGCTCGTGGGCTCTAGAGCGCAGGCTCAGTAGTGTGGTGCACAGGCTTAGTTGCTCCGTGGCCTGTGGGATCTTCTTGGACCAGGGCTCGAACCCATGTCCCCTGCATTGGCAGGCGGATTCTTAACCACTGCGCCACCAGGGAAGTCCCCTTGAGGATTTCTTTTGAAAGCATTTTGGTGTTTTGTATATTCCCATGGGGAGAGGGAGGCCTCTCCCTCATGCCAAGCTGCAGTGAGGGAGGCTTCAGGAGAATCATTTAGAAAACTTGACATAGTTCTTCTGGAGCTTGGAAGATACTGACTAGTGCCTGATTTTTATCTGGAAAAACTTTCAATGCCAGAGTGTTGGGGAGCTTCCCCTGATGGCTTAATAAGGAGAGTGGGCTGTAGCGGAAGCTAACTGCACTGCAACTGTTAGGTGTGAGACCAGGAAGCTCATAGGACAAGACTTGCCGCAAGAAGACCCTGCCTGAGAGGACTTCCTGCCGGGGCTAGGTGATCCCAACAGAAAAGATCTATGTGATTGTACTGTCAGAAGCAGAAACCGAGAGGAGAGATAAAGTGACAGCTGGAGAGGGCGTATCCCATGCCAGGGGGAGGTGGAGTAGGACGTCCCCATATTGGGAGGGAGAGAGTCTCTAAAGAACTCATATAAGTTCTCTAGGAAAGAAAGACCCAGAATTTTGGCATGTGCCACATCCAGGAGGTACCAAAGCCAAGAAAGATCTTGTCAGCAGGTCTCTTTTTGCACTCTTGTCCTTTGTCCACTAGCTCCAACTTTAGAAAGTCCAGAGGCAGTAAAATGAGAAAGCAGTGAAGCTGCCAACCAAACTTCCTTTTCCCATTACAGGTTTCTGAGCCTGTTTCAGAGCTGAACTGGAGGAGGGAGGGACCCTTAAATTGCAGGTGACATCAAAAGTTTGGTATTAGACCAGACTGGACTTATTAGTACCTAAAAATGATACTCTTAATATGTGAAGGTTACTGGAAAAAAAGTGGGACTGTTCAAAATGCAACAAAGGGAAATTCCACATACAATTAAAAACTATGAAAAATAAACCTATTTCATATTTTCATCCCATTGAATCCAGCCCATTCAATAAAACCATTTGTAGGCATCTTATCCTTAGTATGTGTATAAGTCAGAAGTCTTGATTTTCCTCTAAATTTTCTGTGCCATGGCCTGACTACCACCCACTTGCACAAACCAAAATCACAGGAGTCATTCCTGGCTCCTGGCTCTCTCGCTTCTTTCCCCCCCATCTTCAATATCCAACCCATGAGCAAGTCTTGTTGACTTGTTGACCTTGTTGAAATAAATAGACTACCAGATATTTCTCCAGAAAAGATGGGTTTATTCAGGATCAGCAGAGAATTGCAATTTGGGATCTGCAACCATGGCAAGCTACAAACAAGTCCCTGAATAGCAAGGGGAGAGGAACACAGTTTATAGAGGGGGAAAGGCAGTTGGAAGGCCTATAGCGCAAACAAAGAGTCCATGCTGCCCATTGGCTGAGTCCTTGCCGGGAAAGATGAGGAGTCTTCTTCCCGTTGGGTTCTGCTATTGTCACAGGGCGTGAGAGCGCCCCCTTCTGGTCTCCCAACTCTATTTAATTGATGTTTCTGTTTATTAATATTTTTTACACTCTTTCTCCAAAACAAGTCCCAAGTCTGCTTCTTCTAAATTCCAAATTCATCCAAACTGCTGTAGCCTACAAAGTCCTACATGTTATGTTCCCTGCCTGCCTCGATAACCTTATTTTCTACTATTCCCTTGCTCATTCACTTTGCTTCAACCACATGTTAGTTTACCATATTTAAAGTGTCCTCTACTTCCTGCCTCATCATTTTCTAGCACGCCATCATCATTTATAGCATTTATAACAACCTACAATTTTCTTCTTTCTTTATTTACATGGTTAATGTCTCTAGAATGTGATCTCCACGATCTATCTTGTTAACTACTGCATCTCTAGTGCCTAGGGCAGTTTCTAGAATATAGTAGGAACTCAACTATTAGTTGAATGAATAAATGCATTGAATGAATTGCCAGAAATCTGTCTTCAGAACAACTCTGAGGCTGAGCTGGTTATAGCAGTTTATGTATTCATTCATTCAGCTACTACTTTTTATCAATAACCATAGGGGCATGCTTCTCTCCTGTGACTTTGACCATCACTTTTGTGATAACAGGTTTTCTGGAGTGCCACCCTCCAGATGACCTTTGGGGGACATCTCATTGTTGCAGGTCTGCTGGGTCCTACCATCCAGGCTGAGGTTTATGACACAGTGGTCATTACACTCAAGAATATGGCTTCTCATCCTGTTAGTCTTCATGCTATTGGCGTTTCCTACTGGAAATCTTCTGAAGGTGAGTCAAATGCCCTCCCATTGTCCTGTCATCCTAGGGACAGAGGAGTATTGAGTATAAGGGCATACAGCTACTGAATGGTGGATTCGGGATTCAAACCTAGGCCCATTTCATGAAGTCAAGAACCTTGTCATTTTAGTCTGAACCCTAAAGTTTGTTCCTGTCCCCTGTTCTCCCTTGGGGAGCCAGGCCACGGATGTTAAAAATCCCACTGTATCTGCCTTCCTATGCCCAGAAAACTTCCTAGGGAGGATCAAGGCCCATGGTATAGAAATGAAACAGAATTCTTCTCCTTCCTTAGATTCAGACTTTCCAGATATCTCCTCTGCCTCCCCTTCCCCCAATTTCTAAATATGTGATTAGGGCTAACTAGCAGAAGCACAAGCTGACCTCATTACAGCAAACAACCTGTTTGGCCACAGCCCCCACTTCACCTAGCTTCTCCTTACCCTTCACAGTGCAGGAAGGGAGGGAAGGCAGAGCCACAACAGACTGTGATATTGCCCAGATAGACTATGGCATATACAGATCAAGAATATTCAAGTAAATCATTAAGAAATGATTGGAGCACATGCCCTGTATTGTACGGTCTAACTATGCTTATGCGTTGACTAATTTCTCATCCTGAAATTGGAAAGCATTAGTTTTCTAGGTTGCACTTGTTAGGTCAGGGCAGACCTGGACTGGGGGAAGGTGAAAGACAGGAGGGGGCAGGTGCCATAGAGGAAAAGTCATCCCAGGTTCTGACTGGTGCCTGGCAGGCTGTTTCCATGAGGCTTATCTACTTGGAAGCTTCCAGAACTAATCTAGGGGCATTTTAGAGAGACCAGGGTTCCCACAATTCTGTAGCTGGGAGCTGACTGTAGAGATGACTCTTTTGCACCCTAAGCCTGGTGAGTTCTGGGAAAATAGACTATCATCTCTCACACATACATCTACAGTGGTTCTTCCCAGGAACAACACAGTAAGTCAATGGCCTAATGCCCATGAGATTTACGGTCCTAGCATGAGCCTGTGTATTTATATGTTATGATCCACAGGCTCCTGGCCTTCTTAGACTAGCCTGGGGGCCCCAGGATGTAAGTTAAATCCGTGACGATGTTGAGTATCACTTCATATGCTTGTTGACCTTTCTGATATCCTTTTGTAAAGTATCTGATCAACTGTTTAAGTGTTTTCTTGTTGAAAAAAAATGAGTTGTTTATCTTTTTCTTATTGATTTGTAGAGGTACTTTATATATTCTGAATACAAATCCTTTGACAGATATAAATATTTGCATATCTTCTTCCAGTTTGTAGCTTGAATTTTAATTTTTAATTTTACTCTCTTAATAATTTTCTTTTTTGGTAAACAGAAGTTCTTAAAGTTAATTAAGCACGAAAGTTCAACAGTTAATGAAGCACAAAAAAGGTATCACATTTTTTTCCTTTTATGTTAGAGCTTTGTGTCTTGTTTAAGACATTTGCCTATCCCAAAGTCATGAAGAATTTCTTCTATGCTTTCCTCTAGAAGTTTTATTTTCCCTTTCATACTTATGTCTGTGACCCATCTTAAATTAATTTTTGTGTATGGTTTCCCTATAGCATCTTTAAACAGCTTTGTTGAGGTATAATTTACATACCACAAAATTCACTCATGTAAAGTAGTTTGATGACTTTTACTAAATTTAGACAGTTGTGCAGCCATCAACACAATCCATGTCAAGAAGTTCTGTCTTTGCAGTTCAAGCCCCATTCCCACTCTCAGTCCCAGACAACGTCTGATCTGCTTTATATCTCTATAGCTTTGCAAGCCTGTCATTTTTATCTCCCAAACCAACTCTGGTAAATTATATTTCAGTTTACCAAATAGTCATCCCCTCCCCCAGAGTGGCAGGAGTACATTTCCCTGCCATATTGTTGTTGGACGTGGCCATATGATGTATGCCAAGATAGCTAGTTCACATGGAGTGTCTGTCAGAGGAAATTTCAAGTTTGGTCTTGAGCTGAAAATGGAAACCCAATACTAGAGAAAGGCTTTTACTTTCTTCTCTGGACAAGTGGCGTTCTAAGACACCAACCTAGGCTGTAAGTAGGTCCACAAAATGAGGCTCTGAGTAGGAATGAGATGAGGTTGGCCATGAGCTGCAAAACTTTGAGGGAGCTGTGAAAGACAGCATGGGGGCATACGAGTTAAGAAGTGCCAACCCAAAGCTGCTGAGCAGACATACAAAGGAAAAATAGCTGAAGGCACCAGAGAGTGAAGTGGAGTAGCCTCTGAAGCACAGCATTTGTCCTGTGGTAGAGTAGTCATGCCCAGGGTCACTGAGCTGTGGCCCTTCAGGACTGAGACCAACAAAAATCCTTGGCATGGGGAGTCAGAATGTGGGTCTCAACTCCTGCTGGACACCCAGGAATTTGGCATGTCTCAGCAGGCTAGCTTCTGGGGGCCTAGGCCAGACCTGGGGCAAGGCTGACCCAGCAGCAGCATGGGGTTGAATAGAGGGCTAACCAGGACACTGGAAGCAGACAGGCAGACTTTCTGAACTCTCAAATGTCCCAGCAGTGTTCTTCCTTATATAATAGAAGATAAAAATTACACAAAACACATTCTGCTTAGAATATTTGCGGTGGCTGATATATAAGCTCAGGTAAGACTCTGATGGAGACATTAGTAGATATGTAAACTTTAAGGGCTGTGCACAGTGCTTTTTCCGAGGCACTGCCTACTTCACTTGGTCTTGACAAATCAATTTTGTCTTCACCGAAGGATAGACCTTGTTATTGGCAACCTGAGCAGAACCCAAAATCTCAGGTTCAAGCTTTCAACATTCTGAACATCACTTCCTATTTTTCCAGCTGTCATTCTCTCACTGCCCACTCCTACAATTCTTCATTCTCATTGGGATCCACCATGTACTGACCCTACAATTTTTCACCGTCTGCCTTGCCAAGACAGGTATAGTTTTCACGCATTCTTGGCCTCTCATCAACCCTCCAACCCCAACCTTAGTATTAGGAAAAAGGGCATTCTTTTCCTAATGAAATATTTCAAACAAAAAAAGGTACAGGAAATAATAGAGCAAACAAACATGTACCCATTACCTCACTTTGGCAAATCTTAACATTTTGCCATGTTTGCTTACTTTATTTTAAGGAATTAAACATTATAGATATAGTTGAAGCCCCTTCTTTACCCGGCCATGATCCCCTACCTCCCTATCCAAATGTATTCACTATTCAGAATTTTATACCAATCCACAATCTCACAGACACCTGAACCACACTCGCCAACCTGAGGTACAACTCACGTTTTTCTAAATGTCCCCCAGGATCTGCCAAGCACAGGTATTGGTCTGCTGTTGCTTCTGGATGAAGCCAATTGTCCCTAGTGCTCACTGGAGGGGCACCCCTTTACCAAAGAGGCTGACGTCGTAGTGGGCCAGTGCAGGGGTCTCTTGTACAGCTCTGCTGGAGAGGTCCCTCTATTAGATGTATAGCTGCTGTGAGGTACGATGGGATATAGATGAGGAGCACCCTGAGTGCCTTGGGAGGCTCTGGAGTCCCAGAGACCATTATGAATCCGAGAAGCTAAGGTGAGTTGCTAGAAAAATAGTTCAATAGAAGTATAAGTGTTATGGTCAGTGAGTTTCAATATTTTCTACTTCAGTCCACTGAAATGACGTAGAAGCAATGACACTTCACTAACAATGAACATATATAGTGCTCAGTGTAGAATAAAGGTATCAGGATAATCCAGGGGTCAATTTTAACATCACTAAGGATGGGACAGCCAGAAAACATCTGCCCCTGATATGGTCTGACCCGCCAGAGAAGAACCAAGTTAAAAGCAACATTTAAAAAAATCTCTGCATCTCACCCTTCCCTGACCCTCACCAGTGCTTAGTAAAGAGTCTGGGACAAAAGTACGTACCCATGTATGTCTACTGAATTGAATTGACTTGAATTAGGTAAAAAGATGCAATAATGAAAGCAGTATTATAGTTACAATCTGGAGGTCTCAGAGGACCACTCAACCGCTCATGTTTGCATTAGTGGTCAAGAACTCCTCTGCAATATATAAGGCTTCTCCCCATGTATAGCTGCTACTTGTTAGTATTCCAAATTAAGATTCAGAAACACTGTTTCTTGTGTAGAGTCTACTGGTGACAATAAACTTGATGTTTCCTTGAGTGGGCAATGGCATAGAAAGGACAATTTTATCCCTCCTTGATTTAGGTGCTGAATATGAGGATAAAACCAGCCAAAGGGAGAAGGAAGATGATAAAGTCATTCCTGGTAAAAGTCATACCTACGTCTGGCAGGTCCTGAAAGAAAATGGTCCAACGGCCTCTGACCCACCATGTCTCACCTACTCATATCTTTCTCATGTGGACCTGGTGAAAGACGTGAATTCAGGCCTCATTGGAGCCCTGCTGGTTTGTAGAGAAGGTAAGTATAAGAAAGAGTAGGATTGAGATGAAATAAGCAGGGAAGTACAAACATCTGAAAGAGGTTTCTTTTCCCTAGCATCATGCCATGGAAAGGAGAATAATGTAGTCTACGAGAAGAACAGATGCCCATCCTTTGTAGCCAGAATGCACTCTAATGTTCAAGAAAAGCCAAGTTCTGGAATTAGGTCTCTCTTCTCTTCTTCTACTTTCTACTTCAGATAGCCTATGGGCCGTCTCAGTAGTGCCTTTTATAATTTTGTGTTAGGTGCCTTGAAACCTCCATGAAGGTAAATACATCCAAGTGTGTGATCAATGGCGTATAGACCACTTCAGGAGGTTAGTTTGTCATCTGTAACCCAAAAACATAAAAATCTGAGAAAAGCAAGCATTTATACATGTTTATAAGTTCTTATTCTAAAAACCATAGTAATTTAAATTAAACCTTTTATAAAAAAATTTTTTTCCCAGGAATTCCCTGGCAGTCCAGTGGTTAGGACTCTTCACTCTCACTGCTGAGGGCACGGGTTCAATCCCTGGTCAGGGAACTAAGATCCCACAAGCACACAGTGCAGCCAAAAAAAAAAAAAAGTGAAAAAAACATTTATTGAAGTATAATTGACCTACAACACTATTATAGTTCTAAGTGCACAACATAGTGCCAAATGAATGAACAAATGAAAAGATGCTCAACATCGCTAATCATCAGGGAAATACAAATCAAAACCTTGAGCTATCACCTCACACATATCAGAATGGCTATTATCAAAAAGGCCACAAATAACAAGTGTTGGCAAGGATGTGGAGAAAAGGGAACCCTTGTGCACTGTTGGTGGGAATGTAAATTGGCGCAGTCATTATGGAAAACAGTATGGAGGGTTCTCAAAAAATTAAAAATAGAGCTACCATACGATCCAGCAATTCCACTTCTGGGTATCTTTCAGAAGAAAATGAAAGCTCTAATTCGAAAAGATGTATGTACCCCAATGTTCATTGCAGCACTATTTACAACAGCCAAGTTATGGAAGCAACCTAAGTGTCCATCAACAGATGAATGGATAAAGAAGATGTGGGGAATATTACTCAGCCATGAAAAAGAATGAAATCTTGCCATTTGTGACAACGTGGATGGACCAGAGGGCATTATCCTAAGTGAAATAAGTCAGAGGGAGAAAGAAGATACTGTATGATTTCACTTATATGTGGAATCTAAAAACCAAAATAAATGAGGGACTTCCCTGGTGGTCCAGTGGTTAAGAATCCATGCTCCCAATGCAGGGGGCACGGGTTCAGTCCCGGGTTGGGGAATTAAGATCCCACATGCTGCACAGCACGGCCAAAAAATAATAATAACAAAACAGAAACAAATTCATAGATAAAGAGAACAAACAGGTGGTTACCAGAGGGGAGAGAGGTGGAGGGATGAGTGAAATAGATGAGGGAGACTAAGAGGTACAAACCTCCAGTTACAAAATAAATGAGTCACAGGGATGAAATGTACAGCATGGGGAATATAGTCAATAACACTGTAATAACTTTGTAGGGTGACAGATGACAACTAGACTTATTGTGGTGATCTCTTGTATAGAAATATAGAATCACTGTGTTGTGGAGTTGGATTATATGTATAATGACGTGTCCATTATATTAGTATCATACAGTATCATATATGCCATATAGTATCATATATCATATAGTACGATATATATGTCATATATAGTATCATATCACTGCCCTAAAAATCCTCTGTGCCCTGTCTATTCATCCTTCCCTCTCCTACCCTCCGGCAACCACTGTTCTTTAAATTGTCTCCATAGTTTTGCCTTTTCCAGAATGTCAAATAGTATGTAGCCTTTTCATATTGGCTTCTTCCACTTAGTAACATGCATTTAAGGCTCCTCCATGTTTTTCATGGCTTGATAGCTTCTTTCTTTTTAGTGCTGAATAATATTCTGTTGTCTGAATGGACCAGTTTATTTATCCATTCACCTACTGAAAGACCAATTTCACTACTTGATAATTTAAAAAATATAATAAAAAGAATTAAAATCTTTTCAGACAGCTTTACCTGTATTTTAAATTTGTATGGGTGAGTTAGTTTCTTCGTCCAATTTAACTTTTACTTTCCAAGCATTAAGTGTACAAGAGAGGACTTCCCTGGTGGTACAGTGGTTAAGAATCTGCCTGCCAATGCAGGAGACACGGGTTCGAGCCCTGGTCCGGGAAGATCCCACATGCCGCGGAGCAGCTAAGCCCATGCGCCACAACTACTGAGCCTGCACTCTAGAGCCCACGAGCCACAACTACTGAGTCTGTGTGCCACAACTACTGAAGCCCACATGCCTAGAGCCCATGCTCCGCAACAAGAGAAGCCACCACAATGAGAAGCCCGTGCACTGCAATGAAGAGTAGCCCCTGCTCGCTGCAACTAGAGAAAGCCAGTGCACATCAATGAAGACCCAATGCAGGCAAAAATAAATAAATTAATTAATTAAAAATAAAAGAGTACGAGAGAGGAAAGAACATTATAAACAAAAATCTTCCTACTCAAAATAAACCTGCAAAGAAAACTTCCCAATCAAGTGAAAAAGTATAATGCTAAGAAAGACAACTAACAAATTCAACAGTTAAAGCATGAAGCAAGCTCATTTGTAACATTGATAACTTTAAATATTGATATACATGGTGTTCATTTAAAGTGTGAGTATAGGTGTTTAATATAGACAGTAGTTATTTTGTTCGTAACTTTTAATTTACAATTGCAGAAGTAAGAAAAAGTTAAAAGTGTAATAGAAATTTTCTATATTAATTACCTATATGCACATTTCCATGAACAGTGTGTATGATTTTTGTAATTTTTCTTTTTCTGTTTTATGTTTGTTCTGAATATATACATATATATGAAATATGGTTATATGGACTTGTAGTTTGTATGTCTTTTTAATTTCTTTTTTAGTAATTAATTTTTAGTGTATTTTATAAAAGTAATGGTCTGCAACAAATCTGAAATTTTTAAAAAAGTCCTTTACCCCGAATAATTTTAGAATTACTGGCATAGGAGATGTGACACCAAGGAAATAATGTTATGGTAACGTTAATAGGAGACCAAGAGACAAAGCAGTTGATGAAGTAATGTATCCTCCTAGGGTCATTTTCCTATGAGAGGATTTTCAATAGAAGATAAATGCTCTCACTTATTTTTCAGGGAGTCTGACCGAAGAAAGGACACAGACCTTGCACGAATTTGTACTACTTTTTGCTGTATTTGATGAAGGTTAGTGAGCTGCAGTCTGAATTTTGGTCTCCTTAAAGAAAGGAAATATATTAACTTAATGTGGTACTTAAGCATGAGGGCTGTTAATGTCCAGAGGAAGTGATTACAGAAAGATCATAAACTACGTTATCATTCAGGAATGATGCAGACGGGGATGAAAATGAATTCCAAGGAAAAAATGCAAGCTGAGTTCCACTGGCAGCTATGAAGTAAGAAGATAGAGGAGCTGGGTAACCTAGTCCCTCTTATTAAATCCATCAACAAAGACTTTTTGCTTTACTTTCTCTTTTTTTTTTCGGTTTGAAGCAAAGGAAAGTTTTATTCTTTGAGCAAAGAACAGAGACGTGCGAGCTTGCGCTCTAGAGCAAACGCCCTTCCGACAGGCCGTGGGCGGGGCTGCTTTACAGGGACGGGGGAAGGGGCGGAGCTCTCCCGCAGGCGCAGCCGCAGACGGCAGTGCGCGCGCAGCGTCTCTGCACACGGCCTGCTGCCGCCGGCTGGCCTTGAGTGTCGTGGGCAGCTTCTGCTCCCAGCGGTGGAGCTGCCGTGTCGGGGCAGCCATTTTGCACCAGGAGCTCTGGTCTGAAGGGCTACGGGCAAGGCCTCTGACCCCGACGACGTTTCATGTATGTAATTTTGTTTTGTTTGCTTCTTTGTTAGTTTCGGTTAAACTTGGGAGACATTTATTTACTTTCCCACATCGCCAGTCATGGATACGAGTGGCTGAGGCTTCTATCTCCTCAGGAAAACACAGCCCAGTTGAGTGACTATCACATCCTTTGGAGAATTTCAATCTTTGGTCACAGCATTTAAGAGCTCCTGGTTTTGGTCCCACAAGCCCTTTTTGAAGTGACTTATTGCTTTACTTTCTAAATGCCCCCTGTTACCTTTTAAAGAAATTTTTACTAAAAATCATATATATTTAAGGTGTACAACATGATGATTTTAGATAAATAGATAGAGAAATGATTGCTACAGTCAAACTAGCATATCTCCTCGCAGAGTTACCATTTCTTGTGTGTGGGGAGAGCACCTGAAATCTACTCCCTTAGCATATTTCCAGTGTTCAATGTAGTAGGATTAACTATAGTCATCACGCTGCACATTAGATCCCCAGAACCTGTTCATCTTAAAACTGAAAGCTTGTACCATTTGACCAACCTTTTCCCCATTTCCCCAGACCCTGGCAACCCCCCTTGTGTTCTATGTTTCTATGAGTATACTTTTTCTTATCTTCATCTCTTACTTTTAAGTAACTTTGGCAAGTTACTTAACCCCTCTGTGTCTCAGTTTTATCCAGTTGAAAAGTGAAATAATAAGTACTTTTTCATAGGATGGTTGTAAGGATTAAGCGGGTGATTTCTTCCTCGTCACCATCATGATCACCTTCTGAAGTGAGACCCCCCATCATCTCTCACCTGACTAGTCTCCTTGTCTTTTTGTGCCCCCTGACACTTCATTATTACTATAGCAGCCAAAGGGAGCTTACTGAAATGCGAATCTGATCTTGTCACCCCAGCGCTTAAAATCCTTCAATTTTACATCAAGGCAAAATGTAAACTTCTTAACACGCTGATACGTGACCTAGTCTTTGACGACCTGCCTACCCCATTGTGCTCCTCTTCCTGCCTCACCGTCCATCACCGTTCAAGTTGCAGCCACGCTGAACACATTTTGTGTAACACCCAAAACGTGCCATGCTTTTTCTTGCATCCGGACCTTTGCTTATGCTGTTTCTTCTGCCTGGAAAGCCTGTCTCCAGCTTCACACCAAGTTTCTCCTCCTTCTGGTCTAGGTTAGATGCCTCTTTACATATTTCCACAGCACCTTGAGCTTCCTCCTTATGACACTAAATCATCATTGCCGGCTTTATTTAATATTTGTCTTCTTTGACCTCGTATTCCTTCCTCTTCAGGCAAAGTGAGGTTCCTTCTCCTCTCTGCTCCCATAATATCCTGTTCTTATCTCTCTTACAGCACTCTTCAGTCTGTATTATAATTGTCTGCTTCTCTGTCTATTCGAGCTAAATTGTAAGCGCCTAGAAGGTAGAGGCTGTGTCTTCTTTGTCATCAGTGCCTAGCGCTCAGTAGTGTTCAGTAAATATGTTTAACTGAATGAACAAATGAGTGGATCAAGGGATAAATGAACTTATGAGAGTTCCCCAAAGGCTGGGTGCCTCAGAAAGTTTCAGTCCTTTGCACAAAAGGGCAACCTCAGGGAGCTGCTAATAATAATATTTATAGTGCTTTCACTCTTGTCAATTTCAGAGACGAGGTTGGAAAGCTTTCGGGTTCTTGGGCTTTCATTATTACAAACTGGATGAAGCAGTTAGGACAGGGACAGGTACCGACAGCCTTTTCCTAGGATGCTTTTCATGTGCTTCCTTTTAAATAAGTCAGCTAATGAATAGAATGAAATCATCATGGTGCAAATTAACCAATATCTGTCATTATTCCTTTCCAAGTACTGTCATGGATAAGTATAGGGAGAGATCATTACTTTGAGCAAGAAATATCTGCCTTTTGGTAACTGTCTTCTCCCTTTGTCTTACTGACTTTGAGGGCACGTCATCTGTGCCTACTGTGCTGACATGAGACAGACACTTAGCTGGCCCTCTATTCGCATCCTCTCTCAACAGGGAAAAGTTGGCACTCAGGAAAAAATGAGTCCTTGACACAGGCTGTGGATCCTGCATCTGCAATGCACACAATCAATGGCTATATAAACAGGTCTCTGCCAGGTATGTACAGCCTGCTCAAGAATCCTCAAGATCTTCTGCATTCACCACCAGAGCTCTCTTCTCCACTTATCCTCAGTTATCTAAAAATTAAGGTTTCTTTTGCTTAAATGTAAATGGGCATCCAAGGATGAACAGATATTTAAGGAAAGCCTGAAACACGAAGAGAATATGCAAAGATAAAGAAAAGTAGTATGCCTTGCCTTATCATCTCTTCCATCTGGATGTTCCTGAGTTACATCCTTTTATAATAAAAATAATAAACAGCTTTCTAGTAAGTAAAAAAAGTAATAAAAGGATTATATGAAAAAGAAACAATCAAAACAAGAATATGCTCACAAAATTAGGAATATGATTGTCAAAATACAAACTTAATAGAAAGTGGTACAAAGCAAATCTCCCAGAAAGCAAAACAAAAAGAGATTGAGAGAGCAAATCTCCCAGAAAGCAAAAGAAAAAGAGATTTTTAAAAATCAAAGAAATGATAGAATAAAGTGTTAAAAAAAAGAAAAGAGTTGAGTCTTTATATAAAAATTTCCCAGCAGGATAAATAAAAAAATATCCCCACACAAAATTAGGTTTGTGCAATTTCAAAGAACAAAGAGAAGATATAAAAGCTTCCCCTGGGAGAAACACGTCACATACAAAGGCATGAGAATTAGACTGGCAATATAATGGACCAATACCTTAAAAGCTCTAAAGGAAAAGTTATTTTCAACCTGGAATTCATAGCCAAACTATAACTTAACTTTGGGGGAAGAATAAAGACATTTTCAGAAATGGTAGCCCTTAGAAGCCACTGAATATGTGCTACAATAAAACTAGAGAGTAAACCAAGAAAGAGGAAGTTGGAAGTTGGAAAATTCAGACACCCAAGAAAATAATGAAGGACGAGGAAGGATATTTTCTTAACTCTTTTCTATATTTTTCAAGAATTCTATAATTAATATGCATGATTTCAGAATTAGAAAAGAAATTAACTTTCAAAACATACAAGTCCCTGCTCTCACATATCAGGTTAATTAACCTCTCTGGGCACCAGTTTCCTCTCCTCTAAGTGAGGGATGATAGCTATAGTTTCTACACTCATTGGGTTATTGGGAGTTAAAACTTGTAAAATACTTTGGATAGTGCTTGATGTTACACAGGTGCTCAGTAAATGTTACTGTTATTAATTATATTGCCATCATTGGTGTTAGATTGGATGTGAGAAGTGAGAGTGGGGACAAGAATAGCTCTCACTTGCATAATTGACTTCAGGATGGTACCATTCACTGAAATGAAGAAGTCTGGAATAAGATGAGGTGATAAAGATTGAAAATTTGGTTTTGTACCTGTGGGTTTTATGAGATATCCAGGTGAAGATATTGAGAAGGTATCAGTCTGTATCAGTCTGGAGTTAATACCATGAGAATGAATGATATTATTCAGGGAGAAAATTTGATTAACAAGAGAATAAGGCCTAGGGATGAGCCCTGGGGTGATCCATCATTTAATGGATGGGTAAAGAAGGAGCAGTCACAAAATGAGACAGAAGAAGGAGCAGTCTAAGCCTTAGGGGAACAAAACTGTTGAAACAGAGGCCAGGGGAGAAGAGAATTTCAAGAAGAAATGAATGGTCAACGGATGCAGGTGAAGACTGAAAAATACCCATTGGATTTAGCAGCATGATAGTCATTGATGACTTTGGCAAGAGCTGTTAGTTTGACAGTACCCCAGTGTCCTTGGAAATTTTGGTTCCAAGTCAAGATAATAAAATTTGTAAGGACAATTTGTTCATCCTACCCTAGAAAGTGTTTTCCATTTCAAATTCTCTACTTCTTGATTATAGCCGTGTTATTCTTACTTTACAGGTCTGATTGGATGTCATAAGAAATCAGTCTATTGGCATGTGATTGGGATGGGCACCACCCCTGAAGTGCACTCAGTTTTCCTCGAAGGCCACACATTTCTTGTGAGGAACCATCGCCAGGCTTCTTTGGAGATCTCACCAATAACTTTCCTTACTGCTCAGACACTCCTGATGGACCTTGGCCAGTTTCTACTGTTTTGTCATATCTCTTCCCACCAACATGGTAATATCTGTGGATCTTAAAAATGAGTATTATAAATATCCAGCTCTTCTTTTAATGGAATTTACTGTCCACTGTCCAGTATAGGATTATGTTAGACCTCAACTGAGATTCCCTAGTTGCCAGTTTTCAGAGCAAATATTTCACCTTGAGTATAAGAGGGCTTGATTATTATTAGTACTTGTGAATGTACTGGTGAATCTATCTGTGATATAGGGAGGGGAAAATGAGGTGGCAGGAGTGAGGAGGACAGCATATCATTGTTTTCCCAGCCTGATCACATTAAATAGGCTTCAGTACTATGGACAGAGGGATTTGGGGTCATAGCTGAAGAGATGTTTTATGAGAAATTTAGGGAAAAGGAAAAAAGTGCACTGTCTAGGTTGTAATCATAAGGGCTCCAGGATATCAGTAGTGATGCCCGGAGCATTATATAGCAAATACAAATGGATATTGTGAGCAAATGAGTGAGTCTTGAAAAAGGGGTAAAACATATATTGGAGGAGAATCAGGCAGAAGGGAAATGGTGAGTGCAAAGACCACAGGAAGAAACCAGAAAGTACCAGATATGGGGAAGGTAATACATATAGGACAATTGCAAGAAAGGATATTGGTGTGGAGAAGGGAATACTTAAGAGAAGGCCTTGAAGGCCTAACAAGAAAGAACAAAGTCATAAGAGTTAAGGCAAGAAAATCTCATTGGAACCTGACATTCGTTTGTCTGACTCCAGATGGTATGGAAGCTTATGTCACAGTAGATAGCTGCCCAGAAGAACCCCACATGTGGAAGAAAAGTAATGAAGAAGAAGATTATGATGATCTTTATGACTCTGACATGGACGTGGTCAGATTTGACGGTGACAGCGCTCCTCCCTTTATCCAAATCCGCTCAGTTGCGAAGAAGCATCCTAAAACCTGGGTCCACTACATCGCTGCTGAAGAGGAAGACTGGGACTATGCCCCCTCAGTCCTTACCTCCAGTGACAGGCAAGTACCTTTTGACCCTTGGCGCTATCTCTTCCCCGTAATCAAAAATTCTTCCCAGGGCTTTCCTGGTGGTGCAGTGGTTGAGAGTCTGCCTTCCAATGCAGAGGACTCTGGTTCGAGCCCTGGTCTGGGAAGATCCCACATGCCGCGGAGCAGCTCGGCCCGTGAGCCACAGTTGCTGAGCCTGTGCGTCTGGAGCCTGTGCGCGGCATCGAGAGGCCGCGATGGTGAGAGGCCCACGCACCGCGATGAGGAGTGGCCCCCGCTTGCCACAACTAGGGAAAGCCCTCGCACAGATACGAAGACCCAACACAGCCATACATACATACATACATACATACATAAAAAGAATGTAAGCAGACAAGAATATCATTAAAAAAAAAAATTAAAAAAAAAAATCAATTACTTTAAAAAAAAAAAAAAAATTCTTCCCAGTTATTCAGAACAACAAATTCTTAAGCCATGTTTAAGGTGAGGTACAGGTATAGAATCAAATGGCAAGGGCATTAATATGTTTGGTAAATTAACATAGCTAAACATCAGAAATGCTTATATTTTTCTCACTCCTTTCCTTGATTAAATCATATGAGCTATTTTAGAGTTGGATTTTAGCAACCTGTCCTTTACCTAGAATTCTCCATTCCAACCTCTCATCTTTTTGTGTCTCACACAGGAGTTATAAAAGTCTGTATTTGAACAATGGTCCTCAGCGGATTGGTAGGAAGTACAAAAAAGTCCGATTTATAGCTTACACAGATGAAACATTTAAGACTCGTGAAGCTATTCAGTATGAATCAGGAATCCTGGGACCTTTACTTTATGGAGAAGTTGGAGACACACTTTTGGTAAGTTGAGGAAAACATACAAGGTTGGGTAAGAAGACAAAGTCTGGAGGGTTTTGAGTTTTTTAAAACTTCATAATTCAGCCTTGTCTCCAATGGGCAGGATCTTTTAAAAATTATAAATGTTATGCAAATAAATGTGGATTATAAATTTGTTTTAAAATATTATAGAACAAAATATTTAATGCCACCCATTAAACCTGACACTCCTTTGAAATACTCATTGCTTAGACTTTCATACATATCCTTCTACAACTTTTAGAAGGATTTTACATTTGACTTGTAAGGAAAAGAATAATAAGAAGAATATGTGACAGAGAGTAGATATAGCTCACAAAGCCTAGAGCATTTACTATCTGTCCCTTTCCAGAAAATGTTTCCTGACCCTTGATATAGCATATTAACAATACTTATGCTTCAAATAACAGTGGTTTTAAAAAATAGGGAGTTATGTTTTCACAATCAGTTTAGAGATAGATAGATGGTCATGTCAACCGTAAAAAAAATGCACAACCTAAAAGTTGAGAGTTATGTTTTATTCAGCGGACATTCTTAGGACTTCAAGCCCAGGAGACAGCATCTCAAGTAACCCTGAGAAAACTGCTCCAAGGAGGCAAGCGGGGAGCCAGGGTATATAGGAGTTTTGCAACAAACAGCAGGTAGTAGGAACAAAAGATTACTGTTAAGTAAAGAAAACCAGATATCCCGAGTTAAGGAATTTAGCACTTTTCTATGTATGGGAAGATAGATGCAAGAGTCTGGGCTTATTGAAATCATTCCTTTGAACTGCACCTCAGCTACCTGGGGCCAGTATCCTGTGCTTTCTCATCCTGCGTTTCCTTAGGCTGCACCATTGGGTGTGGCTGCAGTCTGATGACTGCTAGACAGCCGGGCATTCTTTGTTTCCTCTCCTGAGTTACCTCAGGGCTCACTGATGGCTGCGACATCCTTTGTTTACTGATATGGCAGGCAGCGTTCTTAACATGGCTATATTTTGCTTATATGTTTGTAAAAGGTTTTATGCATTATGAATATTAACACATTGTTATTTATCTTTCAAATATTTTTCTCAGTCTCTCACTTGTACTTTAACTCCGTTGTGATGTCTTTTGTCCTATAAAAATTTTCAGTCTTTATGTAGTCAAGATCTTTTCTCAATCTTTTTTTTTTAATTTTTTTTTTAATAGCTACTTTATTTATTTATTTATTTATTTTTGGCTGTGTTGGGTCTTCGGTTCGTGCGAGGGCTTTCTCTCGTTGCGGCAAGCGGGGGCCACTCTTCATCGCGGTGCGGGGGCCACTCTTCATCGCGGTGCGGGGACCGCTCTTCATCGCGGTGCGTGGGCCTTTCACTATCGCGGCCTCTCTTGTTGCAGGGCACAGGCTCCAGATGCGCAGGCTCAGTAGTTGTGGCTCACGGGCCCAGCTGCTCCGTGGCATGTGGGATCTTCCCAGACCAGGGCTCGAACACGTGTCCCCTGCATTAGCAGGCAGATTCTCAACCACTGCGCCACCAGGGAAGCCCTCAATCTTTAAATTTATATTTTTCTGGATATTTTTCATTTATGTTTTCTGCCTAGGAACATCTTCACTACCTCTAAGAGATTATAAATATGGTCTACTATATTTTATTCTTTTACAGTTACAGTTTTATTTTTATAATAAGCATTTTAATTGCTCTGGAAGTCACTTTTGGGTATAGAGCATCGTGTCAAATAGGGATTTCCCCAAGTGACAGCCAATTGGTCCAATCAATCCTTTCTTCACTAATTTTAAAATGCCTTTTTTATTATATACTAAAATGATAAAATCTGTTCTGTTTAACTGATCTGTTACCACATTGTTTTAATGACTGCAACCTTGTGATATGTTTTGATATTTGTAGGGCATGTCTACCTTCATTTTACTTCTTTAAAATTTTAATTAACTATTAATGTACAGTTTTTCTTCATGAATTTTATTTACCTATTTTTGAATTAGCCAGTACAAATAACTCAAAAGGCAAAAAAGATTGTGCGAGAAAAAGCAAGCTTTCCTTCCTCCCAGACTTCCAGTCCCATAGTCTGACCAGCTATCATTGCTGTCAGTTTTTTATATTCCCTTTCAGAAAGAGTATATACATATACAAGTGTATGTGCACATATTTCACACAAAAACAGAAGCACTATGTAGATTTTAACAATATATCTTAGATATCATTTCATATCAATATATATAGTTCTACCTCATTCTTTCATTTTTGTAAGTTATGCTCATATATGCTGAATCCTATAAGGCTTTTCTGTTAATGTGAGAATTTGAGGACTATTTTTTACTTTTTATACAGAAATTATCAAACATACCCAGAGGTGGAGAGAACAGTAAAATAAACTTCTTTGAACCCATCACTCAGCTTCAACAGTTATCAACAAATGGCTAATCTCATTTTGTCTATAAACCAACTAGGCCTAACAGACATCTACAGACCAGGCCACCCAACTCCAGTAGAATACATATTCTTCTCAAATACAAAAGAAACATTCTCCAGGATAGATTATACATTAGGCCACAAACCAAGTCTCAAAAATTTTAAAGAAAACTATAGTTCAAAATTCCTTGTGAATATAGATGCAAAAATCCTCCATGTTATTAAGCCAAATCTAGCAACATTTTAAAAAGATCATACACTATAATCACGTGAGATTTATCTCAGGAATGTAGGGATGGTTCAACATATGAAAATTAATGCAATACAACATATTACTTGAATAAAGGACAAAAGCACATGATCATGTAATACGTGAAGAAAAAGGGCTTGACAAAATCCATTACCCATTCATGATAGAAAAAACTCTCAGTGAACTAGCAACACAATGCAAGTTCCTTAACTTGATGAAGAACATCTAAGAAAAACTTATAATACGCTGAAAGACTAAATGTTTTCCCCCTGAGATTAGGAACAAGTTAAGATGTCCACTCTTGGCGGGGCGGGGGCAGGGGTGGCAGCTCCGGGGGCGCAGAGGCCCCACTCGCCCCATCACGCCATTGCTGCCCAGACGCTGCGGCCCCCCGTCCACCCCGCTGCACCTGCGGAGACTCAGGAAAGTGCCGGGTGGGCACGGGGCGGTCTCCACGTCCTCGAATCTGCCCTTTCAGTTGTTTTCTTGATGTGGCCTTAAGTCACCCAGAACTAACTGGGACGCCCAGTCCAGCGGTCGAAGGGGAACCGGAGGGTCTCTGCCTGACCGAAATGGTGACCTGGCAGCAGGGGAAGCTGGCGAAAGGTTCTAGAAGTTGCCTGAGAACTTTGTGCCATCGGCAGCTCCTGCCTAAAATCGTCGGGAGCTGCTAAAATTGTCTTCAGGAAGGCTGGCAGCCAAGTTTGACACCCCAGCGTTCCATACAAGGATAGACAGTGACTTGGGAGGTAATTTCCACATCCTGCTATTTGTGTTCAGGGTCGAGACGAGGGAAGGATGATGGATGCGAACACGTCCACGGAAGCATCGCCCCAGCTCCAAACTGGGTCGGCCTACTGCTGGCATCGCAGCAAAGGGTCAAGGCCAGGCCAGGCCCGCAGACGGTGTCTCCTAACTTCACTGTTGACCCCAAGCGTGGACTGTTCTACAAACGGGGCAGAAAGGATGACTTGGGTTCCTAGTCATTAGAAGTTTTTTGAGGTTTCTGTTTACAATTTTAAAAGAGATTTAGAAACACTAGGCATATTTTGGTGGGAAAGCAGATGAAAGACAAGCGTTTTTCTTCTGCATGAAAACCTAAATATAAAGGTATGGCTTATACTAGGTGGGCGTTCCCACCTATAAGGGTCAAATTCAGAATAAAATTGAAGAGTGTTTGAAAATCAACTCAATCAATGCCAAGTATGGAGGATGCAAAAACGAACTGGACAATGTCTTTTTTCATAAGTTTACAATTTAATAAGGAAAAAAGAGAACAGGACTTGTGGAGAGAACATATTTCAAGAAGAGCGAATGCAATATGTAGTCTGGTTTGGCAAGAAAATAATGCTGCTGTAGAAGGGCATGGTGAGTGATAAGCTCATTGGATGCGGTTAAAGATGTTGTGAAAGGCTCAGCTGGTTTTGAACACAATTGAACAGATGAGGAACCTTTGTAAGTGTGAATTTGTGGTGCTGGAGCAATTGACTCTCCACATAGGAAAAATTTGTGGTGCTGGAGCAATTGACTCTCCACATAGGAAAAAATTAAATTAAAAATTTAATTTTTAATTACAAAAATTAAAGTATTACCTGCCATTATACACAAAAATAATCTCCAGGTGAATAAAGATGTAAATGTAAAAGGCAAAATATTATACTTTGATAAGAAAATATAGGAGTGTGGACTTCCCTGGTGGTGCAGTGGTTAAGAATCTGCCTGCCAATGCAGGGGACACGGGTTTGAGCCTGGTCCAGGAAGATCCCACATGCCGCAGAGCAACTAAGCCCGTGCACCACAACTACTGAGCCTATGCACGGCAACTACTGAAGCCCGTGTGCCTAGAGCCCGTGCTCCGCAACAAGAGAAGCCACCGCAATGAAAAGCCCACGCACCACAACGAAGAGTAGCCTCCACTCGCCACAACTAGAGAAAGCCCAGGCGCAGCAATGAAGACCCAACGCAACCCAAAATAAATGAATTAATAACTTAAAAAAATAAGAAATAACAGATAAGTTATGCCAAGGTCCAGAGAATTATGTCATCTACCTGAACCAGAATCTGTCCACACATCTTAAAAAAAAAACCCATGAGGTGTACAAGGAGTACAAATAAAGTTACACATGATTCATACAATACTAGGAAATGGAGGGTACCACAAACATCAAATTACCAGAAAATTGGTAAGTAGCAAACTCCAGCAAGATCAACCTTCCTCCACTGCTGCAAGACTCTAGACTGATACTGGAGTTAGAAGAAAAGGCTTCTATTTTATTCTTGAATTGCAATATAGTTGATATACAATATTATGTTAGTTTTAGCTGTGCTACATAGTTACTTGATATTTGCATACATTATGAAATGTTCACCACAGTAAGTCTAGTAACCATCTGTCTCCATACAAGTTTATTGCAATATTATTACTTAGGCTGTATATGACATCTCCATGGCATATTTCTTATTTAAGTGGAGGTTTGTACCTCTTAACCCCCTTCACCTATTTTGCCCTTCCACCATCCTCCCCTCTGACAACCATTGGCTTGTTCTCTGTATCTGTGAGTCTGTTTTCATTTTGTTTGTTTTGTATTTTAGATTCAACATATAAGTGAGATCATACAGTAAAAAAAAAAAAAAAAAAAGATGTCCACTCTTGTTACTTTTATTTAATACTGAACTGGAAGCCAATGCAATAAGGCAAAAAAAAAAAAAAAGGAATTAGAGGCATTTGGATTGGCAAGAAAGAAATAATACTGTCTTTATTTGCTGATGATATGATCTTTTCTGCAGAAAATCCTAAGGCATCTACTAAAAAGCTATTAGAACTAATAAACAAGTACAACAAGTTTGTATGATTCAAGATCAATACTAAAAAATAAGTTGTATTTCTATACACTTCAATGAAAAATCTGCAAATGAAATTAAGAAAACAGTTTTATTCATGATAACATAAAAAAGAATGAAATAACTTGGGAAAAATTTAACAAAAAAGGTGCAACACTTGTACAGTGAAAACAACTAATTGTTACTGAGATAATTTTTTAAATATCTAAATAAATGGAAAAACATATGATATTTATGGATTGGAAGAGTCACTTACTGTTAAGACTCTTCCAAATTTGTCTATAGATCCAAATTGAATCCCTATCAAAATCCCAACTGCCTTTTTTGCAGAAATTAACAAGCTGATCCTAAGATACAGATGGAATTGCATAGGACCCTTAATTGACAAATGAATCTTGGGAAAAAAAAAAAACAAAGTTTGAGGACTCACACATCAATTTCAAAACTTACCACAAACTACAGTAATCATGACAGTGTGGTACTGGCATAAGGATAGATATATAGATCAATGGAAAACAATTGAGAGTCCAGAAATAAACCTACATATCTATGAACACTTGACTTATTTTTTTAATTGAAGTATAGTTGATTTACAGGATTGTGTTAATTTCAAGTGTACAGCATGGTGATTCTGTATTTTTGCAGATTATACTCCATTATAGGTTATTATAAATATTGGGTATAATTCCCTGTGCTATACAGTATATCCTTGTTGCTTATCTATTTTATGTATAGTAGTTTGTATCTGTTAATCCCATACTCCTAATTTGACACCCCCCCCTTTCCCCTTTGGTAACTATAGGTTCGTTTTCTATGTTTGTGTGTCTGTTTCTGTTTTGTAAATAAGTTCATTTGTATCATTTTTTTAGATTCCACATATAAGTGATATCATATGAAATTAGTCTCTCTTTGACTGACTTCACTTAGTATGATAATTTCTAGGTCCATCCATGTTGCTGCAAATGGCATTGTTTTACTCTTTTTTATGGCTGAGTAGTATTCCATTGTATATATATACCATGTCTTCTTTATCCATTCATCTGTAGATGGACATTTAGGTTGCTTCCATGTCTTGGCTATTGTAAATAGTGCTACTATGAACATAGGGGTGCATGTATCTTTTAGAATTAGAGCTTTCATCTTTTCTGGATATATGCCTAGGAGTGGGATTGCTAGATCATATGGTAGCTCTATTTTTAGTTTTTTTAAAGGAACCTCCATACTGTTTTCCACAGTGGCTGCAACAATTTATATTCCCACCAGCAGTGTAGGAGGTGAACACTTGACTTTTCACAAATGTCCTAAGACCAATCAATGGGGAAAGAATAGTATTTTTAACAAATAGTACTGGGACAACTGGATACCCACATGAAAAACAAAGAAGTTTGACCACTTCCATACCATACACAAATTGAAGGTGGATCAAAGATATAAATGTGAGAGCTAAAACTAAAACCCTTAGAAGAATATACAGGAGTAAATCTTTGTGACCTTGGATTATACAGTGGTTTCTTAGATATGACATCAAAAGCAACAAGCAACAAAAGATAAAATAGATTGGACTTCATCACAATTAAAAACTTTTGTGGGCTTCCCTGGTGGCGCAGTGGTTGAGAATCTGCCTGCTAATGCAGGGGACACGGGTTCGAGCCCTGGTCTGGGAAGATCCCACATGCCACGGAGCAACTGGGCCCGTGAGCCACAACTACTGAGCCTGCACGTCTGGAGCCTGTGCCCCGCAACGGGAGGGGCCGCGATAGTGAAAGGCCCGCGCACCGCGATGAAGAGCGGCCCCCGCACCGCGATGAAGAGTGGCCCCCACTTGCCGCAACTAGAGAAAGCCCTCACACGAAAACTAAGAGACCCAACACAGTCATAAATAAATAAATAAAATAAATAAATAAAGTAAAAAAAAAAAAATTAAAAAAACAAAAAAAAACCTTTTGTGCCTCAAAAGATACCAACCAGAAAGTGAAAAGACAACCCATGGAATGGGAGAAAATAATTGCAAAGCATATATCTGATAAGGGAATAGTATCCAGAATTTATAAAGGACTCTTACAACTCAATAATAAAAAGGCAAATAGGGACTTCCCTGGTGGTCCAGTGGGTAAGACTCCATGCTCCCAATGCAGGGGGCCTGGGTTCGAACCCTGGTCTGGGAAGTAGATCCCGCATGCATGCCACAACTAAAGATCCCGCATGCCACAATGAATATCCCACGTACCGCAACTAAGACCTGGCACAGCCAAAACAAACAAATAAATAAATAAATGTTTAAAAAATAAATTAAAAAATTAAAAAGGCAAATAATCTAACTGAAAAATAAGCAAAGGATTTGTATAGACATTTCTCCAGGGATGATATATAAAGGAGTGACCAATAAGCACATGAAAAGATGCTGAGAACATTATTAGCTATTGGGGAAATGCAAATCAAAATCGCAATGAGGTACCATTTCACACCCACTAAAATAGCTATAATCAACAAGGCAGATAATAACAAGCGTTGGTGAGGATGCAGTTTGGAAAACAGTTCGTCCGTTCCTCAGAATGTTAAAAATGGAGTTACCATGTGATCCAGCAATTCCTTCTAGGCATATACTCAAGAGAAGGGAAAACATAGGTCCACACAAAGACTTGTATGTGAATGTTCATAGCAGCACTATTCATAATAGCCCCAAATTGGAAGCCATTCAAATGTTCACCAATCGGTGAATGAATAAACAAAATGTAGTGTACCCATATAATTGGAACACTAGTCAGCAATTAAAAGAAATGAACTACTCATACATGATACAACATGGATAAAACTCAAAACATTATGATAAGTTAAAGAAGCCAAGCAAAAAAGACATATTACATGATTTAATTTTGTGAAATATCTAAAAAAGGCCAATTTATAGAGCAGAAAGCATATTAGCAGCTCAGGACTCCAACTGTGTGTGTTCCACTAAACCAGTCAGAAAGTGCCTCACCTTTAATGACCCAGCATCAGAAGTCACACAGCATTTCATGGCATAATCTGAGTAAAAGCAGTCAAAGCCCACCCAGAATCAAGGAGAGGGAAACTTTGGCCTACCTCTTGTTGGGAGGAGTGTCAAAGAATTTGGGAACCATGTTTTAAAACTGCCACATAAATTGACAGCTTACTTCTCAAAAGCAACAGAGGAAGCCAGAAGACAATGAAATCATGTCTTTAATGTGTTGAAAGAAAATCACTATCAACCTAGCAAGAATTACCATTTTATTGGTGATTTATACCAATATTCAAGGAATATATAATTTTATATTAAAATTTTAAATGTAGAGTATAAGAAAAAAGTAAAGACCCACCAGTTCTTTATTAGGCTAGCATAACCTTAGTTGTAAACCTGACCAGGACAGTATGAGAAAGGAAAATTAAAATTACAGACCAATTGCATTATAAACATGGATTCAAAAAATCCTAAACAAAAATTAATAAACCCAATGGAGCAATATATTTAAAAGATAATACATTATGAGCTGGTTGATTTATCCAAGGAGTACTAGATGAATTTAACATTAGAAAATCAAATATGGTAATCCACCATATTAACACATAAAAGGGTAAAATATAATTTGAAAATCTCAATAGTTTCATACAAATATTTATCAAAATTCAACATCCATCCATAATAAAAAGTCATAGGAAATTGGGATCACAAAGGACATCCTTATCCTGATAAAGATCTGAAGAAAATCTATAGGCACCAAAAAAAAAAAAATCTATAGGCACCAATCGTACTTGGTGGTGAAACTCAGAAGTCCTGTTTAAGATCAGATCAGGACAAGAAACAGTTAACAAGTATCACCACCTGTATTTAATATTTTACTAGAAATCCTAGCCAGTATTCTTAGGAGAAAAAGAGTTTTAAGATTGGAAATGAATAAACAAAACTGTTATTATTTGAAGATTAAGTAAATGAATGACATAGTGGGAGCTATATTTGTCATTGTTGAAGAGGGTAATTATAAATAAACAAAAAGGAAAGGCTAGAATAAATCATGTGATACTGGATTAGACTTGGAGACATTACTATGAGTTCATGTTTGCCTAATATAGATAGATGGATGCATACAGAAATAATTACATATGTGTGTGTATGTTTAGGTTAGTATATTTCCTAGTGCTGTCCACTGAGAGGATCTAGAAGCAATGACATCCCAGTAGCAATGAGCACACCCAGATCTTGGTTTCTAATACCATTCTCTGATGAAAGGAACCAAGGCCATCTGGAGAATGGATGATTCTAGGGCTGGGCCAGGGAAAACATAAGATGAGCCTGGAGAATCTTGTGGTTCCAGAAAGTAAGAAAGTGCTCAAAAAATAAAAGGATGGGACAATGTTAAAGAAATACAGGAGCTTCTAACGGCCAAGGTGGAAGAATATGAGCAATAAAATAAAGTAATATTGGAGTAAACCTTAAAGTATAAAATAAATATCCATGAGTATATACTGCTATAAATAAATGATTGAATAAACAAATAAATGGAAGAGTAGAGGCAAATCTCACAGAAGAATTCCAAATCAATTTTGTAGGTCTATAATCCATTTTGCGTTAATTTTTGTGAAAGGTGTAAGGTCTGCATCTAGATTCTTCTCCCTCCTCCTCCTCCTCCTCCTTCCTCTCCCACTCCCTCTCCCTCTCCCTGTCCTTCTCCTTCTCCTTCTTCTCCTTCCTCTTCTTCTTTCTGCATGTGGATGTCTAGTTGTCCCAGCACCATTTGTTGAGAAGAGTATTTTTGCTCCATTTTATTGCTTTTGCTTCTTCGTCAAATACCAGTTGACTATATTTGTGTGGGTCTAATTCTGGGTTCTCTCTTCTCTTCTAAAAGGAACTTTTTTAAATGGAACTTTATTATGTAGTAGTACAAAAGAGGAGATGTTGGATTAGATAGGAGCTGATTTTAACAGGAGAGAATATGGCCATATATGCATATAGGTTGGTAGATTTGATGGTGGGAAGATGAGGAATTTCTTTTCTGAATGCTTCTCCCTTCTCAGGGAAAAAATAAGCACCTGAGAGTGAGGATCAGGAAGCAAATATTAGCTGACTAAGTGGGAAGGTGAATTTCTAGGAAAAACGTAATAGGATAGCTAGGTAGCTTGAGTGTCTGTTTGAGATTTTTGGTCAACAATTTAAAGAAGCAGAGCTGTGTGATTTTTCTCCTACATCATACTGCTGCTTAGGTGCAGGCAAGGAATAGGCTGTTAGTGGGTTTTACCAAATAAGTGGGTTTAAGACAAGACTGCAAGTAGAGGGCTTCCCTGGTGGTGCAGTGGTTAAGAATCCACCTGCCAGTGCAGGGGACACGGGTTCGAGCCCTGGTCCAGGAAGATCCCACATGCCGCGGAGAAACTAAGCCCGTGTGCCACAACCACTGAGCCTGCGGTGCCCGTGAGCCACAACTACTGAGCCCGGGTGCCACAACTACTGAAGCCTGCGCGCCTAGAGCCTGTGCTCCGCAACAAGAGAAGCCACTGCAATGAGGAGCCCGCACACCACGATGAAGAGTAGCCCCCGCTCGCCGCACCTAGAGAAAGCCTGCACACAGCAACAAAGACCCAACGCAGCCAAAAATAAATAAATTAAATAAATAAATTTTTTTTAAAAAGGCTGCAAGTAGAAGTTGGTTTTTTATCCTCATATCATAGAACCTCAGACATAGAGCCCAGTTGATATGTTCAGGGTTCTTAATGCTGCTTCCATGTTATCACTCTTCTATCCTTCCTCTCTTTTAAAGCTCGTGCAATCAGACAATTCCAACTGCCACCCTTGCTTAATGCTGTAATCAACTGTCCTCCTGGTCATCCCTGCTCATCCAGTGAAGATTTTATCACTTGAACCACTGTTTTCCCTTCCACTATTGGGGAATTCAGGGCCCAAATGGTGGGAAAGGCTGAGGGGAAGCAGTGTCCTCAGCAGACATCCAAATTTCAATTACTAATGTCAGAAGGTGCAAGGAATTCTTCCTGAAGTGATTAAAATAATTTTAAATAAATGGAAAGGAACCTTTAGTGAGAAACCTAAGTAGCTGTCTGAGCAATTTTATGAAAAGAACAAACATTTTGAGCTTTATCTAGGCTCAAAGCCCTATACTGTTGATACAAGGCAGCTTTTGTTTTCTGGAGGTAGGCCACACTTTTCTTGTTGATCCTAATTGTCTTGTACCTGATCTTATATCTCATTTATACTTTCAGATTATATTTAAGAATAAAGCAAGCCGACCATATAACATCTACCCTCATGGAATCACTGATGTCAGTCCTTTGCACACAGGGAGATTTCCAAAAGGTAAGTGTTACCTCAATTTTATAGGTCTTCCTTAACTGTAGATACAGATGAGGGCACAGCCTCAATAACAACTAAAATCATGCACATTTATCACCCCACCATCCTTATTCTCTTAAGTTTTATTTTATTTGAAAATATGTCTTTATTTTGCCTTCACTTTTGAAGGATAATTTTGCTGGACATAGAATTCTGGGTTGAGAGGGTTTCTTTTTCCTTTTAGCACATTCAGAATATTGTTTTACTATCTTCTTGCCTTTATAATAGCTAAATTCTATTCAGTCATTCTTCCCCTGTATGTCATTTTTCTCTGGCTCTGATTTTCTTCATATTTATCCTACTTGGGGTTCACTGATCTTCCTGTGAGTCACAATATTTGTATTTTTGTTTTTAATAGCCAGGCCTTTGTCCCCAGATGAAGTAATAAGTTGCACTTCTACTAGTCATGTATGAAAATATAATTTCCCACATCCTTGATAGCTAGAAGATAATAGCCTTTTAAAATCCTGCTAATCTGGTGGGTGAAAAGTGGTATTTCATTGTTGCTTTAATTTTACTTGGGGATGAATATTTATTTTATCAAAATAATACATGCTTAAAATATTGAAAGGCTGTAAGTTCCACTCCCTAGAGGCATCCATTTTTAAGCATTTCTGTTTTAGATTTTTGGTAGTTATCTCTATAGCTCTAAAAAATCATTTATATGCTACTCCTTTGTTTTTCAGCTTTAGACATTATATATTTATTTTGTGTTAAATGAGGATTTAGCATTGTGCTTCTTCCCATTCCAGTTGTTTTAGACTTTTATCAGTGCTTTTAGTTCCTCAACTGGCTATCATTAGAATTTAAAAAACATGCTAAATACCTACGTTTTATATACATTAAGGTACTAACAACAGTTTCCCATTTCTTCTCCTCTATTCTTCCATTTCCCCACTGCTGCCAGCTATACCTTTACTTTTATAAAACTAAAGTTGATAACATTTACATTTTGCACTGTAATTTCAAATAACTCCTTGCTTTTTCTATATATTTATTCTAAACTTTAAAAGTCAAAAAACTAGCATTTATATTATTTTAGTATGTGTTTCTTATTATAAGTATATGAGTTTACTGCAGAACTAGGTGATATGCTATGATTATTCTTTTGTCTACAGTTCCAGTGATTTTACTGTTAAGGTCAAATGGATTATCCTTCTTTATTCTCTACCAGTAGTTCAAAATCATGGTAAATTTTAGTTTGCTTTATATTAAGACCATGCTGATCTTGTAATTTTTGTGTTTGTATTCCTGAAAAAAGACTTTTTAAAAAAATATTTTGTTGCAGTGTTTTGTTTTTTTAAAAAATAAATTTATTTATTTTTGGCTGCGTTGGGTCTTTGTTGCTGCACGCGGGCCCCCTCTAGTTGCGGCGAGCGGGGGCTACTTCTCGTTGTGGTGCGCGGGCTTCTCATTGCGGTGGCTTCTCTTGTTGCGGAGCACGGGCTCTATGTGCACAGGCTTCAGTAGTTGTGGCTCGTGGACTCAGTAGTTGCGGCTCGCAGGCTCAGTAGTTGTGGCTTGTGGGCTCTAGAGTGCAGGCCCAGCAGCTGCGGCGCACGGGCTTAGCTGCTCTGCAGCATGTGGGATCTTCCCGGACCAGGGCTCGAACCTGTGTCCCCGCATTGGCGGGTGGACTCCTAACCACTGCGCCACCAGGGAAGCCCCGACTTTCTTTTCTTTTATCAGGAGAAGAAATGTATGCCTTTTCACCATATCCCTTAGTTCTTCCAGCTTCTTAATCATGCTGTTTATTGGTATCTGATCCTTTTTTCTTCTAAAGATGTTCTTGTAGTTCACCAGCTTACTATTCTAATTTGGATTATATGCTTTCTAGGCCTGCTACAAAGCTGCCGTCTTTGGATTTTTTTTTTATTTGGACTTGTAGGCTAGTGCCATTACCGCTCCTATCTTGTACATTTCTGGTTTTTGATTTCTTTTGTTTTTCTGGAAGTATTTCTTCTGAATACATTTAGTATATAGAGGGAAACTTTGAGTCCTTCAGTATGATATGATGTATAGATAGGTGCGATGGTCCAGCCACCACAGAGGGTCTTCCAGGTCCCGACGGAGAGGGGTAAGGGACTGAATAGCCCCGTGAGTATGGGGTCAGAAGGACCAAGACAACTGATGGTTGCAAGGCACTTTATTTAGAATCTACTGAATCTTATATAGACAGAAGAGGAACTCATTATTAGACAATAATCCCATGGAATTGCTTATCGTCTCAGTTCAGTCACTACCACGGATGTCAACAAGTTTACAACGACCATCCTTGAATATTATCTTCCCTTAACCAGGCTCACACACAGCCCCCAGCCTTAAGGAACAACCAGGACTCTCAGTTCCCTGAGGTCTCCTGGCCTGAGATAGCTTTGCTAATCTCTTTTACATTCCTCAGGCCTGGGAAAAAGAGTGCATTCCAAGGCAAGGGGGCAAAGCCCTTGAGTGACTTTGCTTTTTGCGAGAGACATACTGTCTCCACCAGGAGTTACCTCCGGCTAAGACTGCATGCCTCCCACGGATAGGCTGGTTATAAATAATTTTCAATCCACTGTTTTCTAATACTCATTGTTGCTGGTGAAAATTCTAATGCTAAATTGATTTGCAATTCCTTTATGGGAGAAGGGCAATGTAACAATTCTGGGGCGATATTGAATGTGTACCCTGAAATTTGGGGGCATACGCAAATACAATTCCTGGTAACTTGCTTTTTATGTGGAGAACTCTGAAGGCTTTACTGCTCATAATTAGCAGATAAGAAGAGAGGGTAATTCTAAAAATCTTATATTTGTATTTGTATGGAAATATGTATGGAAATATGTTAATATAAATGTAAAAAAAAAAAAAAAGAAGAGAGGGTAAGAGTGGAGCAGTCTGCCCTTGTGCTGTTTGACCTGGCTAGGATGCATGAGTTTTCTCTGTAAAAAGTAGATACTGTTGCGAGTAGCTGGCTTGCTGTCTTTTGAAGATACCCTGCCTAAGAAGGCAGCCTGACAGGGTGAGGGATGCCAGAAATAATAGGCTCTTGCATATATCACTAGACGTAAGAAGAGCTGGGGAGGGAGGAGGGCTGCAGAAGGATAACTGAAGTAAGCATCTCTCATGTATACGGTGCTGAGGTCCCGATGGTTACCCCAAGGAAACCATACATGTACCCTAAGAAAAGACCAGCATCTCAGCACCTGCCGCACAGAAAGCATTGGTGACCAAATAGTGTTGTCAGAGAGAGAGTACTCACACAGCAGGACCTATTAAGCAAAAATCTATTTGCCCTTTCCTCTAATACCCATCTACCCTCACTCCCTATTATGTTAACCCTAACCTATGGTTAGGGAATGGATATAGACTGGATCTTTAGGTATTAAACATACGCAAAAGTGAGTTTTAATTACTAAAATCAGACAGTTCTTGTCCTGAGGACCCTTTAGCCCAAGGGCAGATTTTAATTCTTGCTTCCATTCCTCACAGAGGCCAGATACCACAAGTCTTGATACCACATGTGAGTTAAAACTTCAGTGTGCAGTCTTTCAGCGTCTATTCAGGCCACTCTGGCTTTGTTGTGTCTTTTTTTTTGGCACTCGAGTTTTTTTTCTTCTTTATACATTTTCAGTTATCTATTTTAAATGTTTAAAAATATTATTATCTATTATTTCTATTAGTGGGTAGACCTGCTCATTTCAACTCAAACTAACATGGTAGCAGAAATCTCCTGAACCTATTTTTATTGTAAAAAGTTGTGTGAATCTTAAACTTATAAGAGGTGCAAATTTAGTTTTCACTTATTGAGAAACTTTATATGTACATATAAGTTTGTAGAGCCATTGTAATAATGGCATGATTACCAATATATGCCTTGTTATACTTCTAATCAAGCTATTTTGGGGTTTGGGTGTGGGTAGGTGTGAAGCATTTGAAAGATATGCCAATTGTGCCAGGAGAGATATTCAAGTATAAATGGACAGTGACCGTAGAAGATGGGCCGACTAAATCAGATCCTCGGTGCCTGACCCGATATTACTCAAGCTTCGTTAATCTAGAGAGAGATCTAGCTTCAGGACTCATTGGCCCTCTCCTCATCTGCTACAAAGAATCTGTAGATCAAAGAGGAAACCAGGTGAGTTCATCTCTTTCCAAGTGCTGGGTCTGAAGCTAAAATGGAATGATGATGCACATGAACTTCCAGATAGTATTTCCTATATTCTCTCAGTGGACATCCACCTATAGCCTGCAGAAAATATAGTAGTCTGCAATGTTGAGCAAAAAAAGAAATGATCTGGGTTTCTCACTGCTTTTATTGAATTTGACTTTGGTATAATAAACTTGCCTGCTGGATGGATAGGAGAGCCTGGGCCCTAGATTATTTCTATAATACTCATTCTCAGTCTAAAATTCCTCTCTCTGTAAGTGATCTTGCCCATTTTTACATGATCAGTTACCACCTATTTTTAGATGACCCACAAATGTATATGGTAGCTTAGACGTCTCCCCTGGACGTCTCACTGTGGGTGATTCAAAGACACCTCAAAAGGAACACATGTGCAGCATCTAGCATAGTGTGCGGTATTTTAGTAGGAGTTCAGTAAATATTTGTTGAGCAAAATTCAAGGCAATATGTAAAATATTTCAGAATATGGTTAGAATTTGGACCACTTCTTCCATTTTAGAAAAAATTAAGTTAAATACTCTGAATTTAAAAAGCTTGATTCTTCACAAAAACTCATTGCTTGGCTGCAAAATAACTCATTGCCATATTGCTGAGGCTTGACTACATGTCCATTTGGTTATTTATGATATATAGGATTCCTACTAGTCTGAAAACATTTTATGAACTTTAATGCAGGTAAAACACGTGGCACACAAACCCAGAGAGGCATCAGTTTGGCCAAGTATCTTTCCTAATTTTTCCTAATTATAGTTTTCCATCAGTTTTTGGAAGAGGACTGAAATGTACCTATATTCTCCAATCTCCTCCCCTCAGCATTTTCATTTCTGTAGTAATAGTTTACACAAAATGAACTTTATACATATTAGTGAAGTTTATACATTAACTCTTAGCGGATTCAATTAGCAAGTGACTAACTCGTGACTTCGGTTCATATACAAACAGCTCTTCCCCAAAAAACTTTCAACTTTGTAAACATAAAACTGAAAAGTGTTAGTGTTAGTAAACATTTTATGGTTCATCTTAGCTTTGTTATTTTACTTCTATTTTGTATTTTTAATTTTTCATAGACTGGTAGTCTTGTGGAAGGGCATTTGCTAGATGAAAGTTTAGGGAAGGCATTCACCTTACTTGATTTGACTAAATTGTTTAAGAAAGACATTGAATAATCACTTGGGTCTTTAAAGAGTGAAAATTCTCTAATCTGAACATGGAGAGAACGAGACTACAGACTCTACCAAAACAATCAGCCAGCATATAGCCTTGGGTCCAGAAGAAACTAAGTTTAATGGGTCCAGTCACCCTCTTGCCCTGAGGACACATTTGCTCTAAACATATACTCACTGCTCCCAGGCCCTGGGACATGCCACAATAGTGACCCTAGGGAGAAATGGCATTGAACCAGAGGATTGTAGATACATCATATGCATGCCATCACTTCCATCATAGACTGCTAATTTCTACCTGACAATACTAGTAGCATTTCTTTCTTCCTTTCATTGCATGTAATTAATAGATGATGTCAGACAAGAGAAATGTCATCCTGTTTTCTGTATTTGATGAGAATCAAAGCTGGTACCTCACAGAGAATATTCAGCGCTTCCTCCCCAATGCAGATGGAGTGCAGCCCCAGGATCCAGAGTTCCAAGTCTCCAACATCATGCACAGTAAGTAAAGCAGCACTTGAGTCCAGTGGGTAATGGATAAAGGGAAACCGAGGACACCAAATTGATGTGCACTTAATGCATTAATTTATATGCCACATAAGAGTCATATTTCCTTAAAAATTATTACATATGAACATATGCAATTTTATATAAATGCATAAATATGATCATATAATGCATATATTTTCTTTTAGAAGGCATCAAATATTCAGTGAAGTTTATTTTTAAAGGATAAATCAGACACACAGTTTTCATTTACCCAAACATACATAAGCCATCCTTAATATGAAATGTGCTCAATCAGTAAATTACACATGAAATACAAAGGGAATGCAATTTTACATATGTAAAAAAGTTGCCAGCTATAACAATTTAACAGTCAAATTAATCACGACATTGTACATTTAAAAAAACCCAACATCTTTTTTTGCAGCTTTATTGAGGTATAATTGACAAATAAAAATTGTATATATTTAAAGTGTACAACATGATCTTTTTGATATTTATTTGGCTTTCCCTTCCCTCTTATCTTCCCTCCTTCTTCCATATTATACCTTTCCACTAATCATTTTGTGTCCAGGTAGCCCATGTTAAAACATATTTTTCTATGATTATATAATAATATATAAACACATATATGTTGTATTAGTCTGCTAGGCTTGCCATAACAAAGTCCCAGAGACTGGGTGGCTTCAACAGTAGACATTTATTTCCTCACAATTCTAGAGGCCAGAAGTCCGAGATCAAGGTGTCAACAGGATTGGTTTCTTCTGAGGTCCCTCTCCTTGGATTATAGGTGGTCTTTCCTCTGTGTGTGCACATGTCTGTGTACAAATTTCCTCTTATAAGGACACGAATCATATAGGGTTAGGGCCTACTCTAATGACCCCATTTTAAAGAATTACCTGTCTAAAGACCCTATCTCTGAATGCAGTCACATTCTGAGGTACTAGGGGTTAGAACCTTCAACATATGAATTTGGGTGGGAGCACGTATGTGTATGTGTTTATATACACACACAAGTCAGAATGGTCAAAAATTTGATTAAAAATTTCAATCTCACTACAGAGAAATATAAAATAGAATACCACTGTGATAACAATTTATACCTGTCAGACTGGCAAAATTATAATATAATTATTACTAGTGGGCTTGTGAGTAAAAGAGTATTAGCATACAATGCTAGTGCATAACTAGCACAGTCTTTTTGAAACCAATCTGATTGAAACCGTTAAAATTAAAAATATATGCTTTTGCAGTTCTGGCTCTATTTAAGATGGAATCACCCTGTCTATCCTACTGAATGATAGTTAAGGATTGTTCCATACAAAATGCATGGAGCAGCTATCTGAGAACCCTGAAAAGCAGTTGGCAGCAGGTAAATTGGGGAAGGAAACTAGAAAGATTTAAAAGCATGCAGATTGGAAGTAAAGAAATAAAACTGAATATGACATGATTATCTACATAGAAAATCTCAAGATCACCACAAAAAAGCTCCTAGAACTAATAAGTGAGTTTAGTCTGATTGCAGAATACAAAGTTGACATACCAAAGTCAGTCATATCTCTATGTAGCAATAGCCAACTATTGGAAACTTAAATAATACCATTTATAATAGCTCAAAAAATGAAATACTTAGGCCTAAATCTAACAAAACATGCAGGATCTGTACACTGAAAATGACAAAACACTGATGAAAGGAATTTTAAAAGACCTAAATAAGTGGAGAGACATGCAACATTCATGGATTGGAAGACTCAATAGAGTGAAGATGTCAGCTATTCCCAAACTGATCTATAGATTTAATGCAATTCCTATTAAAATCCCAGGAGGATTTTTTTTGTTGGTAGGGAAAAGTATATTATAAAATTTATATGGAAAGCCAAAGGCATTAGAATAGCCAAAACAATTTTGAAAAAGAAAAATTGAGTTGGAGGACTCATATTACCTGATTTTAAGACTTACTATAAAGCTACAGTAACCAAGATAGCATTGTATTGACAAAGATGAATGACATAGAATATATAGTGCAGAAATAGACCCACACATATATGACTAATTGATTTTTGATGAAGATGGAAATGCAATTCAATGGAGAAAGAATAGTCTTTTCAACAAATAGTGTTGGAACAATTAGTCACCCATATACAAAAAGATGAACCTCAACCTAAATCTCACACTTAAAGATCAACTTAAAATGGATCATAGATCTAAATGTATAATGTAAGGGCTTCCCTGGTGGTGCAGTGGTTAAGAATCCGCCTGCCAACGCAGGGGACACGGGTTTGAGCCCCAGTCCGGGAAGATCCCACATGCTGTAGAGCAACTAAGCCCGTGCGCTACAACTACTGAGTCTGTGCTCTAGAGCCCGTGAGCCACAACTACTGAGCCCACGTGCCACAACTACTGAAACCCATGCACCTTGAGCCCATGCTCTGCAACAAGAGAAGCCACCGCAATGAGAAGCCCATGCACCGCAACGAAGAGTAGCCCCCGCTCGCCACAACTAGAGAAAGCCTGTGCACAGCAACAAAGACCCAACGCAGCCAAAAATAAATAAATAAATAAATTTATATTTAAAAATATAAATGTATAATGTAAAACGACAAAAAGTTTCAAAGGAAACATAGAAGGAAATTTTCATGACCTGGAGTTAGGCAAACGGTTCTGATAAATGACACCAAAATCAAAATTAATAGAAGGAAAAACTTGATAAGTTGGATTTCATCAAATGAAAAACTTTTGCTCTACACAGGATATTGTTAAAGAGAATGAAAAGACAAGCCACAGATTGGTAGAAAATATTTGCAAATCACATATCCATATGTAAACTCTCAGACTCAGCAGTAAGAAAACAAACAGATCCCTAAAAATGTACAAAAGATTTGAACAGACACATTACCAGAGAAGATATATGGAAGGCACATAAGCATATGAAAAAATACATCATTGGCCATTAAGGAAATGCATATTAAAACCATAGTGAGATACCACTACATGTCTATTTTAACAGCTAAAATAAAACAAAACGGACAATATTAAATATACTGACAAGAGTGCAGAGCAACAGGAACCCTCATGCATTGCTGGTGGGCATGTACAATGGTATAGTCACTCTGGAAGACAGTTTGGCAAATGCAAATCAAAACCACAATGAAATATCACCTCACACCTGTTGGAATGCCTATTATCAAAATCACAAAAGATAACAAGTGTTGGCAAGGATGTGCAGAATGGGAACCCTTGTATATTGTTGGTGGCTATGTAAGTTGGCACAGCCATTATGGAAAACAGTATGGAGGTTCCTCAAAAATGAAACATAGAACTACCATATGATCCAGCAATCCCACTCCTGGGTATTTACCCTAGAGAAATAAAAACTTAGGTTCACACAAAAACCTGTCCATGAATGTATACAGCAGCTCTATCCATAATTGCTAAAACTTGGAAATAATCAGAGAACCTGGAGCCAGCTCCAAATCCCTGAGCCTTGAGCCAGGGACTCTCTGCCAAGCAGCCCCAGGAAGGAAAGCCATATGAATAGAGGAGAACCCCCCCAAGGATGACTCTGCCAATCAGGAGGAGCCAATGCCCAGAGCCCCAGGCCAGAGCAAATCTGTGCAGAGACCCTGGGAGAATCTGTGCTAAGGACGAGATCCCATTAGACCATCTCTCTCTCTCTCTCTCTCTCTCTCTCTCTCTCTCTCTCTCTCTCTCTCTCTCTCTTTCTTTTGGCTGCGCCGCCTGGCATGCAGGATCTTAGTTCCCCTGAACAGAGATTGAACCTGTGCCCACTGCAGTGAAAGCACGGAGTCTTAACCACTGGACCACCAGGGAAGTCCTAGACCATCTCCCTCTTAAATGGGGAGTTTATCTTATCTACATGGGATTTATTTATACTAATTTGTGTTTCCTTTTTTTCTAAATTTTTAGTATTTTCTCCTTTATTTTTTGATCAATTAAGTGTTTTTAAATTCAGATTTTTCTTTACTATTTTGGGAGTTATGCACACGTCTTTTCCCATTGTGGGGGGAATACCTTTGAAATTTTACCCTTTATACACAGACTGTTGTTGTTTGTTTTGTTTTGTTTCCAGCATTATTAATATAAAATTGTATAAGTTTAAGGTGTATAACACCATAGTGTTAGCTAACACCTCCACCAGGTCACATAATTACCATTTCTTTTTTGTGGTGAGAACATTTCATATCTACTCTCTTAGCAAGTTTCAAGTATATAATACAGTATTATTAACAAAATCACCATGCTGATCCCCAGAACTTATTCCTCTTACATAGCTGGAAGTTTGTACCCTTTGACCAACGTCTATCCATTTCCCACACACACACCCCAGCCCCTCGTAACCACAATTCTACTCTCTGTTTCTATGAGTTCATATTTTTTAGATTCCACATATAAGTGGAATCATACAGTATTTCTCTTTCTCTGACTTATTTCACTGAGGATCACATTTCCCTGATGATTAGTGATGTTGAGCATCTTTTCATGTACCAGTTGACCATTTGTATGTCTTCTTTGGGAAAATGTCTATTCAGTTCCCCTGCCCATTTTTAAAATCAAATTGTTTTTGTTTGTTTTGTTATTAAGTTGTATGAGTTCTTTATATATTTTGGACATTAATCCCTTATCAGATACATGATTTGCAAATATTTTCTCCCATTCCATAGGTGGTTGCCTTTTCATTCTGTTGATCGTTTCTTTTGCTGTGCAGAAGATTTTTAGTTTGATGTAGTCCCACTTATTAATTTTTACTTTTGTTGCTTGTGCTTTAGGTGTCATATCCAAAAAATCATTGCAAAGACAAGTTTCCCTATGTTTTCTAGGAGTTTTACAATTTCAGGTCTTATGCTTGTCTTTAATCCACTTCAAGTTAATTTTTGTGTATCATGTAATGTAAAGGTCCAAATTCATTCTTCAGCATGTGGCTATTCAGTTTTCCCAGCACCATTTATTGAAGAGACTATCCTTTCCCCATTGAGTATTCTTGGCTCTCTTGTCATTTATCAGTTGGCCATATATGTGAGAGTTTACTTCTGGGCTCTCGATTCTTTTCCATTGATTTATGTGTCTATTTTTATGCAAGTGCCATACTATTTTAATCACTATATCTTTATAGTATAGTTTGAAATCAGGAAGTGTGAGGCCTCCAGCTTTATTCTTTCTCAGGATTGCTTTGGCTATTCAGGGTCTTTTGTGGTTCCATATGAATAGTCATATTTTCCATCAGCGTTTACCAAATAGTTCATTTTTCTGCTACTGTTTAGGGATGCTCCCTTTGTCATATATTAAATTTCCATTTATATCTGTGTCTGTTTCTGGACTCTATATTCTGATTGACATAATCATCTATACCTGCATTAAGACCATGCTTTTAATTACGATAGCTTTAAAATATCTTTTAACACTTTGTAGGGCAAGAAACTTTGATTCTCAATTAGTTGCACTAAGCTAGTGTCTGAGCATTGCTTAGTGGATTTGTGGGCCTCTACCTTGCAGAGTAAACAAATGTTTATTGAAGGGATGGACAGATAGATGTATGGAAGAGGCTTTCAGAAACAATTCTGTTTATAAGTTGAAATCTGTGTTACTTTTACTTACTTTTTATTTAGAAATAATTTCAAACGTTCAGAAATGCTGCAAGAATAGTAAAGTCCCATATACCCTTTATCCAGATTCACTCATTTTTAAGATTTTGCTATTTTTGCTTTATCATTCTCTCTTTCTTCTATATATACTTTTTTTTTCATTTTCACTTAATTTGTTTTATTGGGATAAAATATACATAACATAAAATTTACCATCTTAACCATTTTTAAGTGTTCAGTTCAATTCAGTGGCATTAAATATATTCGCATTGTTGTGCAACCATCCCTCTGCAGAACTTTTTCATCTTCTCAAACTGAAACTGTATATCTGTTAAACAGTGACTCCCTATTCCCCTTCCCCCCAGGCTCTGGTAACCACCATTCTGCTTTCTTTTTTTTTTTTTTTAATCAGTCATCAATTTTATACACATCAGTGTATACATGTCAATCCCAATCACCCAATTCAGCACACCACCATCCCCACCCCACTGCAGTTTTCCCCCCTTGGTGTCCATACATTTGTTCTCTACATCTGTGTCTCAACTTCTGCCCTGCAAACCGGTTCATCTGTACCATTTTTCTAGGTCATACATACATGTGTTAATATACGATATTTGTTTTTCTCTTTCTGACTTACTTCACTCTGTATGACAGCCTCTAGATCCGTCCACATCTCAACAAATGACTCAATTTCGTTCCTTTTTATGGCTGAGTAATATTCCATTGTATATATGTACCACAACTTCTTTATCCATTCGTCTGTCGATGGGCATTTAGGTTGCTTCCATAACCTGGCTATTGTAAATAGTGCTGCAATGAACATTGGGGTGCATGTGTCTTTTTGAATTACGGTTTTCTCTGGGTATATGCCCAGTAGTGGGATTGCTGGATCATACGGTAATTCTATTTTTAGTTTTTTAAGGGACCTCCATATTGTTCTCCATAGCGGCTGTATCAATTTACATTCCCACCAACAGTGCAAGAGGGTTCCCTTTTCTCCACACCCTCTCCAGCATTTGTTGTTTGTAGATTTTCTGATGATGCCCATTCTAACTGGTGTGAGGTGATACCTCATTGTAGTTTTGATTTGCATTTCTCTAATAATTAGTGATGTTGAGCATCTTTTCATGTGCTTCTTGGCCATCTGTATGTCTTCTTTGGAGAAATGTCTATTTAGGTCTTCTGCCCATTTTTGGATTGGGTTGTTTGTTTCTTTAATATTGAGCTGAATGAGCTGTTTATATATTTTGGAGATTAATCCTTTGTCTGTTGATTCATTTGCAAATATTTTCTCCCATTCTGAGGGTTGCCTTTTTGTCTTGTTTATGGTTTCCTTTGCTGTGCAAAAGCTTTGAAGTTTCATTAGGTCCCATTTGTTTATTTTTGTTTTTATTTCCATTACTCTAGGAGGTGGATCAAAAAAGATCTTGCTGTGATTTATGTCAAAGAGTGTTCTTCCTATGTTTTCCTCTAAGAGTTTTATGGTGTCCGGTCTTACATTTAGGTCTTGAATCCATTTTGAGTTTATTTTTCTGTATGGTGTTAGGGAGTATTCTAATTTCATTCTTTTACATGTAGCTGTCCAGTTTTCCCAGCACCACTTATTGAAGAGACTGTCTTTTCTCCATTGTATACCTTTGCCTCCTTTGTCATAGATTAGTTGACCATAGGTGCGTGGGTTAATCTCTGGGCTTTCTATCTTGTTCCATTGATCTATGTTTCTGTTTTTGTGCCAGTACCATATTGTCTTGATTACTGTAGCTTTGTACTATAGTCTGAAGTCAGGGAGTCTGATTCCTCCAGCTCCGTTTTTTTCCCTCAAGACTGCTTTGGCTATTCGGGGTCTTTTGTGTCTCCATACAAATTTTAAGATGCTTTGTTCTAGTTCTGTAAAAAATGCCATTGGTAATTTGATAGGGATTGCATTGAATCTGTAGATTGCTTTGGGTAGTAGAGTCATTTTCACAATATTGATTCTTCCAATCCAAGAACATGGTATATCTCTCCATCTGTTTGTATCATCGTTAATTTCTTTCATCAGTGTCTTACGGTTTTCTGCATACAGGTCTTTTGTCTCCCTAGGTAGGTTTATTCCTAGGTATTTTATTCTTTTTGTTGCAATGGTAAACGGGAGTGTTTCCATAATTTCTCTTTCAGATTTTTCATCATTAGTGTATAGGAATGCAAGAGATGTCTGTGCATTAATTTTGTATACTGCAACTTTACCAAATTCATTGATTAGCTCTAGTAGTTTTCTGGTGGCATTTTTAGGATTCTCTATGTATAGTATCATGTCATCTGCAAACAGTGACAGTTTTACTTCCTCTTTTCCAATTTGTATTCCTTTTATTTCTTTTTCTTCTCTGATTGCCGTGGCTAGGACTTCCAAAACTATGTTGAATAATAGTGGTGAGTGTGGACATCCTTGTCTCGTTCCTGATCCTAGAGGAAATGCTTTCAGTTTTTCACCATTGAGAATGATGTTTGCTGTGGGTTTGTTGTATATGGCCTTTATTATGTTGAGGTAGGTTCCCTCTATGCCCACTCTCTGGAGAGTTTTTATCATAAATGCGTGTTGAATATTGTCAAAAGCTTTTTCTGCATCTATTGAGATGATCATATGGTTTTTATTCTTCAATTTGTTAATATGGTGTATCACATTGATTGATTTGCATATATTGAAGAATCCTTGCATCCCTGGGATAAATCCCACTTGATCGTGGTGTATGATCCTTTTAATGTGTTGTTGGATTCTGTTTGCTAGTATTTTGTTGAGGATTTTTGCATCTATATTCATCAGTGATATTGGTCTGTAATTTTCTTTTTTTGTAGTATCTTTGTCTGGTTTTGGTATCAGGGTGATGGTGGCCTCATAGAATGAGTTTGGGAGTGTTCCTTCTTCTGCAGTTTTTTGGAAGAGCTTGAGAAGGATGGGTGTTAGCTCTTCTCTAAATGTTTGATAGAATTCACCTGTGAAGCCATCTGGTCCTGGACTTTTGTTTGTTGGAAGATTTTTAATCACAGTTTCAATTTCATTACTTGTGATTGGTCTGTTCATATTTTCTGTTTCTTCCTGGTTCAGTCTTGGAAGGTTATACCTTTCTAAGAATTTGTCCATTTCTTCCAGGTTGTCCATTTTATTGGCATAGAGTTGCTTGTAGTAGTCTCTTAGGATGCTTTGTATTTCTGCGGTGTCTGTTGTAACTTCTCCTTTTTCATTTCTAATTTTATTGATTTGAGTCCTCTCCGTCTTTTTCTTGATGAGTTTGGCTAATGGCTTATCAATTTTGTTTATCTTCTCAAAGAACCAGCTTTTAGTTTTATTGATCTTTGCTATTGTTTTCTTTGTTTCTATTTCATTTATTTCCGCTCTGATCTTTATGATTTCTTTCCTTCTGCTAACTTTGGGTTTTATTTGTTCTTCTTTCTCTAGTTCCTTTAGGTGTAAGGTTAGATTGTTTACTTGAGTTTTTTCTTGTTTCTTTAGGTAGGCTTGTATAGCTATAAACTTCCCTCTTAGAACTGCTTTTGCTGCATCCCATAGGTTTTGGATCGTCGTGTTTTCATTGTCATTTGTCTCTAGGTATTCTTTGATTTCCTCTTTGATTTCTTCAGTGATCTCTTGGTTATTTAGTAACGTATTGTTTAGCCTCCATGTGTTTGTGCTTTTCACGTTTTTTTCCCTGTAATTCATTTCTAATCTCATAGCGTTGTGGTCAGAAAAGATGCTTGATATGATTTCAGTTTTCTTAAATTTACTGAGGCTTGATTTGTGACCCGAGGTGTGATCTATCCTGGAGAATGTTCTGTGCACACTTGAGAAGAAAGTGTAATCTGCTGTTTTTGGATGGAATGTCCTATAAATATCAATTAAATCTATCTGGTCTGTTGTGTCATTTAAAGCTTCTGTTTCCTTATTTATTTTCATTTTGGATGATCTGTCCATTGGTGTAAGTGAGGTGTTAAAGTCCCCCACTATTATTGTGTTACTGTCGATTTCCTCTTTTATAGCTGTTAGCAGTTGCCTTATGTATTGAGGTGCTCCTATGTTGGGCGCATATATATTTATAATTGTTATATCTTCTTCTTGGATTGATCCCTGGATCATTATGTAGTGTCCTTCCTTGTCTCTTGTAACATTCTTTATTTTAAAGTCTATTTTATCTGATATGAGTATTGCTACTCCAGCTTTCTTTTGCTTTCCATTTGCATGGAATATCTTTTTCCATCCCCTCACTTTCAGTCTGTATGTGTCCCTAGGTCTGAAGTGGGTCTCTTGTAGACAGCATATATATGGGTCTTGTTTTTGTATCCATTCAGCAAGCCTGTGTCTTTTGGTTGGAGCATTTAATCCATTCACGTTTAAGGTAATTATCGATATGTATATTCCTATGACCATTTTCTTAATTGTTTTGGGTTTGTTTTTGTAGGTCCTTTTCTTCTCTTGTGTTTCCCACTTAGAGAAGTTCCTTTAGCATTTGTTGTAGAGCTGGTTTGGTGGTGCTGAATTCTCTTAGCTTTTGCTTGTCTGTAAAGCTTTTGATTTCTCCATCAAATCTAAATGAGATCCTTGCCGGGTAGAGTAATCTTGGTTGTAGGTTCTTCCCTTTCATCACTTTAAGTATATCATGCCACTCCCTTCTGGCTTGCAGAGTTTCTGCTGAGAAATCAGCTGTTAACCTTATGGGAGTTCCCTTGTATGTTATTTGTCATTTTTCCCTTGCTGCTTTCAATAATTTTTCTTTGTCTTTAATTTTTGCCAATTTGCCTACTATGTGTCTCAGCGTGTTTCTCCTTGGGTTCATCCTGTATGGGACTCTCTGCACTTCCTGGACTTGGGTGGCTATTTCCTTTCCCATGTTAGGGAAGTTTTCGACTATAATCTCTTCAAATATTTTCTCCGGTCCTTTCTCTCTTTCTTCTCCTTCTGGGACCCCTATAATGCAAATGTTGTTGCGTTTAATGTTATCCCAGAGGTCTCTTAGGCTGTCTTCATTTCTTTTCATTCTTTTTTCTTTATTCTGTTCCGCAGCAGTGAATTCCACCATTCTGCCTTCCAGGTCACTTATCTGTTCTTCTGCCTCAGTTATTCTGCTATTGATTCCTTCTAGTGTAGTTTCCCTTTCAGTTATTGTATTGTTCATCTCTGTTTGTTTGTTCTTTAATTCTTCTAGGTCTTTGTTAAACATTTCTTGCATCTTGTCGATCTTTGCCTCCGTTCTTATTCCGAGGTCCAGGATCATCTTCACTATCGTTATTCTGAATTCTTTTTCTGGAAGGTTGCCTATCTCCACTTCATTTAGTTGTTTTTCTGGGGTTTTATCTTGTTCCTTCATCTGGTATATAGCCCTCTGCCTTTTCTTCTTGTCTATCTTTCTGTGAATGTGGTTTTTGGTCCACAGGCTGCAGGATTGTAGTTTTTCTTGCTTCTGCTGTCTTCCCTCTATATATATACTTTTTTATTACTTATTTTCAACTTGAGAATAGGTTGTAGATATCATGCCCCTTTATCTCTTAATACTTCATTGTGTATTTCCTATGAATAAAGATATTTGCTTATATAATCAAAGTGGAGTTATGAAATCCAGAAAATTTAACATTGATAGAATACATTATCTAATACATTTATACAATAAGCTTACCTAATGGGTAGCCAATATTCCAGTTGTATCAATCAGTGCTGTCTTTTGTAGCATTTCCTCTCTCCGTTTCAGGGTCTAGTCATGGATCTAGTTGTCCTGCTTCTTTGAAATCTGTTTCCTTGAATTTGGAACACTAGCAGATACTAATTTTGATCACCAGATCGAGTTTTTTTTCTGTTTCTTTCCTCTGTGTAGTTATTATTTTTCTCCTTGCAACTAATAAGCAGTGTGTAGGGAGATACTTTGAAACCATGCAAATGTCCTGCTCCTCATCAAACTGCCACCCACCATAAAGCATCTAAATCCATCATTACTATGATGGTCTATGACTCTCCTCACTTTGAGATTGGAACTTAGCTGATCAAGTATTAACAATTCACTTTTTTGAAAGGTATAATGTTATTTCTTCTTGGGAATAAGGTAACGGGCATAACATATAATCATTTCTAATCAGATCATCACAATCCAAAATAATAAATGCAGATACTGCTAAAATCTTTTATTCTCCATTCTTTTTACAGGCATCAATGGCTATGTTTTTGATAGCTTGCAGCTGTCGGTTTGTTTGCATGAGGTGGCATACTGGTACATTCTAAGTATTGGAGCACAGACTGACTTCCTGTCTGTCTTCTTCTCTGGATATACCTTCAAACACAAAATGGTCTATGAAGACACACTTACCCTATTCCCCTTCTCAGGAGAAACTGTCTTCATGTCAATGGAAAACCCAGGTTAGTTATTTATATTATTCTTTTACTAACAGTGGTGTTTGCTTCACTAGCCATTCACATGTTCTTTTGCCCACTAGCTTACATTTGGGTAGATACTAAATGGTTCAAGTGATTTTGGTAATTACAAGGCATTTTAAAGACAACACCACATCAAGTATTTAAGTTAAAAGTCTTTGTTGTAAAAAGTGCTTTTACTTGCCATCGGCCAAAATTTTAAGTGTGTTTACTAAACTGTAATGGTGACTATACATTTATACATGCAGTTAACACACAGGGACTAAACATGTTTCTATGTGTGTTGTGAACATTGGTATTGCTGGGAAGTACATCGTAATTTCCTTTTGCACACATAACATCAAACCACTGTGAAGCCTTCTGGACGAATGTGGCTGTCAGCTTCTCGTCCTCTCTCTCCCTCCATAACTACTGCAAGGCTTTTGAGAGCACCAGCCCAGTGATCAGGAGGAACACAGACCTGGCCTAAATCTAACACAGATTGTTGCAGCTTAGTAACAAGTGCTCCTTGTCCCTCCCACCCCCATCATCTGCAGAGGGAAGTACATAAAACTACCTACAGATTGTAGTTATTCTCTTACACTTATGGCTTTTCTGGAGATAAATTCTCATGGGGAAATTTCTTGGGAATAAAAACCAATCTCATCATATAAAAATATAGATTCACCTTCATACCCAGAAACTTATCTTACTTCAAGAAATGCAGTTTTCTAAGAAGTGAGTGAAGAACCTGACAAAACTCCAGTAACACCTCTGAAAGTATCTTGTTTATTCGTGTTTATGTCTTTGTTATCTGTTTTCCAGCTAAGTTGTTAAGGTCTCTAAGGACAGGGACCTTGTTATCTTGCTCATCACTGAATCCCGAATGTTTACAGTGCCTGGCCTATAGTAGACGCTTAATAAACATTTTTTCGATGAATGAATGAATTAAATACCTGCAAAAATATTATAAAACAGTATGCATAATATGGTTGTAATTGTCTAAACCAAAGAAAGAAAGAAAGTGTGTGTGTGTGTGTCTGTGTGTAGGCAGAGAAAGATATTTAAAATATCAATATTTTGAGAAGCTTTTAAACTACTTTGGTGATCACTTAATTCTAAAGACAAATTAAAACTCTGCTTTATGTGTCTTGAGGGAAAAGTCTGATCCCTTTTATTTGTCCTTTTGTGTCTGGTTTATTTCACTTGGCATAATTTCCACTCAGCTTCACTCAGCCAGAGTCATCCACGTTGTGATATGTGTCAGTGCATCATTCTTTTTTTTTAATTTTATTTATTTATTTTTAAAAATTTATTTATTTTCGGCTGCATTGGGTCTTTCGTTGCTGCGTGTGGGCTTCCTCTAGTTGCGGCGAGCGGGGGCTACTCTTTGTTGTGGTGCGCGGGCTTCTCATTGCGGTGGCTTCTCTTGTTGCAGAGCACGGGCTCCAGGTGCGTGGGCTTCAGTAGTTGTGGCGCATGGGCTTAGTTGCTCCACGGCACGTGGGATCTTCCTGGACCAGGGCTCGAACCCGTGTCCCTGGCATTGGCAGGTAGATTCTTAACCACTGCACCACCAGGGAATTCCCTGTCAGTACATCATTCTTGCAGCTCACTTTACACCCTGCTTTAACCGCACATCACCACAAAAAAATGATAATTATGTGATGTGATAAAGGCACATAGCTACCACTATGATGGTAATCCATATTGCAATATATAAATGTATCAAATCAATACACTGTAAAGGTTAAACTTACACAGTGGTATCTATCAATTGTATCTCAATATAAAAAGAAACTATAGTGAGCAGGTTGGTCACCTGTTTCTGTAAATAACGTTTTGCTGGAACATATACACGAAAGATATACAGTTAATTTTTGTATATTGACCTTGTATCTTGCAACCTTGCTAAATTCACTGTAAGATCTGGCAATTATTTTATAGATTCCCATAAGATTTTCTTGTACACAATCAAATTGTTGCAAATATTGACAGTTTCAGTTTTTCCTTTCCAACACTTATGCCTTTTATTTCTTTTTTCCTGTGCCTTAATTTTGAATAAAACTGGTAAGAGCAGGGAAAAAACCCATATATCAGAAGTTTTGATGAGTCATTTTTATTATCAATTATATTAAAATATTAGAAATATTTTCTTTTTTTTAAAGGAACGCCTTTCTTTCTTTCTTTCTTTCTTTCTTTCTTTCTTTCTTTATTTATTTATTTATTGGCTGTGTTGGGTCTTCATTTCTGTGCGAGGGCTTTCTCTACTTGCGGCAAGCGGGGGCCACTCTTCATCGCGGGGCGTGGGCCTCTCACTATCGCGGCCTCTCTTGTTGCAGAGCACAGGCTCCAGACGTACAGGCTCAGTAGTTGTGGCTCACGGGGCTAGTTGCTCCGCGGCATGTGGGATCTTCCCGGACCAGGGCTCAAACCTGCATTGGCAGGCAGATTCTCAACCACTGCACCACCAGGGAAGCCCTAGAAATATTTTCTAATATCCATTGTGACGTCTTCTTTTATTCATAATTATTAAAACTGGTTTACTAAATTCCTAAACATATGGGTATTTTCTAGTTTTCTGTTGCTCATTTCATATTTTTACTTCACTGTGGTCATATAACATCCTCTACATGATTTCAGTTCTTTGAAATGTGGTGAGACTTGCTTTATGCCCAGCATATGGTTTACTTTGGCTAATGGCCTGTTGGAACTTAAGATGAATGTGTCTTCTGCAGTTGTTGTTAGGTGGACTGTTCCATGTATGTCAGGTTGCTTTATCATTTTGTTAAAATCCTTATAAGTTTACTGATATTTTGTCTGCTTCTTACAGTTACTGAGAGAACTATGTTAAGAGCTCTACCTATAATTGTTGGGTTTGTTGTTTCAAAATAAATGAGGCAAAATAAAATCAGGTGCTTACAAATTTAAGATTGTTATGTACTCTTGTTAAATTAACCATGTTATCATTGTGAAATGTCCTTCTTTTTCTGAAGTAGTACTTGTTGCCATAATATCTGCTTTTTCTGAAATTTATGTGCCTCAATCACCTTTATTTTGCTTAATGTTTGTGTGGTATATATTTTTTTCCATTCTGGTACTTTCAGCCTATCTATGCACTTACATTTATAGTGTATCTCCGTAACATTTCTTATAGCGCACGTCTGCTGGTTAATTAATTTTATCAGGTTTTGCTTGTCTAAAAAGTCTTCATTTCTCCTGAAATTGTGAATAATATTTGCACTGTGTACATACCAATGAAAATAGCTCTTGGACAAATCTAGAACAGAACAAAGAAGTATCAGAAACACTGTGGAGCACAAAAATGAGGATGGCCAAATAGAAGAGCGTATCAAAAATTTGACTTGTGTCATTCTGTCCCTCAGTCTGAAGCAGCTTGGTGCCAAAGGGGATCCCCTCTAAGGGATTTCTTCCCAAGGGGAAAGGACAACAGGAGAACTGTAACACCTCTTGTCACTACCAGGAACACTAGCAGCCTTCACCACCTGAGGAGCTCCATAGTCTTCACAGATACTGAAGCCAGCTGATGGACCTTCTCGGAGTCCAAGCCACTGCACTCCCCCCAGAGGAGGAACTGCATCCTCCCCTCAGGGCTTAGGCCTCCCCCAGCACCCACCATCTTCAGGGCTTGAGTTGCTGGTGTGCTTGCAACTCAGAGCCTGAGGACCCCATCATCCCTGGGGCCCATGTTGCTGCTCTACCTTGTCCCCCCAAGCACCAAGACACCACTGCACCCCACCCACCAGGACCTGAGCTGATGTGGCATGCCCTTGGAGAACGTGGACCCCCGCTTCATTGGCGATCTGTGCATGCCTATGCCTTTGAAACTGGCACCGCTACAGCAGATGTGCTCATACTCCAGGCTCAGGAACCATGAACTACACTGTCACTCTGAGCACCTGCACCCCAAACAGTGGCACCACCATCAATGCATGTACATCTCTGTCCCAGAACCCAGCACTGCCATCAAGGCCTGTGTGCTCACATGCCAGACACAGCACCAAGAAGAATCCCCTCAGCTAAGACCTCAGTCTGTGGGTGAAAAGAAGAACAAGAGGACCCCAGTATCCTTTGCCATCTAGGAGGCCAACAACCCTCACCACTACTGCCATCACAGACACTCACAGCCTTGACCACCAAGGACCCTCCACAGTCTTCGCTGACATTGACCTCAACTGACAGAGCTGCATGGAGACTATGCTGTTGAGCCCTCCCTGGAACTGGAGCTGCTGAACTGCAGAAGAAAGAAAGAGAGAAAGAGAGAAAGAGGGAGGGAGGAATGAAGAAGGAAAGGAAGGAAGGAAGGAAGGAAGGAACCAACCCAGAAATCCTGGAGCTAAAGAATATAATGAATGAAATGAAAAATGCAATAGAGAGCTTCAACAACATACTTGATTAAGCAGAAGAAACAATCTTCAAACTCAAAGATAAATCTTTTGAAATTATCCAGTCAAGAGGAGAAAAAAAAAGAATAAAGAAAGCCTACAGGATTTATGGAATACCATTAAATTTTTCCAGACAAGACATACAAGTGACCAACAGGTATATGAAAATGTTCTCAACATCACTAATCATCAGGGAAATGCAAATCAAAACCACAGTGAGATATCAGCTCAGACCTGTCAAAATGGCTATTATCAAAAAATCACATGATAATAAGTGTTGGCAAAGATGTGGAGAAAGGGGAGTCCTTGGGACTCCCCTGGTGGTCCAGTGGTTAAGACTCCATGCTCTCAATGCAGGGGGCCTGGGTTCAATCCCTGGTCAGGGAACTAGATCCTGCATGCCGCAACTAAGATCCCGCATGTTGCAACTAAAGATCCTGCATGCCGCAACTAAAGATCCCGCATGTCACAATGAAGATCCCATGTGCCGCAACTAAGACCCAGCACAGCTAAATACATAAATAAATATTTTTTTAAAAAAAAGAAAGAAAAGGGAATCCTTGTACACTGTTAGTGGGAATATAAATTGGTGCAGCCATTATGGAGAACAGTATGGAGGTTCCTCAAAAAATTAGAAATAGAACTACCATATGATCCAGCAATCCCACGTCTGGTATATATACAAAGGAAATGAAATCAGGATCTTGAAGAGATATCTGCACTCCCGTGTTTATTGCAACATTATTCACAATAGCCAAAACATGGAAATAACCTAAGTGTCCATTGATGAATGAATGGAAGAGTAGAAAGACCCTGAGCTCACCTGCTCTCACAGGCACACCAAATCACAACTATTTTCAGAACAACCATCAATGGAAAAGACTGGAACCTACCAGAAAAGATTGTCTACAACTAAAGATATAAAGAAGGAACCACAATAAGATGGGTAGGAGGGGCATCATCATGATATAGTCAAATCCCATACCCCTGGGTGGACAATTCACAAGCGGGAGGATAATTACCATTGCAGAGGTCCTCCCCAAGGAGAGAGGGGTCTGACCCCATGTTGGGCTCCATAACCTGTGGGTCATATACTGGGAAAACGAGCCCCCAGAGCATTTGGCTTTGAAGACCAGCAGGGCTTACTCTCCAGAGTTCCAGAGAGCTGTGGGAAGTAGAAACTGTACTCTTAAAGGGCGCACACAAACTCTCACATGCTCCAGGATCCAGGGTAGAAGCAGTAATAGGAGCCTGGGTCAGACGTACCTGCTGATCTGGAGAGTCTCCCAGAGAGGTAGGAGGCAACTGCAGCTCACCCTGGGGACATAGACACTGGTGGCAGCCATTTGGGGAGCTGATTCTACCAGGAGGACACTGGTGCTGGTAAGCACCATTGTGAAATCCTCCCTCTAGCTTATAAGCCTCAGGACCCATCCCCGCCCTGGCCCAACAGCCTGTAGACAAAAGTGCTGAGACACCTCATGCCAAGCAACTAACTGGGCATGGACACAGCCCCACCCACCAACAGACAGGCTGCCTTAAGACCCCCTGAGCCCACAGCTGCCCCTGGACATGGCCCTGCCCACCAGAGGGCACGGGATCTTCCCCACAAACCAGTGTGCAGGCACCAGACCCGGGACCCCCAGGGACCTCCAGCCAGAGACCCTGGGACCCAGCTCCACCCACCAGTGGGCAGACACCAGCCCCAGAATCCCCTGGGCTCTGGCCCTGCCCTCCAGTGAGCCTGCTCTAGCCTTGGGACCAGCTTCACCCACCAACAGGTGTCACTCTTTGTCACTATTTGCTGTCACTATTTGCAGATGACATGACACTATACATAGAAAATCCTAAAGACACCACCAAAAAACTACTAGAGCTCATCAATTAATTCAGTAAAGTTGTAGGGTCCAAAAATAATATACAGAAAATGTGTTGCATTTCTATACACTAACAACAAACTAAACTATCAGAAAGAGAAATTAAGTAAACAGTCCCATTTACAATCGCATAATAAAGAATAAAATACCTAGGAATAAACCTGCTTAAGGAGGCAAAAGACCTGTACTCAGAAATCTATAAGATGCTGATGAAAGAAATCAAAGATGACACAAACAGATGGAAAGATATACCATGTTCTTGGATTAGAAGAATCAATACTGTCAAAATGACTGTACTACCCAAGGCAATCTACAGATCCAATGCAATCCCTATCAAATTACCAATAGCATTTTTCACAGAACTAGAACAAAAATTTTTAAATCTATATGTAAATACAAAAGATAATGAATAGCCAAAACAATCTTGAGAAGGAAAAACAGAACTAGAGGAATCATGTGCCCTGACTTCAGACTGTACTACAAAGCTACAGTAATCAAAACAATATGGTACTGGTACAAAAAACAGAAATATAGATCAATGGAACACGATAGAGAGCCCAGAAATAAACCCACACACTTATGGTCAATCTGCAACGAAGGGTGCAAGAATATACAATGGAGAAAAGACAGTCTCTTCAATAAGTAGAGCTGGGAAAACTGGACAGATACATGTAAGAGAATGATATTAGAAATTCTCTAAGACCATATACAAAAATAAACTCAAAATAAATTAAAGACCTAAATGTGAGACCAGATACTATAAAACTCCTAGAAAAAAACATAGATGAGACACTCTGACATAAATAGTAGCAATATTTTTTTGGATCTGTCTCTTAAAGGAGATAAAAGCAAAAATAAACAAATGGGACCTAATTAAACTTAAAGCTTTTTGCACAGCAAAGGAAACCATCGACAAAAAAAACACAAAAAGACCACCTACTGGGACTTCCCTGGTGGTCCAGTGGTTAAGAATCCGCCTTCCAATGCAGGGGATGCGGGTTCGATCCCTGGTCAGGGAACTAAGATCCCACATGCCATGGGGCAACTAAGCCCATGCGCGCTCTAGAGCCCATGCACCACAACTAGAGAGAAGCCCGCCTGCCCCAACAAAAGATCCCGCATGCTGAAACTAAGACCCAATGCAGCCAAATAAATAAATATTAAAAAAAAAAGACAACTTACTGAATGGGAGAAAATATTTGCAAATGATATGACAAACAAGGGGTTAACATCCAAAATATGTAAACAGCTCACACAACTCAACATCAAAAAAACAAACAGCCCAATTTAAAAAATGGTCAGAAAGCCTGAATAGACATTTTTCCAAAGAAGACTTACAGATGGCTGAGAGGCACATGAAAAGGTGCTCACCATCATTAATCATCAGAGAAATGCAAATCAAAATCACAATGAGATATCACCTCACACTTGTCAGAATGGCCATCATCAAAAAGACAACAAATAGCAAATGTTGGCAAGGATGTGGAAAAATGAAAGGCTAATACAATATTGGTGGGAATGCAAATTGGTGCAGCCACCATGGAAAACAGTATGGAGGTTTCTCAAAAAACTAAAAATAGAACTACTATATGACCCAGCAATTCCACTCCTGGGTATATATCCCAAAAAAACACAGAAAACTCTAATTGAAAAAAAAGATGTGTACCCCAATGTTCATAGCAGCATTATTTACAATTGCCAACCTGAGTGTCCATCAACAGATGAATGGATAAAGAAGATGTAGTATATATATATATACAGTGGAATACTACTCAGTCATTGAAAAATGAAGTTTTGCCCTTTGCAACAACATGGATGGACTTGGAGGGTATTATGCTAAGTGAAATATGTGAGACAGAGAAAGACAAATACTGTATGATATCACTTATATATGGAATCTAAAAAATACAACAAACTAGTGAATATAACAAAAAAGCAGCAGACTCACAGATATAGAGAACAAACTAGTGGTTACCAGTGGAGAGAGGGAAGGGGGGAGGGGCACGATAGGGAAAGGGGATTAAGAGGTACAAACTACTATGTATAAAATAAATAAGCTACAAGGATATATACTATGACACAGGGAATATAGCCAATATTTTGTAATAATGATAAATGGAGCATAACCAAATATTGTGAATCACTATGTTGTACACCTGAAACTTATATAATATTGTACATCAACCATACCTCAATGAAAAAGAAGAAAATTTTTGAATAAAAAAAATTTAAATTAAAAAAACTCTCTGAAAAAGAAAAAAGTGATATATATGCATATATATATATATATATATGATGGAATATTATTCATCCATTAAAAAAGACAATATGGATGAACCTGGAGGGCATTATGCTAAGTGAACTAAGCCAGACGAAGACAAATATTGTATGGAATCACTACTATGGGAAATCTTTTTGAAAAAAAGAAAAAGAAAATGTAGAACTCACAGAAACAGATAGTAGAATGGTGGTTATATCATGTTTTGTAATCTTCTTTTTTTCCCCTCACTTAATAATGTATTTGATGTTTTTCTATGTCAATAAATATAGATGAACATCATCATTTTAAAAGATTGGTTAATATTCCATGCTAGAAATATTGCACATGCTAGGGATATTGCACTATCATTAAAGAGCTCTTGTCTAATGAAGCCTGAGGTGTGCTCCTACCCACTTGTGATCAGCTGGGCTCTGTCTCTCTAGGTTACTTTGATAGGAACTAGCTCCAGGATTGAATATCAGCCTAAATAATTGGTTCATTGAAAGCCCCAGTTATATCACTGAGGTCGGAGGCAGGTCCGTATATTTGTAGTGCTGACCAAATCTCAAACTTGGCCAGGCGTCTTATGCCTGTTTCAGAAGTTGGAGTAGGAGATTGGCAGCTGAGGTGTCTCCAAGGGAATTATAAGTTAATTTTCTTTGCATCTGTGGTTATATCTCCTTTCTTATTTCAAATTTTATATGTGTGGAATTTCTTATATTTATTTGGTTATTTATTTTATTGAGTTTTAATCAAAGAATCAACTTTTCTTTAAGCTCTTGGATTGAAATTTATTAATTAATTACTATAATGTTTTACTTTATTTTTATTCACACATGTAATAGAAAAAGATGTTCTCATTACAAAAATTCAACCAGTACAGATATAACTAAAGCTCCTCTTGATCCCTGTTCCCAGGCCCTTCTCAGAGTATGACGGATGTCATTCTAGACCTGTTTATGGAGTTTCATTTCCCCTTTTCTCACCCAATTACTGTCTTCCTCAGGAAAAGGAAGTATTAGATTTATCTAAGTTATAACAGTGGAATTTTTAGAGTGAAAAACCTTATTTAAATTACTCATTTCGGCTCCAGTCCTGGTCTACTCTGACCCAACATGGTTTTATACCATCAAAAATATGCTTTAAATATCATGAAATTGGGTTCTTGTATCCCATGTCTTCATATTTTTTAATATACTCCTTTATTTTGGTAGAAGACATTCTCTAATCATTTCCTGAGAATGGCTGAATTAGAGGTAGATGTTCTGAATCCTTGTATATTAGAAAATGTCTTTATTCTCATTTCCCATTTGAGTGATTATCTGGCTGCACATAGATTGCAGTGTGCATTAATTCCAAAATGTTTGACCACAGGAACCTTTTCCATGGGCATCCCATTGTCTCATAGGGCTCTGTGGAAATATACTTTGAGGAAAGTTTTCTCTTTGAGGAAGAGCTGTATTCAGTGAAGATTTTGCTTGCAAATATTGTGACTTGATGAGACTGTTCAGGTACCTGATCAGTAGCTTAGTAAAGCTGTATTTGTTTTCATTTATGTTTATGCATATACTTTACCACCATGAAATCCTTTTACTCAGATAATCCTGTTCATAGTAGAAATTAATATTGCTAGAACTGTGGTGGGATTTTATGTTATTTGTATCCTAAACCTAAGTCCTGCTCCCTTATGCTTACTTATCCTACAAATTGGTCACCAAAGAGTTCTGTGTGACTAGTAAGACTCTCCACTATTGTGTATAATTACATTTCTCCATTTTTCTCCATATATATATATGTATATTCATTTTAAATCACAGCCCTTTCTTGTGGTCACAAACAGATATACCACAACAGCAGCAATGCAAAACCACTTTTACTACCATTGTTGGACTACTGTTCCATGTGTCAGGGATTTAACCTAACGACCTGCAATATAATGGTACTGAGTAGTATTTTTTCATTTATCTGGGAATAGAAGAGAACCTCTAACAGAGATCTTGCTTGGGACCTGGGTTATGAGTAACCAGAATCTTATTCTTCCTCATCTCCAGGTCTGTGGGTTCTGGGGTGCCACAACTCAGACTTTCGGAACAGAGGCATGACAGCCTTACTGAAGGTTTATAGTTGTGACAGGAACACTGGTGATTATTATGAGGACACATATGAAGATATTCCAACCCTCTTGCTGAATGAAAACAATGTCATTGAACCCAGAAGCTTCTCCCAGAATTCAAGGCACCCTAGCACTAGGCAAATGCAATTCAAAGCCACCACAACTCCAGAAAATGATATAGAGAAGACTGACCCTCAGTCTGGAGAGAGAATGCAGCTGCTTAAAGAACGAAGTGTCTCCTCTAGTGATTTGTTGATGCTCTTGGGACAGAATCCTACTCCACATGGATTATCCTTATCTGATCTCCAAGAAGCCAGAAATAAAGCTAATGATCATTTACCTAGAGCAATAGAAAGAAACAAGGGCCCGTCTGAAGTGGCACATCTCACACCAGAGCTCCATCACAGTGGGGAAAGAGTATCTACTCCTGAGCCAGAGCTGCCATTAAGATTGAATGAGAATTTGGGGACAACTATAACAGTAGAGTTGAAGAAACTTGATTTTAAAATTTCTAGTTCATCGAACAATCTAATGACTCCACCAACAATTCCATCAGGCAATTTGTCAGCAGGTACTGAAAAGACAGGTTCCTTAGGACCCCCAAATATGCCAGTTAATTTTAGTAGTCAATTAGGTGCCATTGTATTTGGCAAAAATTCATCTCACTTTATTGGGTCTGGTGTACCTTTGGGCTTGAGTAAAGAAGATAATGATTCCAAGTCGTTAGAAGCAGTTTTAACAAATAGTCAAGAAAGTTCACTGGGAGAAAATGTATTATCAGTGGAGAGTGATAGGTTATTTAAAGAGGAAGGAGTTCGTGGACCTGCTTCATTGACCAAAGATGATGCTTTGTTTCAAGTTAATATCTCTTTGGTAAAGACAAACAAGGCACTAGTTAACTCAACAACTAATACAAAGACTCACATTGATGACCCAGCATTATTAATTGAGAATAGTACATCAGTCTGGCAAGATATTATGTTAGAAAGTAATACTGAGTTTCAAGAAGTAACTTCCTTGATTCATGATGAAATGTTTATGGACAAAAATACTACAGCTTTGGGACTAAATCATGTGTCAAATAAAACTACTTCATCAAAAAATATGGAAATGATCCACCAAAACAAAGAAGACTCTGTGCCACTAGATGCAGAATATCCAGATACATCATTCTTCAAGACTCTGCCAGATTCAACAAATTGGATAAAAAGGACCCATGGCAAGAACTCCCTAAGCTCTGGGCAAAGGCCCAATCCAAAGCAATTAACATCTTCGGGATCAGAAAAATCTGTGAAAGATCAGAATTTCTTGTCAGAGAAGAATAAGGTGGTAGTAGGAGAGGATGAATTTAGCAAGGGCACAGGTTTTAAAGAGATGATTTTTCCAAATAGCAAGAACGTATTTCTTACTAACTTGGCTAATGTCCAAGAAAATGATACACACAATCAAGGAAAAAAGTCTCAGGAAGAGATAGAAAGGAAAGAAAAATTAATCCAAGAGAATGTAGTTTTGCCTCAGGTGTATACAGTGACTGGAACTAAGAAATTTCTGAAGAACCTTTTTTCACTAAGCACTAAGCAAAATGTAGAAGGTTTAGATGAGGAGACATATACTCCAGTACTTCAAGACACCAGGTCATTAAATGGCTCAGCAAAAAGAACAGGGATTCACATGGCCCATTTCTCAAAAATAAGGGAGGAAGCAAACTTGGAAGACTTGGGAAACCAAACAAAGCAAATGCTAGATAAATATCCAAGCACCACAAAGATGTCTCCTATTCCAAGTCAGCAGAAGGCTATACCTCAGCGTGATAAGCGGGATTTGAAACAATTCAGACTCCCACTAGAAGCAATAAAGCTTGAAAGGGAGGTAATTCTGAATGACACCTCAACTCAGTGGTCCAGAAACATGAAATATTTGACCCAGGGCACCTTCACACAGATAGAGTACAACAGGAGGGAGAAAAGGGCCATTACTCAGTCATTCTTATCAGATTGTTCTATGAGGAGTCATGACATCATTCAAACAAATGGCTCTGCATTACCCATTGCACAGGTATCAGTATTCCCATCAATTAGACCTACAGATCTGACCAAGATTCCATCCCAGGACAACTCTTCTCATCCTCCAGCATCCGCCTGTAGTTATAGCTTTCTGGAAAGGAGTTCTGAGGTCCAAGAAAGCAGTCATTTCTTACAAGGAGCCAAGAGAAATAACCTTTCTTTAGCCTTCCTAACCTTGGAAGTGATTGAAGGTCAAAGAAAGATCAGCGCCCTAGGGAAACGGGCCACAAACTTACTCATGTACAAGAAACTTGAGAACACTGTTGTCTTGAAACCAGGATTGCCTGAAGCATCTGGCAAAGTTGTTCATCAGGAAGACTTTTTCCATACAAAAACTAGCAATGATTCTCCTGCCCACCTGGATCTCAGGGAAGAGATACTCCTTCAGAAAACACAGGGACTTGTTAAATTGAATAAAGTAAATAGACCTGGAAAAGTGCCCTTTCTGAAATGGGCAACAGAAAGCTCTGAAAATACTCCCCCCAAGCTGCTGGGTCCCCTTGCTTGGGATAACCAATATGCTACCCTGATACCAAGAGAAGAGAAATCCCTAGAGAAGTCACAAAAACACACAGCTTTTAAGACAAAAGACATCATTTTGCCCCTGGACCCTTGTGAAAACAATCATTCAATAGCAGCAATAAATGAAGTACAAGATAAGACCCAAAGAGAAGCCACCTGGGTAAAGCAAGGAGGGAATAGAAGGTTGTGGTCTCAGAATCCACCAGTCTTGAAACGCCATCAAAGGGAAATAACCGTTACTACTTTCCAGCCAGAGGAAGACAAAATTGACTATGATGATACTTTCTCAATTGATACGAAGAGAGAAGATTTTGACATTTATGATGAGGAGGAAAATCAGGGCCCCCGCAGCTTTCAAAAGAGAACGCGACACTATTTTATTGCTGCAGTGGAGCGGCTCTGGGATTATGGGATGAATAGATCCCCCCATGCACTAAGAAACAGGTATGGGTACATTGATTATTCCTTTGTCCTACTGTTGTGACCTTTGATTTTTACCAGGTGCTGAAACAATAGGAAAGGCACAACCAGCAGTGAGACTCCAAAGATTGAGGAAGCTGAGAACCAGATGGCAAAGTCTAGATGAAGCTGAGGAGCAAATGGGAGATTAGATGATGACACTAACAATGAGAGTTACGGGATGGTAAACCCAGATGGCATGAAACTCACTCTGGTGGGATGGTGAAGAAGAGGGGTCTACGAAAGGGTAGGGGGGTCAGAGTCAAGAAGCAGCCATGGGGAGCAGGAAGAAAGTCAGCCTCACCTATCAGCCCTATGAGCTGCAGGGTAAGGTTTAGTCTCCTGAGAGAGCCCTGATAGAGGCAGGAGGAAGCAGTGAAGTGTGTGGTAAAGAGATTGAGGATGCAGGGAAAGTTGTTTTCCATAGTACTGGGGATCCAGAGGGCAAAGTGGGAGGATTTGATTATTAGGGGAGCAGAGGGAGGTTGGGCAGGGGAGAGAAAGCACAGAGACATTTGGAAGATAAACATAAGGAGAGTCAATCAGTCAACCAATATTTATTGAGCACCTATTATATGCCAGACACTTGCATAGACACTGGAGTGCAGCAAAGTAGGAGCTTACATTCTACTGGGGAGAGCAAGGGACAATAAATTAGTAGAAAACTAAATAGGGGAATCTTGGTGCCGTTCAAAAGGTAGACTTGAATAATATGGTAGAGTGACGGGGGTGTTACTTTAGCTGTGATGGTCAGAGAAATTCTCTTTGTGGAGTTGAGACCTAAATGATGATAAGAGGTCAGCTAACAGAGGTCTGAGAGAAGACATTTCCGGCAGAAGGAACAGGAAATGCAAAGGCCCTGAGAATGAAACAAGTTTAGCATGTTTGAGGAACAAAAAAGGACCAACATGACTGTAGTACAGTAAGGAAGTGTGTGCAGGGGTAGGGAGATGAGGTGGCAGAGATGAGCAGTGGTCAGATAATATAGGTCCTAGAGGAAGGGTAGATGCTCTCCCTCTTCATTAGTCATTGTCACTTCCCAGCCTTGCTTTCTACCTCAAATGAGCCCTTATTGCTGCACAGCAACCGTAGAATATTTCCTGCTCTCCTGGACCTCTATCTTACATTTTCTGCTTTTTCCCTAAATCTCCAACACGTTTTGCCCATTCTCCAACACCCCTTCTCACTCCTAGTTGATGCTTTGCACTGAACTCCACAGACTTCCAACACCACATTTACTGACATCTGTACCAATATACTGCCCAGTTTTGCACTCGATCCCATCCTTTCTCCCTTCATAAAAAACGTTGCTTTAGCAAGTCCCTTGTTCTCTCTTACATCATCAGTTTCTCACTTTCCACCGGATTAGTCTCACCAGCGTCAATCAAGCTATTGATTAGAACAGGGTAGTGGTGGTGAAAATCAAAAGAAATGTAAGGATGTTGATTATGATTTAAAGATAAGCAGAGAGGGCTTGGTGTTAGATTGAGTATGGGGAGGAATGGTGAGAGAAGACTCAAAGAAGATTTTCGGGTTTTGTCCTGAGCAACTAGGTGGATGATAGTGACATTTAATGAGATGTGGAAGGCTTGAAGCAGAACAGATTTATTTGAGGAAACACTCAAGGGTCTGTTTTGTACATATTTAATTTGAGATGCCTATTAGAGATCCTAGTTGAGTTTTTTAAAAATTTATTTTCTTTTAATTTTTTTTGGGCTGCATTGGGTCTTAGTTGCGGCACGCGGGATCTTCATTGAGGCATGCAGGATCTTCTCATTGCAGCGCATGGGCTCTTCGTTGTGGCGTGCGGGCTTCTCTCTAGTTGTGGCATGCTGGCTCCAGGGCACATGGGGTCTCTAGTTGAGGCTCGCGAGCTCAGTAGTTGTGGCACACGGGCTTAGTTGCCCCGTGGCATGTGGGATCTTAGTTCCCCGACCAGGGATCGAACCCACGTCCCCTGCATTGAAAGGTGGATTCTTTACCACTGGACCACCAGGGAAGTCCCCAAGTTGAGATGTTGAGTAGGCAGTTAGATATATGAGTCTGGAATCCAAGGAAGAGGTCTGTGCTAAAGATACAAATTTAAGAGTTATGAGCTTATTAATAGCATTCAAATAAGACTTGATGGGATGATGAGGGAGTAAAAGTAGATGTAAACCGTGCCCACTTTACGCTAGGTCCCCAAAGGGCTACATGCTCAAAGTAATGGTAAACCAGTTAACTTGCACTTCATTGACTTACAGCCCAGTTTTCTGTCATCTGTGTTGTCCATGAAATCTCTATTCTTGATCAAAATTTAAGCATGTCTTGGATTGGCAGTGCCTGCAGACATCTGGCTGAAGAATACATAAAACCTCTCTAGTGTAAGAAACCAACATTCTAGGCCTCAAGTTATTTTCACAAATATTCCAGATACAACTTCTAGCACACAAAGATACTGGGTATGAAATAAAACAAGAAAAATAAGCAAGAAACCACAACTAAGGAGCCCACATGCCGCAACTAAGGAGCCGGCAAACTGCAACTAAGACCCAGTGCAACCAAATAAATAAATAAATAAATATTTTTTAAAAATCTAAGTACTCAGTTAAGTAGAAAGGAAACTTTAAAGCAAGAGGTTTGTAGAGATACAGAGGAAATGTTATAATAATAAAACAGTCAATTCAATAGGCAGCCATACATTCCTAAATTACTATGAACCTAATAATATAGTTTTAAAATACATAAAGCAAAACTTGACAGACTTAAATAGAGAAATAGATAAATTCTCAATCATTATCATCACTTCTACTCAATACTGTACTGAACACTCAAGCAGTAAACACATATAAAAGGTATAAAGGTTGAAAAGAAAGAAATAAAACTGTCCTTGCGTACAGATGATATGATTTTATACATATAAAAAATGTTTACAAATAAGTGATTAGAATTAACTAGGAAAGTTAGCAGGTTTGTAGAATTGAAAATCAATATACAAAATCTATTATATATCGATATAGTAGCAGCAGACAGGTAGAAAATGAAATTAAAAGAATGTGTCATTTACAATGGAATGAAATAGTAACAAGTACCTAGAAATAAGTATGACAAAAATTTTTCAAGACCTCTATGGAAAAACCTATGGAAATTTATTGGGAAACTTTAAAGAAGACCTAAGTAGATGCCAAGATATACCATGTACATGTACTGGAAAATGCGATATTATGAAAATGTAAACTATCCCCAAACCGATCTATAGATTCGGCACAACCTATGTGAAAATCTCAACAAGTATTTTCTCTTGCAGAACTCAACAAGCCTGATTTTAAAGTTACTAAGAAAATGCAAAGCGCCAAGAATAGCCAAGACCCTCTTGAGGAAAAGGAACAAGATGGGAGGAATTGCTGTATAACATATTGAGACTTATTTTAAAGCTATAGTAATGTGATAATTGGCTTAGGAGTAAACAAATAGGTCAGTGAAAGAAAACAGAAAACCCAAAACTAGACTAACACATTTATAGGCATTTGATTTATGGAAAAGGTGTCACAGAAGAGCAGTTTTCAATAAATGTGCTGAAATTTTTTGATATCCGTATGGAAAGACATTAAACTGGATCCCTAACTCACACCATACACAAAAATCCACTAACAGTGGGTTACAAGTCTAAACATAAACATAAAACCTTAAATCTCTTAGAAAGAAAAAAGTAAGAGAATATCTCAATAACTTCAGGGTAGGAAAAGAAAGAGAATTTATATCAAGATACAAAAAGCACTAACCATGAAGAATTTTTAAATAGATTTCACTACATTAAAATTATGAATTTATGCTCATCAAAAGATAACAAAAAGAGAATGAAAAAATAGCCACAGAAGGGAAGATGTTTGCAGCACAAAAGGCCAACAAAGACTTATATCAAGAATATATAGAGTACTCCTTTGAATCAATAAGAAAAAAAAGCTGATTATCCAATAGAAAAATTGGCACAAAAAAGAAGAAAACAAACTTGGATAGGCATTCCACAAGAGGAAATCCCCAAATGGCTACTACCCATAAGAAATTAACCTCATTATTAATCAGGGAAATGCAAAATAAAACCACAGAGACACTGCTGTGCAACCAGTAGCATGGCCAAAAATGTAAAAACACAGTCAATATCAAGTGTTTGTGAAGATTTGGAGCAAATGGAACTCTCATACATTGCTGATGAAAATGGAAAATGGTGCAGTTCCACTCCTATATATGTGCCCAGCAGAAATGCATACAAAGGTTCATAGCAGGACTATGTATAAGCACCAAAAATTACTCGAATGCACATGATTGCGTTATATTCACACAATGGAATACTATACAGCAATAGGAATGAACAAACTATAGCTACACACACAACGTAGACGAACCACAACCATAATGCTGAGTAAAAAAATCACAAACAAAAGAATGTATGCAATATGGTTCCATTTGCATACTTCAAAAATAGGCAAAACTAAGCTATATTCTTTAGGTATGTATACATAAGTGGTACAGTTATGAACAAAATCAGATAAATAATTATAAACATCAGAATGGGGATTACATTTCGTGGGAAGGGAGAGGGTGTGATTGAAAAGGTAGATAGATAACCGTGAGTCTTCTGGGCTGCTGGAAAAGTTCTTGATCTTAGTGGTGGTTGCATTTTTTGTATCAAAAGCATTTATGTTTTATGCACTTTATTGTATAGTTTTAGTTCGCAGTTTTTACAGAATTTTTAAAAAGCAAAGAAAAGTGGTCCAAGGACTGAACACTGAGGCTCTCATATTTAGAGTATGTTTATAAACCCTACATCCATTCAACGTTCAACAAATTTTTTTTGAGCACCTACTATGTGCCAGGCACTTGTTCCAGCTGCTGGGAGTACAACAGTGGACAAAACAGACAAATCCCCCTGCTTTCATGGATCTTATATACTAGAGAAGCCTGGGGAGAGTGTGTCCAGGAGGATGGAGTGGTTAACTATGCAAAATGTTGCTTAGATGTTGAGTAAGATGAGGACATAAAATTGACTATTGGCTTTGATAAGCCACTTGCATGATTTTGTTACCACCTAAATATAGATGATCTTCATCTAGACCTCTTTTGTGAACTCCCAGTCTCCGTGTATTTCCCAATATAATTCCCACAGATACCCCATGTGTCCAAAACTGTATACACCAATCTACCCTTCTAGGGTTCTCCATCTCAGTGAACTGCATCACAATCCATCCATTTGCCCAAATCAGAAACCAGGAAGTTATCTTTAATCCCTCTTTCTCCCTCCCTTCTCCATTACATTTCCAGTTCATCACTTCTACCAAATGTATCTCAAATACAGGGAAGACAACAATGTGAGGCATTTCTACCCACCTGGTCCATGAGAATATTACTTTTCCTCTGCTTTTTTCTCCAGAGCTGAGAATGGAGGTGTCCCTCAGTTCAAAAAGGTGGTATTTGAGGAATTTGCTGATGGCTCCTTTACTCAGCCCTTATACCGTGGAGAACTAAATGAACATTTGGGACTCTTGGGACCATATATAAGAGCAGAAGTCGAAGACAATATCATGGTAAGTTGAGGACAATGAAGTTACAAGAAAATTAATCCCGTATATGTTTTTTAGATTTCTGATTCTAAAAATAATGGCCATAAAAAAGAATGAAATAATGCCATTTGTAGCAACATGGATGGACCTAGAGATTGTCATACTGAGTGAAGTAAGTCAGACAGAGAAAGAGAAATATCATATGTTATCACATATATGGAATCTTTAAAAAGGGTACAAATGAATTTATTTACAAAACAAATAGAGTCACAGATGTAGAAAACAAAACTTATGGTTACTGGGGGGAAGGGGGGTGGGAGGGATAAATTTAAATTTTTTTAAATAAAAATAATGTATTCTCACTTTTGAAAAAGTTTAAAGTATAGAAAATAAGGAAGTTGAAAAATAATACCATAATTATCATTTTGCTGTATGTTCTTATGTTTTTCCTATGTATTCTCTTTATGTATTCAAAAGTATATAATGCATCATCCTACTTCTTTTCTAAATAAATATGTCATAAACATTTCTTATGTCATTAAAAACACTTCCTACATATATTTTTAAATGACGGAATATTAGTCCATTATATGATTTTATGGTTTACTTAACCGTTTACTTTGAACAACCTTTTAGATAGTTTCTTTTTTTTTTACTATTTAAGTAATGCTGCAGCCACAACCCTTTTCCTAGGATAAAATTCCAGGAGTGCAATATACATGAACATTTTAAGACTTTCTCTAATGAATTATCTATTAATGTTCTTTGCATAGTTGAAATTTTTGGAGGGAGTGCTTTTCTTGTTCATTTATATTACCTTGTATATTATAGATCATTGATATATTAATGATCATTGATCATTTTAGTGAATAATATTTTTCCAAGTTTGTTTTCTCTTAATTTTGTATATAATGGTTTTTAAAATAAAACAGGTTTGAAATTTTAGGTAGTAACCCATAAATCTTTCCTTTACGACACTTTCATAGCTTTTTTGTTTATAAAAATCCTTCCCTATACAGAGGGGTTTTTTTCTTAAAATCACCTATACTTTTTTCAACTTTCTTTTACAGTTTAATTTCTTAACATTTAACTTTTTAATCCATCAATAATTCCTGTAGACTAGAATTTGTTTTTGGTGTGTGTGAGCCAAAGATCAAGGTAGTTTTATTTTTTCCAGAAACAGTCATCCATTGTCCCAATTGATTGTTTACACGAAGGATATAGGAGGATCTAAAATTATGGGATTGTGAGTGAATTTTTTTCTGACTTCAATTTTATTTTACTTTCCATATATCACATGAAAATGTATAATTTTTTTTAATTTGAAAAACAAGTCTTCTTTAAAGATCATAAGTATTCATCCTGGTATTTGTCATGAAGAACCTTAATTTAAGAGTATCAGTTCCTGGGGTCTCAAAACCACTGTGGTGATATTTTCCCTTTTACTTTGGAATTGCTTTTAAGTATTTAGAAATTTTCTCCTTTGCAACTTTGAGTTCATGCCTTAAAGATTTTGGAATTCAAAAATGTCTCAGTTTCTTTTGTAGATCTTTAGGTTTGGGTTCTAATGACATCCATACTCTGTACCATTTCCTCCAGCTATTAAAAACCTGGATAAAGACCCCCCAGATCGGCATTGCTATTAGGGATATAAACCCTAACCTAAGAACTATAGAAGATCTTAAAACATAACACTTGCTTTTTTTATTTCTTTTCTTTTCTTTTTTTTTTTTTTCTTGCTCTGCAGGTAACATTTAAAAACCAGGCATCTCGTCCCTACTCCTTCTATTCTAGCCTTATTTCTTATGAGGAAGATCAGAGGCAAGGAGCAGAACCTAGAAAAAAGTTTGTCAAGCCTAATGAAACCAAAACTTACTTTTGGAAAGTGCAGCACCATATGGCACCAACTAAAGATGAGTTTGACTGCAAAGCCTGGGCTTACTTTTCTGATGTTGATCTGGTAAGCAGGTCTATGTTGTGCTGGCCCCTTTCTGGTTTAAAAGAAAGGGTCTTTGTGTTATGTTTGAAGTTTGGTATTTATCCTAAGCATAATGGGAAGCTTTAGATAGGGGAGGTGTCATCATATTTATGACTTAGACATATCGCTCTGGAATCTACTAAAGAGGAAGAAATTGTACTGTGGGAAGATGGGGAGTGGGTTGGAGTGTCATAAAAGTTGATGAGAAATGCACTCTGGTTCATGGGTGAGAGAACTTTTGCTCATAGAACTGGTGTCTTTCCTCTCAGGAAAAAGATGTGCACTCAGGCTTGATTGGACCCCTTCTGATCTGCCGCACAAACACTCTGAGCGCTGCTTATGGGAGACAAGTGACAGTGCAGGAATTTGCTCTGTTTTTCACTATTTTTGATGAGACCAAGAGCTGGTACTTCACTGAAAACATGGAAAGGAACTGCAGGGCTCCCTGCAATATCCAGATGGAGGACCCCACTTTTAGAGAAAAGTATCGCTTCCATGGTAATATATTCCACACCCAAATATTACTCGCTGTGAAATGAACCTTGAGCCTGAGGTTTGGACATTGTATGATTTGAGACTATATGTGTGGGAGTGGAATCCTCATAGGAATCAATATTTTTGACTGGAGTGGAGGGAAAGACACTTATACAATAGATTTTAACAGCTTTCTCTGTGTTCTTTCTCCAGCAATCAATGGCTATGTGATGGATACACTACCTGGTTTAGCAATGGCTCAGGATCAAAAGATCCGATGGTATCTGCTCAGCATGGGCAGCAATGAAAATATCCATTCTATTCATTTCAGTGGACATGTGTTCACTGTACGGAAAAAGGAGGAGTATAAAATGGCAGTCTACAATCTCTACCCGGGTACGAGCCACTTTGTGTTCTTTCTTCAACTTACTGTGCTTGCTGAAAACCTACTTTAAAGGTCTGTGCCCTGGGGATATGTCCAGTGAACAAAGCAGACCAACTCCCTGCTCTAGGGTAGCTTACTTTGAAAAAGTAACTTTACCCTACAGAGAGATAATAAATAAATTAGCAAGTGAACATGATAATTTCAGATACAGATAATGTGCTATAAAGGAAATAGAACAGAATAAATGGATAATTGATGTCACAGCACTTTCCTAGGAAAAAGGGATTTTTCTACCACCTCAAATCCCACATGGCACCAGTAGTTTCCCAAAGACTGATTTGTTTATGTATGAAAGCAATATATTGATTAAGCACTCCTCACAATGTTGATCAAAACATAATTTCATTTTAGTTCTGCAGTGTCCCTTTAAAACAGGTTTAATAGTGGAAGTAAACTTCCCCTGTTTCTGTGTAAAAATTCTGATAAGCCCAGTGACTTTTCTGTTCACTCTTTTTTTTTTTTAAACATCTTTATTGGAGTATAGTTCCTTTACAGTGGCGTGTTAGTTGCTGCTGTATAACAAAGTGAATCGGCTATACGTATACATATATCCCCATAGCCCCTCCCTCTTGCATCTCCCTCCCACCCTATCCCACCCCTCTAGGTGGTCACAAACCACCGAGCTGATCTCCCTGTGCTATGCGGCTGCTTCCCACTAGCTATCTATTTTACATTTGGTAGTGTATACATGTCAGTGCCACTCTCTCACTTCGTCCCAGCTTACCCTTCCCCCTCCCCATGTCCTCAAGTCCATTCTCTATGTCGCTTCTTTATTCCTTTCCTGCCCCTAGGTTCTTCAGAACCTTTTTTTTTTAATTCTATATATATGTGTTAGCATACGGTATTTGTTTTTCTCTTTCTGACTTACTTCACTCTGTACGACTGACTCTGGGTCCATCCACCTCACTACAAATAACTCAATTTCGTTTCTTTTTATGTCTGACTAATATTCCATTGTATATATGTGCCACATCTTCTTTATCCATTCCTCTGTCGATGGACACTTAGGTTGCTTCCATGTCCTGGCTATTGTAAATAGTGCTACAGTGAACATTGTGGTACATGACTCTTTTTGAATTATGGTTTTCTCAGGGTATATGCCCAGTAGTGCGATTGCTGAGTCATATGGTAGTTCTATTTTTAGTTTTTTAAGGAACCTCCATACTGTTCTCCATAGTGGCTGTATCAATTTACATTTCCACCAACAGTGCAAGAGGGTTCCTTTTCTCCACACCCTCTCCAGCATTTATTGTTTCTAGACTTTTTGATGATGGCCATTCTGACTAGTGTGAGATGGTATCTCATTGTAGTTTTGATTTGCATTTCTCTAATGATTAGTGATGTTGAGCATCCTTTAATGTGTTTGTTGACAATCTGTATATCTTCTTTGGAGAAATGTCTATTTAGGTCTTCTGCCCATTTTTGGATTGACTTGGTTTATTTTTGATAGTGAGCTGCATGAGCTGCTTGTATATTTGGGAGATTAATCCTTTGTCAGTTGCTTCGCTTGCAAATATTTTCTCCCATTCTGAGGGTTGTCTTCTCGTCTTGTTTGTGGTTGCCTTTGCTGTGCAAAAGCTTTTAAGTTTCATTAGGTCCCATTTGTTTATTTTTGTTTTTATTTCCATTTCTCTAGGAGGTGGGTCTAAAAGGATCTTGCTGTGATTTATGTCATAAGGTGTTCTGCCTATGTTTTCCTCTAAGAGTTTTATAGTGTCTGGCCTTACATTTAGGTCTTTAATCCATTTTGAATTTATTTTTGTGTATGGTGTTAGGAAGTGTTTTAATTTCATTCTTTTACATGTAGCTGTCCAGTTTTCCCAGCACAACTTATTGAAGAGGCTCTCTTTTCTCCATTGTCTATTCTTGCCTCCTTTATCAAAGATAAGGTGACCATATGTGCGTGGGTTTATCTCTGGACTTAGGAATCCTGTTCCATTGATCTATATTTCTGTTTTTGTGCCAATACCGTACTGTCTTCGTGACTGTAGCTTTGTAGTATAGTCTGAAGTCAGGGAGCCTGATTCCTCCACCTCCATATTTCTTTCTCAAGATTGCTTTGGCTATTCGGGGTCTTTTGTGTCTCCATACAAATTTTAAGATTTTTTGTTCTAGTTCTGTGAAAAATGCCATTGGTAGTTTGATAGGGATTGCATTGAATCTGTAGATTGCTTTGGGTAGTATAGTCATTTTCACAATGTTGATTCTTCCAATCCAAGAACATGGTATATCTCTCCATCTGTTTGTATCATGTTTAATTTCTTTCATCAGTGTCTTATAGTTTTCTGCATACAGGTCTTTTGTCTCCTTAAGTAGGTTTATTCCTAGGTATTTTATTCTTTTTGTTGCAATGGTAAATGGGAGTGTTTCCTTAATTTCTCTTCAGATTTTTTTGTCATTAGTGTATAGGAATGCAAGAGATTTCTGTGTATTAATTTTGTATCCTGCTACTTTACCAGAGTCATTGATTAGCTCTAGTAGTTTTCTGGTAGCATCTTTAGGATTCTCTATGTATAGTATCATGTCATCTGCAAACAGTGACAGTTTTACTTCTTCTTTTCAATTTGGATTCCTTTTATTTCTTTTTCTTCTCTGATTGCCGTGGCTAAAACTTCCAAAACTATGTTGAATAATAGTGGTGAGAGTGGGCAACCTTGTCTTGTTCCTGATCTTAGTGGAAATGGTTTCAGTTTTTCACCATTAAAAACGATGTTGGCTGTGTGTTTGTCATATATGGCCCATATATTGCCATATATGGGCCATATATGGTTGAGGTAAGTTCCCTCTATGCCTACTTTCTGGAGCATCTTTATCACAAATGGGTGTTGAATTTTGTCAAAAGCTTTTTCTGCATCTATTGAGATGATCATATGGTTTTTATCCTTCAGTTTGTCAATATGGATTATCACATTGATTTGCATATATTGAAGAATCCTTGCATTCCTGGGATAAACCCCACTTGATCATCGTGTATGATCCTTTTAATGTGCTGTTGGATTCTGTTTGCTAGTATTTTGTTGAGGATTTTTGCATTTATGTTCATCAGTGATATTGGCTTGTAGTCTTCTTGTGTGTGTGTGGCATCTTTGTCTGGTTTTGGTATCAGAGTGATGGTGGCCTCGTAGAATGAGTTTGGGAGTGTTCCTCCCTCTGCTATATTTTGGAAGAGTTTGAGAAGGATAGGTGTTAGCTCTTCTCTAAACGTTTGATAGAATTCGCCTGGGAAGCCATCTGGTCCTGGGCTTTTGTTTGTTAGAAGATTTTTAATCACAGTTTCAATTTCAGTGCTTGTGATTGGTTTGTTTATATTTTCTATTTCTTCCTGGTTCAGTCTTGGAAGGTTGTGCTTTTCTAAGAATTTGTCCATTTCTTCCAGGTTGTCCATTTTATTGGCATATAGTTGCTTGTAGTAATCTCTCATGATCCTTTGTATTTCTGCAGTGTCAGTTGTTACTTCTCCTTTTTCATTTCTAATTCTATTGATTTGAGTCTTCTCCCTTTTTTTCTTGATGAGTCTGGCTAATGGTTTATCAATTTTGTTTATCTACTCAAAAAAACAGCTTTTCGTTTTATTGATCTTTGCTGTTGTTTCCTTCATTTCTTTTTCATTCATTTCTGATCTGATCTTTATGATTTCTTTCCTTCTGCTAACTTTGGGGTTTTTTTGTTCTTCTTTCTCTAATTGCTTTGGGTGTAAGGTTAGGTTGTTTATTTGAAATGTTTCTTGTTTCTTGAGATAGGATTGTATTGCTATAAACTTCCCTCTTAGAACTGCTTTTGCTGCATCCCATAGGTTTTGGGTCGTCGTGTTTTCATTGTCATTTGTTTCTAGGTATTTTTTTATTTCCTCTTTGATTTCTCCAGTGATCTCTTGGTTATTAAGTAGTGTATTGTTTAGCCTCCATGTGTTTGTATTTTTTACAGTTTTTTTTCCTGTAATTGATATCTAGTCTCATAGTGTTGTGGTCAGAAAAGATACTTGATACGATTTCAATTTTCTTAAATTTACCAAGGCTTGATTTGTGACCCAAGATATGATCTATCCTGGAGAATGTTCCATGAGCACTTGAGAAGAAAGTGTATTCTGTTGTTTTTGGATGGAATGTCCTATAAATATCAAGTCCATCTTATTTAATGTGTCATTTAAAGCTTGTGTTTCCTTATTTATTTTCATTTTGGATATCTGTCCATTGGTGAAAGTGGGGTGTTAAAGTCCCCTACTATGATTGTGTTACTGTTGATTTGCCCTTTCATGGCTGTTAGCATTTGCGTATGTATTGAGGTGCTCCTATGTTGAGTGCATAAATATTTACAATTGTTATATCTTCTTCTTGGATTGATCCCTTGATCATTATGTAGTGTCCTTCTTTGTCTCTTGTAATAGTCTTTATTTTAAAGTGTATTTTGTCTGATATGAGAATTGCTACTCCAGCTTTCTTTTGATTTCCATTTGCATGGAATATCTTTTTCCATCCCCTCACTTTCAGTCTGTATGTGTCCCTAGGTCTGAAGTGGGTCTCTTGTAGACAGCATATATACAGGTCTTGTTTCTGTATCAATTCAGCCAGTCTGTGTCTTTTGGTTGGAGCATTAAATCCATTTACATTTAAGGTAATTATCGATATGTATGTTCCTATTACCATTTTCTTAATTGTCTTGGGTTTGTTATTGTAGGTCTTCTCCTTCTCTTGTGTTTCCCACTTAGAGAAGTTCCTTTAGCATTTGTTGTAGAGCTGGTTTGGTGGTGCTGAATTCTCTTAGCTTTTGCTTGTCTGTAAAGCTTTTGATTTCTCCATCAAATCTACATGAGATCCTTGCCGGGTAGAGTAATCTTGGTTGTAGGTTTTTCCCTTTCATCACTTTAAATATGTCCTGACACACCCTTCTGGCTTGCAGAGTTTCTGCTGAAAGATCAGCTGTTAACCTTATGGGGATTCCCTGGTATGTTATTTGTTGCTTTTCCCTTGCTGCTTTTAATATTTTTTCTTTGTATTTAATTTTTGATAGTTTGATTAATATGTGTCTTGGCTTGTTTCTCCTTGGATTTATCCTGTATGGGACTCTCTGCGCTTCCTGGACTTGATTAACTATTTCCTTTCCCATATTAGGGAAGTTTTCCACTATAATCTCTTCAAATATTTTCTCAGTCCCTTTCTTTTTCTCTTCTTCTTCTGGGATTCCTATAATTTGAATGTTGGTGCATTTAATGTTGTCCCAGAGGTCTCTGAGACTGTCCTCAATTCTTTTCATTCTTTTTTCTTTATTCTGCTCTGCAGTAGTTTTTTCCACTATTTTATCTTCCAGGTCACTTATCCGTTCTTCTGCCTCAGTTATTCTGCTGTTGATTCCTTCTAGAGAATTTTTAATTTCATTTATTGTGTTGTTCATCATTGTTTGTTTGCTCTTTAGTTCTTCTAGGTCCTTGTTAAAAGTTTCTTGTATTTTCCCTATTCTATTTCCAAGATTTTGGATCATCTTTACTATCATTACTCTGAATTCTTTTTCAGGCAGACTGCCTATTTCCTCTTCATTTGTTTGGTCTGGTGGGTTTTTACCTTGCTCCTTCATCTGATGCGTATTTCTCTGTCTTCTCATTTTGCTTAACTTGCTGTGTTTGGGGTCTCCTTTTTGCAGGCTGCATGTTCATAGTTCCCATTGTTTTTGGTGCTTGCCCCCCATGGGTAAGTTTGGTTCAGAGGGTTGTGTAGGCTTCCTGGTGGAGGGGACTGGTGCCTGTGTTCTGGTGGATGAGGCTGGATCTTGTCTTTCTGGTGGACAGGACCACGTCCAGTGGTGTGTTTTGGGGTGTCTGTGAACTTGGTATGATTTTAGGCAGCCTGTCTTGTAATGGGTGGGGTTGTGTTCCTGTCCTGCTAGTTGTTTGGCATGGGGCATCCAGCACTGGAGCTTGCTGGTAATTGAGTGGAGCTGGGTCTTAGTGTTGAGATGGAGATCTCTGGGAGAGCTCTTGCCGTTTGATATTACATGGGGCCGGGAGGTCTCTGGTGGTTCAATGTCCTGAACTCGGCTCTCCAACCTCAGAGGCTCAGGCCTGACACCCAGCAGGAGCACCAAGACCCTGTTAGCCACACGGCTCAGAAGAAAAGGGAGAAAAAAAAAAGAAAGAAAGAAAATAAACAAATAAAATAAAGTTATTAAAATCTTTAAAAATTATTAAAATAAAAAAGCAATTGAAAAAAAAGAAGAGAGCAACCAAACCAATAAACAAATCCACCAATGATAACAATTGCTAAAAGCTATACTAAAAAAAAAATGGACAGACAGAACCCTAGGACAAATGGTAAAAGCAAACCTATACAGACAAAATCACACAAAGAAGCATACACATACGCACTCACAAAAAGAGAAAAAGGAAAAAATATATATTTATATATAAAAAGGAACAGAGCAACCAAATCAATAAACAAATATACCAGTGATAATAAGCTCTAAATACTAAACTAAGATAAACATAAAACTAGAAACAAATTGATACAGAAAGCAAACCCCAAGTCTACAGTTACTCCCAAGTCCACCTCCTCAATTTTGGGATGATTCGTTGTCTATTCAGGTAGTCCACAGATGCAGGTACATCAAGTTGATTGTGGAGCTTTAATCTGCTGCTCCTGAGGCTGCTGGGAGAGATTTCCCTTTCTCTTCTTTGTTCACACAGCTCCCGGGGTTCAGCTTTGGATTTGTACCCGCCTCTGCATGTAGGTCACCTGAGGGCGTCTGTTCTTCACTCACACAGGACGGGGTTAAAGGAGCAGCTGCTTTGGGGGCTCTGGCTCACTCAGGCCGGGGGGAGGGAGCGGTACGGAGGAGGCGGGGCGAGCCTGCAGCGGCAGAGGTGTCGTGACGTTGCACCAGCCCGAGGCGTGCCGTGCGTTCTCCTGGGGACATTGTCCCCGGATCACGGGACCCTGGCAGTGGCGGGCTGCACCGGCTCCTGGGAGGGGCGGTGTGGAGAGTGACCTGTGCTTGCACACAGGCTTCTTGTTGGCGGCAGCAGCAGCCTTAGCGTCTCATGCCCGTCTCTGGGGTCCGTGCTGATAGCCGCGGCTCGCACCCGTCTCTCGAGCTCGCTTAGGTGGTGCTCTGAATCCCCTCTCCTCCCGCACCCTGAAACAATGGTCTCTTGCCTCTTCAGCAGCTCCAGACCTTTTCCCGGACTCCCTCCCGGCTAGCTGTGCACACTAACCCCCTTCAGGCTGTGTTCACGCAGCCAACCCCAGTCCTCTCCCTGCGGTCCGACCTCCGAAGCCCGAGCCTTAGCTCCCAGCCCCCGCCCGCCCCGGCGGGTGAGCAGACAAGCCTCTCGGGCTGGTGAGTGCTGGTCGGCGCCGAGCCTCTGTGCGGGAATCTCTCTGCTCTGCCCTCCGCAACCCTGTGGCTGCGCTCTCCTCTGTGGCTCCGAAGCTCCCCCCTCCACCACCCGCAGTCTCCGCCCGCGAAGGGGCTTCCTAGTGTGTGGAAACCTTTCCTCCTTCACAGCTCCCTCCCACTGGTTCAGGTCCCATCCCTATTCTTTTGTCTCTGTTTTTTCTTTTTTCTTTTGCCCTACCCAGGTACGTGGGGAGTTTCTTGCCTTTTGGGAGGTCTGAGGTCTTCTGCCAGCGTTCAGTAGGTGTTCTGTAGGAGTTGTTCCACATGTAGATGTATTTCTTATGTATTTGTGTGTGGGGGTGATCTCCACATCTTACTCCTGTGCCATCTTGAAGGTCCTCCTACCATACTCTGCTCACTCTTAAGTAATAAACAGTCCTGCAGTCACTTTACATTACAAATATAGTTCAGGTCATGAACTACAATGTCTACTCCAAGCTATTAATCAAAATTCTGAACTTGATTTAAGTTCAATATCTCCTCCTCCAAGTTGGTTGAGTTTTCTGTTTCTCTACCTTATGCTTCCCCCTCCACTCCTGGCTGGTTTCTGATTTGATCCGCAGCATGGCGAGGGTAGAGGTGAGGGATGGCACCACTGTCTGCACCTGGCAGATATTTCAATCTGACTCTTTTTCTGGTTGGGTACTTTCAGGGGCTCTTCAGAGACTCCCTTTTGGGACTCTCTCTCAGGAAATCCCCTTGACCTGGTTGTTTCCACCTTTATTCTGGATGGTCACTGTGACTGATTCCTCAGCCCTTCAGCATTCACCCTCTAGCTTCTTGCTCCTGGGGTTACTTTACCCCTCAAGGCAGGAAACCCACATCTCGTCAATGAGAAATACACCTCTGGCTTGGAAAAGCACCGAGAGTGCAGGCCAATCTTTCTCCTGTCTCCACCACCAAAGCATCCCGTCACCCGGTCTCTCCCATTTCCTGGGGTCAGT